>NW_004567107.1:35973611-36136290 GCF_000260355.1 Condylura cristata | reverse complement strand
ATTTATTTATTCATACAGAACTGGGGTACAGGCCAGAGATGCGGAGGGTGAGAGGATTCACCAGAGACAGAGTGGGGCGCAGAACAGGCAGATCGACCAAGTACACTGCTGAGGCGAGCAGCGAGCGGGTCAGGAGAGGTCTGCCACGCCATGTGGTCTCCTCCGGGGCAGTAATATATTTTAATATGTTGTATTTAAATATATCGTAGATAGGTATTCAATGTGGTTATGAAAATGATATTTTCCTCTGCCTCCTTTATAAACATTTTAAAAACAATATTTATTTATTTATGCATACAGAACTGGGTCTGTAGGCCAGAGGTACAGAGGCAGTGAGAGGATTCACCCGAGACAGAGTGGGGAGCAGAGCAGGCCAACTGGCAGAGCAAGGAAGCTGCAGGCAGGTCAGGAGAGGTCTGTCGTGCCTTGTGGATCACCTCCGGGGTGGGATTGAACCATGCTGAAGTGGCTTTAGCTTCTTAGTGCTGTGCTTTAACCCACGTCACCACCAGAGAGGCCCCCCTTTATAAACTTTTAACTGTTGTAGACCCAGAGCTGTCACATCCTAGTTTTTTGGCCAAGGGCAACTTCTTTAATCTCTGTGGTCACATACTTTCTTTTATCTTTAAAATGAGGAACAAAAATATTATTAACTTTGGCTGCATATAACAGTTCCTCCCCTTTTTTCAGATCAGAAGAAATACATCAATTTGATGATTAAATGACTTCAACTATAAATGAAGATGCTGATAAAGAGTATGGAATTTGTCATGTAATTAACAACAAAACATTTCACATGCATTCTCGTGAAGCAGATGAGATTCTTAAATTTCTTATTTTATCCCTTATCAAAACCACAGCAATGAATTTTCATTGCACTTAAAATGAAGCTTAAATTCATTTGAATTAATTCCTGCTGAAATGCTGTTTTATCTACACTTGGTTTTGTTTCAGTATTTCATAAAGATTACTAAATTCTTTCCACAACAAAGTCTTTGTGCTAATAACCCTCTTTCTGTTGTTCTCTTTAGACTAACTTCTTAGCCTTCAAATCTCATCTTGAAAGTCACTTTTCTAGGAAGAATTCTCTGTCCTCCCTACCATCTCCAACTAGATAAGCTGCTGTGTCACCTATCCTAAATTCCTGTCCATTACTTTGTCCTTTTTTTTTTGTCTAAATTTCAATTAAATCTTTATTGTATAATTATATTTTTGATTTTTATTCCTTTGAAAATTTCTAAGTCTTGCCTATAATTTTATGAATTTTTCAAATATATTAATTATTTTCATAAACAAAAAGGAAAGTATTTAGGCAGAAGCCTGAACATCAGGTGGACTTGACTACTATAATAGTCTTAGGTATAGGTTGAAATATATGAGTTACTCAGCAAATATATTCAGTAAATAAAAAAAATCTTTCACAGGTGTAAAAGTAAGATCTAGAGAGGTTAGATAAAGAATTCAAGTTCAAACAGATGACCAGTGACAAAGTCAGCCCTTGGGTCTCAGTCCACCTGATGTTCAGGTTTCTGCCTAAATACTTTCCTTTTTGTTTATGAAAATAATATATTTGAAAAATTCATAAAATTATAATTGCTGTTTTATCAAAACAAATCCTTTTTTTAAGTTTTTAAGTTTTATCAAAACAAATCCTTTTGATTTCTTTACCTAAATCCCAACAAGGAGAACATTATTATTTTTTTAAGAATAACAATATGGGGCCCTCCCTGGTGGCACAGCGGGTTAAAACACAGCACTAAGAAGCTTAAGCCGATTCTGCATGAGTTCATCCCCGCCTGCCCCAGAGGAGATCCACATGGCACGGCAGACCTCTCCTGACCTGCCTGCCACTCCCCTCAGCAGTGTACTTCATTGATCTGCCTGTTCTGTTCCCCACTCTGTCTCTGGTGAATCCTTTCACCCTCCACATCTCTGGCCTGTACCCCAGTTCTGTATGAATAAATAAATAAATCTTAAATAAATAAAAAAAAGAATAACAATATGATGATGGTTCTTAAACTGTAATCAGAGGGATATAGACAAAGAAAAACCTGTTTAATGAAATTAGAATTTAGGTACTCCATAATTATTTTTCTTTTTATGAGAGGTATATGAATGGGAACTTCAAAGAATTCTTAGATTATTAGATCAAGATTATAGTCAGCTAGCTTCAAAGACATGTTCTTAGTAAAATCTCTGTATTAACTAATCACCAGCTTGCATTGGAATATGTGCAGTCATCATCCCTGAAAATTAATAGTTCACTGCTCACTTCTGATCCAGCTTGTAGTTTGAGTTTTTACCTCATCAAATGTGAGTGATATCAAAGGTGATTATATTCTCTTGTAAAGACGGACTTTATCAGTCTACAAATAAAGTTTATAGACTGGCCAGCTTAAACAAAAGAGATTTTATTTTTTTATAGTCCTTGAGTATGGAAGACTAAGATCAAGGTTTCAGCAGGATTTCTTTCTTCTGCGATCTCTTCTCTGTGTGTATAGATGGCCATCTTATTCCTGTATGAACGTTCATGTGGTCTTCCTTCTGTATGTATTTGTGTGTGTGTCCTACTCCCCTCTTAAAAACATATCAGTTATGGTCCTCCCTTGTGGCACAATGGGTTGAGGCGCAGCACTGTGAAGCTGGTAGCCACTTCAATGCGAGTTCGATTCCTGACCAGGGAGGTGACCCACATGGCCTGGCAGATCTCTCCTGACCTGCCCACTGCTCCCCTCAGCAGTATACTTCATTGATTTTCCTGTTCTGCTCCCCACTCTGCCTCTGTTGAATCCTCTCACTGCCCCTGCACCTCTGGCCTGTACTCCAGTTCTGTATACATAAATAAAATGAATCTTAAAGAAACATACCATTATATTGGGCTAGAATCCACCCACCCTTATTTTATCTTAATTACTTTAAAAATTATAATTGATTACAACTAATTTATATCTCCCAAATAATAACGTTTTAGGCTACTGGATATTGTTTTGGGGATACACAATTCATCCCATAATAGTAATATTCAAAATATTTAAGAACCAGTTGGATAAGGTACTGAGGGACCCCATTATGCTGTAGTTGCTGGTATGTGGGGAGATGAAGGCACCAGTTTGCTGAATCAGATGAAGGACAACTAGAAGAATAGTGGGTAAATTTTACCCACTGTTAGAGAAATATTTTAATATTTTAATAACCAATATGGCAGTTCTGGGACAATGTCTATCTTAGACACATATGAAACTTTAATTCATTCATGTTGAGTGCTTTAAATCCAGTCTTACTTTCTTGGGTTTGTTAACGAGGATGTATAAGGGATCCATATTGTGTTACTCATAATATGAGCTGGTAGAATGTGGGGTCTCTTTTTTCTTGATTTACCAAGATGTTAATTGTTTTCTTTTGGACAATGTAGTGATAGGTAGGTTGAGGGTGAGGAGAAATGATTGAGAAGCTTCAAGCAGGGAGAGAGCTCAGGACACCTTGCAGAGTCTTGTATATAGACAGGGTTAAAAAGAGAAACAGGAGACTATGATATAGTTAGGATTTTTGGTAAAGAACTAGGCATGAGAAGACTAAGATTTTATTAGGCAGAATGCAGTGGGAATAGAAAAAAGATACGGGTTTGAGAAAGAGGTTTTAGATTCTCTTTAAAAGGCTTAAGTAATTCAAGTGCCCAGTGCCAGCTATCCTAGCAGAGGAAAGAAACTTCCTACTGCTGGTTACTAGGTAGTCCCAGCAGCCAGATTTGCAAAAGCTGTACTTTTCCTTATCTCAGTTAAGTCTTAGTTTGGTCTTTCCAAGACCCAACAAAGGGAGGATGCCTCATAAATAGCCTAAATGTTTCTAAAGTGATAGAAACATAAAAGGGACTTGTTTCTTATATAGTTGCTTTTAAATCTGAAGGGTATGAGTGTGTTTGCAGAGGTCAGGTTGGTGGTACAGGGAGAGAGTGAAAGTTAGGAGGTAGGCCTTGGTCCTGTGTTAGCACTATATGCTGATGTAGGTATACATGGATGAACATTAAAACGTACAGTAGTTTAATGTAATACACATCAAAGTGAATGAAAGAAAATGTAATTAATAGTATCGACAAGATATAGATTCAGCAAAATCTTGAAGATGGTATGCAAATACCTAATGTTTGGGAAATGCTAATGTAGAGGAATGCTTCTCAAATAGATCTGGCGAGGACTTGGAGTCAGTAAATCTAGGTTCAAATCATGACTGTGATACCTACTGGTCTTAAGAATTCTGAGTCCTTGGTGATAAGATATGAAAACCATCTCCATCCCAGCTTCTTTAGTAGTCTCGTTAAGAGCTTCATTGAGTCTCATTTGTTTATTTACTCAATTATTTATTAAATTCATACTACATGTTGGGAAAGAAAACATTGTATTGTTAAAATACTTATTACTGGAGGGAGAAATAGTCATTTAAATTTTTTTTGCATGATGACTTGGCCTTTAAATTTAAACTCTCAAGGGCAGCCCTTCTTCATTCTAGATCTCTACAGTCCATGTAAATTAAAGCAAATATAAAAATAAAATGAGTGTTATTAGGTGAGGGCAAATCTGAAGTAAAAGAGGTGATTTTTCATTTAGCAATGTGAACACAGAGATAGTCCACCTCTAACCACTTTTATTGTTGTTCGGTACTTAGAATACATGAAAGCAAAATTGACAAGTTCCTTTCCCCATGGAGCACAGACCTTAAACATTGCTGAACAAGGCGACACAGATTAGCACAGTGGAGTGCATAATTGATTTGATATGACTGAAGAGGTCACCCTAGGGCTGTAGGCGGGAGATGTATGAAACAAACCATTCAAAGTCAGGGGGTTGGGGCTGAGAAGGCAGGAGGGGGCTGGGGCTTTAAATGTCTTGGCAGGATATTTACTAAATGTGGGGCAAAAGGATGCACAGAGAGGCAAGTTACATGTTCCCACACATCAGGAGCCTCAAAAAGAATCTACTATGTATCATTTCTTTTATTCTTTTTCATTGGGTAGCCCATGAAAGTTTCTCTTTTCAGCCAGCCCAGTGAGCATAGTGTTTTCTCTCCTCAGAGCATAGCCTGGTTTATAAATGGACTATAGTGGGTGAACAAATATAAGGAGGTTTGGTCAATTCGATAGTAGAGACTGTCATTAAAGGAGAGCTAGTCTCAGTACATCCTGGCATTGGCAATGAGTCAGCAAGTGTTGTGAAAAAGGCAAATGTATCCAATCCTATGATTTCTGATGGCATTGACCATGCATGGAACCCTGCATGCTATTCAGGCTACTAGAGTGGGCCTTTTGCTCTTTACCTGTTTACACCATCCCAACCACTGTGTCTTTGTCTTGCTGTTGCTAGAGTTGATTAAGTCATCATGATGTCTTTTCCAATGTGGAGCTAGCTCTTTGAATTTTCTCTGATTTTGAGCCATAACAATCATCACAGCAATTAGTTTATGTTGAGTACTTCAGTTTCTGCCAAGCACTATTTGAAGTGCTTCACATATAATAACTCATTTATTCCCTCTAACAAGTAGAGTGTTGTTGGGAGCTAATCAGGGAACTAACTTGAAGCTGGGTGACTCCAAGGGGGTACCCAAAACTGTTAAGGGAAAAACAAACCCATTTTATTCTTTCTAAGGCTCTTGCTATCTGTGAGCATGAAGGCAAATATGCTCAGAGATTTTTAACTGGTGTGAACCTCAAAGGGCATAGAAAGAGAAAGAAGAAAGGATTTCAAACAACAGATTCCCAATCAAACTTCAAAATTCACCTATTTCCTTATGGGCAAATACCTAGCCAAACTAGGTTGGCCCCAAACAGGGCAGCTAACGATAAAAACTTTGCCAGGAGTCTAGGATACTTCCCCAGAAGAAAATCAAACTATGAGTTGGGCAAGGCCCAATGTGCTCAGAGAGGGGGGAGAGATTAAAAATTCACCATGTACCATCCAAGCTGGGCAATCCACCATGAGGTCAAGATGACAGCTGCTAACATCCTTGCAGAGCCTGCCTGCCAGTGTACTTAAGTACCAGGAACAGCCTCTCCATATGTCTCTCTTTCCTCCTTTTTTCCACCTCAATCTATATCTGTATCAATAATATCTGCTTATACACACATATATACATACATATATATTTATGTATACACACACACACACACACACACACACACGTAGTATATTTATTTTCTGCTCACTTGTCCTTCACAGTGAGGAAATCCTCTAGTCAGGAAATCCGGTCCATGTTATGCTACTCCAGTCAGGAAATTTGGTCCATGTTATGCTTGGAGTTGTAGTCTAAGGTCTCTGAGATGTTGTCAACATGAAGGGGGGAGTGGAGAATATGGTGCCTGTTCCTATGACAAAACATTATTCCTGTGATTCTTTCTCCTTTTATGGTGACATATTCTAAGTAGTAATAAATCCATTTAATACAAGTGAGGAAATGAAGTTAAGTCATTCCTTTAGGGTCATACAAGTAATAAGTGGTAGAGATTGGATTAAAATCCAAAGTGTCTTGCCCTGGCCTTTCTTAACTTCAACATTACTGCCTCACAGGAGACCTCACTGAAGCTGGGAGAGGTGGGGATTGAGATCGCAGACTCAAAGCACTTCACAGCATCATCTCTCATTTCCGTCCCTAGGAACAACCCTCTGACTATCATTTCTGACAGGTTATTACCTTATTTTTCCTTAGGTACTGCTGTTGACCTGGAACTTGGTGCCACATGAGGCAGCACAGTCCATTTTTAGATAGCTCTAATTGTTATCCAGCTATTCTATACTTTGAGCATAAATAATTTCTTTTCCTAACTTCACCTAATTTGTCCTAGTTCTGTGTTCTGGAGCGCCACATAATGAGATACTTTCTTTTTTTTGATGGACAAATCTTTAAGTATTTGAAGATTTGACAGATTTTGGAATAGTCTCTTACTAAACCTGAAACTCCTTTACCTACTTGCCAGCAAAGCAAGCTTTTATTCTCTAAATGTGGCAGTTCTTCATTCATTTATGTGAAAAATTTATTATGTGCCTATTAATCTGAAAGGACATGCTCATGCATATGAAAGATTAGTTTTATTTTAGGGTTTATTTGACTGGAGCCTGCATGTAGTCTTCATAGGTTATCATTCACTGCATTTACTCAGCACCCTAGGTTTGTGCATGACCTATAGGTGCTGATGTCAAACTGTTAAGAAAAGTCATTTATCTCTTTATAACTTAAAATCAACAAGAGTGGAATGTGTGATAACAATAAATAAATAAATAAAAGGTGAAGAAAAGAGAAAAAAAAGAAATTTTTCTGAAAATGGAGGTTCTTATAGAGGGAAAAAAAAAAAAAAAAGAACTCAAAGTAGTTCTAGCTGTCCTGACAGAGGGCTTTGAAAGAGGTGATGAGGTTCTTAATGTAGACCGATATTGGAGCATTAGAGACTTTTTAAGAAAAATCAGCTGGGATCATCATGAGGAATAACAAAATGGAATAACTTTGGCAGTGAGTTATGATATTTTTGTTCCATTTGTGGAAAGATAGATTGTAGAGTATAAACAAATGGCATTGCTTTTGTTAAACTAGGCATAATAGCTGATAACCACCTAATAACTTTGCCTAAAAGTTTGGCAGTTATTTTTGCAACGTTGCATTTTTGATAGAAATTTTCAGGGGGCCCAGGGACTCGTGTTTCAGTGAAACACTTGTATTTTGTACAGAACATTTCATCTTTAGGAAACTCTCTTGCTTGGGGAGAGGGCTTCTCCCCTTTCTCTGGGGTGTCCTTTTGTTGTGTATTGGAAGGCGTAGACCTTTGTAGACCACTAACTGATCCTGTGATTATGGAGAAGACTGTTCCTTTTTTGAGACTTCAGTTCCTCATCTATGAAGCAAGGGAATTAGACTGAGATTCTAGCTCTGACCTTCATAACCTTTTTTTGTGTGTAGTGACTTTCTTGTATATTAAAGGCTCAACATATGACATAAATGAAACATGTCTTCTTGTGATACTTATAGGGGTTTAGATTGAATTATTGGGTACAATTCTTCATTCCATTTTCCAGGAAAACTATGCATGCAGACCCTTGGCAGAGCTTTCTATTGGACAAAGTATACATCTCTACATCTTGGCTTTAGACTTGGTCATAGGACTTGCTTTAACCAACATTAATGTTAGCAAATGTGACAAAAGCAAAAGCTTGAAGTAAGCTTGTATATATCTTAGGTACTAGACCAAAAATGATTCGGGCAATGTAGAACCAGGCCTAGATCCCAGCCTGGATCAGTAAAATCCCAGCATATGAATGGAAATAAGTGCTTTATATTTTTTCTGCTGAGATTTCCTAGTTGCTTGTTTTGCAGGATTAATTAATCATGCAAGTAAAACATAATGCATGACTTAAGCTAAATCTTTGTTTCAGCAGACATCATGAACTTACTCATTTAAAATCTTAACAGATGTTTATATCCTAGTTTATATATTATTTGCTTATAATCTATCTTTCATTTATAGTCTGTTTTATTTATGTAAATTTTAGTAAGTTCTTAATGCCTTTTAGTGGATATATCTTTTTAAATTTTATTTGGTTTTTTATTTCACTGAGGCATCAGTCATTAATATAAAGTTAGTTTGTCTATTTGTTTGGTCATTTAACTTACTTATTATGCTTATGAGAAAAACCCCAAGCCTGAGAGCTGACATGAAACTTACTATGCTGATTGCTGAATTTAGGTTTGAATGCATGCCAAGGAGTCAGAGACACTGAACTGTGGACTGTTGCTTCCCATACTGTCTCTTAGTTCCTAGCCACAGACTTCATTTGCAATGCTTATAAAGCTGGCACTTATTTACTGCTGCCCAATGGGGGGTAAAGACTACAACCCAGAAAAAGTAGCATCAGCAGTCTTGGGGGCTTAAGAACCTTGAGAATTAACAGATTCTTTTTCACTATGCTGTGTTCCAAAATTAATCTGGTTTCTGCCTGCCATGAACTGACATAGGTTGTTGTTTTATGGTTATTTAAGGCACAGAATTTATCCTCCACAATTAGACTTTCCCCTGCTCTTCATTATAAGATCAAACAAATAAGGTCCTCTGTTTAGAGCCTTGAAAGTGGTGAGATGAGATACCCATTAACCTCAACATACTATTTTTCTGCCCAACTGCTAGTAGGGTCTTTGGAATTCGATGGAGGTACACTATATATACACACTGTGTGCTTATGCTTGCTGAGGGAAAGTGAGTAAAATTTAACACAATCTATGTAGCTCAAAGAAAGAAAACCCATGCTGTGGTATGCAGGTTTTTTTTTTTTTTTTTTTTTTTTTTAGCAGAACTAAGTAACTTGCATCTTACCACGTTATCTGATAAGTTTCCTTTGTATTCCACAAACTTTCAGTGCTCAATGCTCAAACTTTTTCAGTGCTCAAAACTCAGAACATTTGGTGTATAATCTGTTTATGGTAGAGGTGACAAAAAAAAAAAAGACAAGAAAAAAAAATAACAAGAAAACTACCACGGATAGAAGGGACTGTATATTGAAACTAATCAAGAAAAAGCATTTAGATCTTGTGCTTTCTTTGATCATAAGGAAGAAATTTCCACTCTCTAGGTGTTGGTGGTTTAAGTCTCCCAGGTCTGACACTACGGTTTTGAAGTCTTTCAGTAACAGTTCCAGGTAGAAATCAGAAGAGGAGAAAAGTCACATATTCTTCCTCAGAGGGCACAGGATTACTTGCTTAAATCTTCTTGGGATTCATACATTTTGAGTTTGACTGTTCCAGCAGTGCCTACTATGGGAATGATACAACAAATGTCTTAGTCAAGTAATATAATAAGAATAGAAATCGAGGCTGGTAATGAATTTATAACCTGATACCTTAAAAATTTATTTTGCAATTAATTCAACCATTTCCCATACATTAATCCATTTATTTATGAAAAATAATCATTTAATGGATTATCATTATTATTTATCTTCTATCCATTATCTTATGCTTATTTAGAGGAGCACTGCGATTACTTTTCACTTCTATAAATGCTTATTTTTTTCTTACCCTCAGATTAGAAGTTACTTGGAGGGCAGATCTTTAATTGTTAAGATATCTCTATGCAGTGCCTATTACAAAGTGATGGTAAAGAGATTTTTTTTTTATTTGTGCATACAGAACTGGGGGACAGGCCAGAGGCTCAGGAGTGGCGAGAGGCTTCACCAGAGACAGAGTGGGGAGCAGAACAGTCAGATCGATGAAGTACACTGCTGAGGGGAGCACTGGGCGGGTCAGGAGAGGTCTGCCATGCCATGTGGTCACCTCCAGGGCAAACGGGAATCAAACTCATGAGGAAGTGGCTTTAGCTTCTTAGTGTTTTGCTTTAACCGGCTGCACCACCAGGGAGGGCCAGTAAAGAGATTTTAACTCAAAGTTTAATAAATTTGCCCAAAATTCAACAATTGGTAAATCAGACTCAGATATTCAAATACTTGCCTAAGCTTATGCTCTTTACATGATTGTCAGTGCTTCCTTATGATACTTATAAACTCTTATCAGTTTGTTTTGTTTTGCCCGTGTTCTCTGTGCTTTATATATTGTTGTTCAACATGTATTACATTTATATAAGTAGCTATCTTAATAATTCAACCTGAAGATATTAGTAGTGTTCCATTTGCTCACTGAATGGATAGATGTTAACTGGGTACATAAAAGAAACAAGTCAAGAGTTTGCACAATTAGGATCTTCCTATCCCTAGGGTGGGGAAATTAAGCATACAGACATGGAGAAAAATTCCTGTTAACTCCCTGTGTGAGCTTTTGATCTGTTAAATGAAGAGTCTTGATATTATAAAGCAACTGTTACCCAAATAATATTCCCTTGTCTTCTCCTTCTAATTTTCTCCAACTCACAGTTTTCAGGGTATCACCTTATAACCTTTACCAAGCTGTCAGCCATTGCATTGTGGGAAGCTGAGTGAAGGAACCCCTCAAATGCAAGCAGTTTTGCCTGTGCAGTTCTTTACACAACTTTTTGCAAAGAAAAACAATGAGAAATATTTTCTAGTCTTTTGGCTCTTATTCCTCTCCTAATGGGGAACTGAATAATTCTAAGTAGTGTATATAAAATTAATCATGGTTGAAAGAGTGTTGCCAAGCTTGTGAATTCCCAGGGATTGGGGGTTAGGGTGGATTTTGCCCTCCAGCCACAGTCTTATTTTTCCATAAATATATTTAGAAAATAGCCTTTGAATTGTTTCAGTTTTCACCCCCTAGCATAGCACTGGTGTGGGATCCAAGGAAATTGACTGTATTGTGTCTGAATTTTCCTTCAAATAATGCAATTTCACTTTGTGCCAATTTGGCACATAACAGTCCTGATACCAGAGAACATCTATTAGCCCTTATATGAAACCACTCTGGTTCTTTTAAATAGAATGTCTTAGTTTGTTTAGACATATTTACAGCCAGAGAAAAAGGAGAAGGGAGAGGAGGGAGAGGAGCAGGAGACTAATGGGAAGTAAAGGTTAGAATATAGAGAGATGCTATGGAGGAATTAACTATAATCATGTATCAGTTATCTGGAAAATATCTGTCAACAAGCAAATTTAAACATTAAGAGTCATTGTCAACAAAAGAAAGTATGAAAATGAAGTGAGACCATCTCTGAAAATACACATGTTCAGCATGACATGTAATTCAATGTATTGAGTTTATTGATTTACATCTAATAACTCAAGAATATCTATTATATATATATAATATCTATTATATATATCTATTATATATATCTATTATATATCTATATATTATATATATAGGCAGATACTTTGGAATATCACAGCATTTAGAGACTATTTTGACATAGAATTTTCAATATGTACTTCTCATTCTGTTGATGTCTTATTCATAAACGATGTTGTATAGTATAGGGAAGTGAACTTGGGCTTTGAGCCAGCCTGATTGGTTTGAGTTCTAGATTTCCTCCTCTTACTCACTATGTAATTTTGGCCCATTTTTTCAACTCCTCTTGCCTTAGTGAAATAGGTTTACCCTTGATATTTATCCTGCAGGGTTATTCTGATGCTTAAAAAAATATATATATACTTAGAACAGTGCTTGACATAGAATAATTGTGACATTTTATATATTTAGAGAGAATTATATTAAAATGGAAATATTGGATTTCCAAAAGGTCAGAGGTGTTTGTTTATTGATGTATATGTTTGGTGCTAAGGTGCTGAGACCTGATTAGCACAATGGGCACTAATAATTAAGTGATCAGAAGGCTCTGTCTAAAGACATCAGAGGAGCAGAAGTAAGGATAATATGATATATGTCTCCAATATTATGCTTTTGAATTATATTCCTTCAAAAGAGAAGTCCTAACCCTAGTATCTCAGAATATGACATTTTTTGGACACAGGGTAGTTATAGGTATAATTTGCTAAGATTGTGCCACATTGGATTAGGATGTGTCCTATCCACTATCATTTGTGCCCTAACAAGATGAAATAAATTTGGACATGGACACAATACAGAATACCATTTGAAGATATAATCAGAGACTTGAAACTACAAGTGAGTGAACCCCGAAGATTGATAGCCACTGTTGGAAGCTTATAAAGGCCAGAAAGGATTCTACCAGAGTCTCAAAGGGAACATAGCCCTGTTTATATCTTGATTTTGGACTTCTGGACTCTAGAACTATGAAAGAATAAATTTATGTTGGTAAGCCACTCTACTTGTGGTTCTTTGTTATGGTATCTTATACACTGGCTATTTTGTGGTTCTTTGTTATGGTATCTTATACACTGGCTATTTGGCAATATGAAACATTATAGCAATTGAGCTTGGTAGAATTATTTGCCTTGATATATAAATATCAATAGCTAACCTTTATGGAATCCTATTATGTCCCAGACATTTTGCTAAGCAGTTAATATATATTATATCATTAAAATATTAACAACACCCATGAGGTATCCATTATTACAATGGAAGAAACAGAAAGGTAGTTTGCCCAATTCAGAGTTGATTGGTAGCAGAGTAGGAATTTTACTTCTGTTAATTTACAACCAGTAAGCACTAAACTAAGAAGTTTCTTATGACTTCAAAATAGCAACATTACCATTGTGTATGTGTGGCCCACACAGGGTTAGGGATTTGTATCTTTTTGTGAGTATTTGTCAGTATGTGCAATTTTTGTGTTGGTTCAAGACAATGAACCTCATGTTAATAGAATATACACTTTGGATTTTGAATGTCCATTTACATTTATATCTTTACTCCACAACTTATGATCACGTCAACAAATTACTTGACCTCTCTGATTCACTTCCTGATCTAAAAAATGGAGGTGCTAAATGAAATTTCTGAAAATGCTGCAGTTATTTGTTGAAATAGTCCAATCAAATCACCTTGGCACAATATCAGAAGGGTGGTTAACATTGTTCTCTCCTTCTTTCCTCTTATTAGCTTTGACTGAATATCTGATCTATTCGCAAGCAGTGGTTTTCAAGGGGGAGGGTAATAGTTCTCTCAGAGTACATTTGTCAGAGCCTGACGAAAACCTTGGTTGACACAACCAGGGATAGGTGGGATGCTGCTGAACATAACACTTTGCAGAGGCTATCCCTTTTCAAAAGAATTATCTAGCTGGAGATGTCAATTGTGCCTCGTTTTGGAAACCATTCTTTTAAGCAATCACAATGTTACTTTATTATGGATTTTTTATTGGTTTAACAATGGGAATAGATTATATTTAGTTTGCTTTTTCTCATATGTTAAGGGCTTAGTTATATCTTCACCTACTCTTCCCTCAGCCCCAGCCATATATTAAAGCTCTAATTTCTAGTACCTCAGAACATGACTGTATTTGAATACAGTGCCTTTTAAGAGGAAATGAAATTAAAAAAAAGGTCTCTAAGGTGAGTCATAATCTAGTCTGACTGGTGTTCTTAAAAGAAGAGGAGACTGGGATACACAGAGACTTCAAGAACTGGTACATACAGAGGACAGATCATGTTAGACACTATAAAGGTGGCCATCTACAAGCTAAGGAGATACAGGCCTTGAGACCTCTCTTAAGACCCTTGAGACCTCTCTTAAGACCTCTGCAAGACCATAATCTTGGACTCTTAGCTTCCAGAAGTGTGAGAAATAAAATTCTGTTGTTTAAGCTACTCAGTCAGTGGTATTTTGTTGTGGCAGTCCTAGCAATCTAATGCACTGATATTTGTTTGGATTGTGTCTGTACATGTGGGTGCACGTGTACTCATGTGTACTATTTCCTACTCACATGGAAGAATAAGATTTGACCTGCATTTCAGTTGCTCTGTTTCTTTGTATCATTATTCATCTTAAGTGGGATTCATTTTTTCTAAGAAAAGTTCTAAAGTTAGATTTTTAAAAAAAGATTTATTTATTCATATAGAACTAGGGTACAAGTCAGAGGTGCAGTGGCAGTGAGAGTCTTCACCAGAGACAGAGTGGGGAGCAGAACAGGCAGATAAACGAAGTACACTGCTGAGGGGAGCAGCGGGCGTGAGACAGGAGAGGTCTGCTATGCCACGAGGGTCACCTCCGGGAACAGGGATCAAATCTGCACTGAAGCAGCTGCAGCCAGCTTGCAGTGCTGCATCCTAACCCATTGCGCCACCAGGGAGGGCATAGATTTTTTTTTTTATACATTTTTGTCAATGTGTTCTGTGTATCCTTAGTGTGGCTTCCGGAAGTAAAAAGTAAAATATTATGGGGAGAGCAGCAGGTCGTGCAACGGGGTTAAAGCACTGCACTGAGAAGCTTAAGCCACTTGCACATGAGTGGATCCCGGCCTGCCCTGGAGGAGATCCACATGGCGTGCAGACCTCTCCTGACCTGCCTACTGCTCCCTTCAGCAGTGTACCTCGTCGATCTGCCTGTTCTGCTCCCCACTCTGTCTATGGTGAATCCTCTCACCCTCTGCATCTCTGGCCTGTACCCCAGTTCTGTATGAATAAATAAATACATCTTAAAAACAAAAGTAAAATATTTAAATCAAGCAGATTAAAAAATTCAGATTGACACTTGGAAACATCTAAAGCAAATAGCACATGATAGATTTCCATCTGAAATGGAATATGGATTTAAAATTTGAAGAGATAAATTGTAAAAAATCAGGTAATTAATGAAAGTTATTAGAAAATCAAATGAAGAAAATTTATAGGAATGGAACATAATGTAGAAAAGTATAACCAGTTATATATTCTGTCTCTAATAGTTAAGAATTAAATCAAACTCACCTGGTGATATCACCTGCAGAAGGTTTTTGGGAAAAATCCCACTAAGGTGGCCTAATGGTAGAAACTCATTCTAATGTTTTCATTTTAGAGATAGCAAAATACTAATCCTTGCTGTTTTCTAATCTTCCTTTCCAGTAGTATCTTTATCTCCTTTTTTCCCCAACAAAACTGTAATAAGTAATCAGTTATGATTGCCACTGTGACTCTAAGCTTAACCTACTTAGAAAAGTATAACCATGGGCATTTACTTCAGAAACAATTTGGGTAGCAACAAGCAACTTCTTTTAGATCATCATATTGATAAAATAGAAAAATTCTTTTACATCATTGGAATTTTTTTTTCATCTTAAATTTACAACCAAATATTTGTTTAAAGTTCAGAATTTGTATTTTATTTAAATGGCAACAACTGCATAGCATAAAAATTACGAAATTCAGAAAAGATGTTGAAAAGTAGAAGAGAAAAATTGCCCATTATTTCATTCTTCAAGGTGAATTTTCTTCCCATTATTTTTTATTATTATTATTATTATTATTATTTTACTTTTTAAACTCTCCTAAGTATTACTTTATTTCAAGCAAGTTTTTTTGGAGGTTTCTGTTGAATCTCTTGGCCTTTATACAAAGACCTACATATATCTTATTTTTTATTGTTTTCCAGATATGGTTTAAGTGATAAGTTCTACTTGTAATTTGTGGCTTTGTTCTGATGTGCTGTTGATTCTATGCCTTAACTTCCATCCTTGCCCCACCCCCATGGTATGGTGATGAAGATTAGATTCTAGAATAAATAATAGCCTTTAGGGAATGCCAGACATTGGTTCACGATGAGAAGCATTTCCTCTGCTCAGACATCACGGGTTGTCATCACTTGTCTTTTCTAATTATCAGCCTGACTTTGGAGGCTTTTCTCCCCTATTGCATTTTGCCTTTAACCATTATGTACAGATCACTTAGTGTGGCAGTGGATTATATAATTTTAATTTTTCAAACTCAGTTTTTAACTCAGTACCCCCAACACTTTAAAATTTGCTTCTACTTTCTTCCTTACATTTAGGAAAAGGGGCCTAGGCCATTGTTACACCAGCAATGGCAGAGGAATGGCTGTGAAATTAAAGTTAAGTTCAGCTGTCTTTGTTCAGACACCTACCATGTGATGCAGTAGAACCCAGTGGTTAAGCTCTAGGGCTCTGAAGTTTCACTCTTTGGGATCAGATTGTGTCTTATTAACCTTGGACTAATTACCTTAAGTCTCAACTTTTTCATGTGTAAAATGTATGATGTAGCATTTTCTTCTTAGGATAAAGCTGCAATTTTCAAACTTAAAACGTACATAAGTCACTTGGAAATCCTGTTAAAATGCAGTTCATGATTCAGCAGATCTGGGTGGGGCCTGAGATACTCCACACAGCTAAAAAACTCCCAGGCAATGTCTGTGCACATCACATATTTGTAAGGATATAAAACATATACTTGGTAGTTATTATCAAGTATGTGATAGTTTTTATCCTCTATATGACACTGTGCTCTATGTGTTCTCAACCATTATTGTAGTTGATATTTTACCAGTGTGACATTAGGTATTACTATAAATCTACTTCCCAAATGAGGAAACAAGTCTAGAATAGTTTATAAGTGATTGTTAAAACATTACTTTGGAACGTAACATTCTTTATTCTAAATTCACAATTGTGAATTTCTTTTATGTTTGAATTTCTTCCAGATTCTGGATAAGAGGGAAAAAATAAGACAAACAGGCAAATCTAAAACCTCATTCCATGGTTTCTGGTCAGAATAGAAAGGTCTCTATCCTTTATAAACTCAGAAATCCATAGATTGAAATGACTCCAGGTCTGATTTTCATTTTGTTCCTATACTAAAATATTTTTTTCTGATATGTAGAAGTATATATATGTGTGTGTGCATGTATATACATATATACATATAGATAGATATTACATAATATGTAACATATATACTTTGTAGCTAGTTATATAGTTATAGGTAACTATATAACTAGTAGCTAGTTATATAGTTAACTATAGTTGTATTATGTTATAACTATACATACAGTTTATATATTAGCTTTGACTTTATGTATTAGTGTTAGTGTTTTATTGTTATATAATTAATTAATGAAAATCTGGTGGGCTCAGGTAAGTTCTGTTTAAGGTTTCACAAAGCAGAAATTAATGTGTCAGCCAGATTGAGCTCTTATTTAGAGATTCTTTTACCTTACAGTTTTTAGACTGACATCCTTCTTTGCTGATTGGCTATTGGCTGTGGTTCACTCTCAGCCAGCTTGGAAACTTTCATGGGCTCCTTCTATACCAGAGGGAGGTTATGACACATGGAACGGAGAAATGTGAGGAAAAAGGGTCTGTTTGATTCTCAGCTTTGGACTTGTACCAGGGACATGGGAAGACATTTGGAGGAAGACTTGTAGAGACAACTGGAAAAGTCTCTTATGTGAACGTGAGACAAGTGATTTGAACTTTAATTTTGCTTTTTTCATTCCCAAATTGTCTGGGTCCTTCTGCCCCTTTCCTATGGTTTCCTGCCAGAAGGTGCCTTAGCACTTTTTGGAATTCAGCTTTTGGGATTCAGCATATCTGCTTTAGGCCAACCCTGTTTGGCTGGGCATTTACTCATGGCGGGGGTGGGGGGGTTTACTTTGGATATTTTCACTTGGACACTTTCATCCTACTGCAGATTTTTCACATTAAGAGTATGCTTTGTGCTTTTACAGGAGATGGCAGAAGCCCTTTAGAACATGCAAATTTGTGGATCCTGTTACTCCTCAGTCTGCCCACTTATATTTCCCTCTTCAAACCAGTAAGAGCACTCTGAAATTTTGTTATGCTTTGAAATTATGAGTTCTTCTGCCACTGGCTCTGATATTAAAGCATTTACATAATTTGTAGTACCCAATAGGATAATATCCCTTTTGATTAATTCAGAATCAACTGGATTTGCTCTTACTTACATCTATAAAATCCCTTTTTCTATGTAATATAATTATGTGTATAATATCACAGGGGATATCTTAGAAATAGTAGTAATTTTTTTTTCTTTCCCTCAAGGTTAAAGAGGATTTTTGCCTATGTTTTCTTTTAATACTTTTATGGTCTTTTATTTTTTTTATTACAAAGTTTATTTTTACATCATTTTGCACATTTTTTTTTTCCATCTCGATTGTAATGCCCGCGGGTTTCCCATCACCAGATCACCCCTGTGCCACCACCCTAGTCCCGTGCATTTCCCTCCCCCCCCCCATTTTTGATCCCATTCCCCACTCCGCCCCCACAGAATGTCTCTGGTATATGGTTGTTCATTATTTTTGTTATTTTCTCGCCTGGTCCATTATACTCCTGCTATGAGTGAAACCATCCGGTATTTTTCTTTCTCTTTCTGGCTTATCTCACTAAGCATGATCTTTTCCAGCTCCATCCAAGTTGCTGCAAAAGACATGTGTTTCTCTTTTTTGGTTGCTGAGTAATATTCCATTGTATATATGTACCATATCTTTCTAATCCAGTCATCTACTTTTGGGCATTTGGGCTGCTTCCATGTTTTTCCAATTGTAAATAAAGCAGCAATAAACATGGGGGTATAGGTATCTTTAGAAATAGTAGTAATTTTATGCAAAAGTACACACTTACTCCTCTGCAATCTCTTCTGTGAGTGTTGAGATGTTTCTTAGAAATACAGATGTGGGGCCCTCCCTGATGGTGCAGTGGGTTAAAGCACTGCACTAAGAAGCTTAAGCCACTTCTGCATGAGTTCGATCCCCGCCTGCCCAGGAGGAGATCCACATGGCATGGCAGACCTCTCCTGACCCGCCTGCTGCTCCCCTCAGCAGTGTACTTCATTGATCTGCCCGTTCTGCTCCCCACTCTGTCCCTGGTGAATCCTCTCACCCTCCCCATCTCTGGCCTGTACCCCAGTTCTGTATATAAATCTTAAAAAAAAATACAGATGTAATCCTCAGAGAAATTACTCAATAATATTCTTTTGTATGGATTTATAATTAACAATTTTCCACTTGATATGGATATTTATGATTTTAAAAACTATAGGTAGAGTTTTTATATAAACATTAATGCTATGTCTTGACTGACTAATGTTCTCTTTAAGACAAATTGCTTGTTGTGAAATTGCTGATCAAAGAGTGTGCATAATTAAAATATTGGTATATAGTTCTAATCTTCTGGGAAAATTTATATTCCTATTAATGGTTTATTAAATTGCTTGCTTCCATACACCTTTGCCAACACTATATTCTAATAGTTCTTTTAATCACTGCTAATTTAATGTAAAGACATATTTTGTACTCTTTATTCATTCTTCATTGATTATTGGCAAGGTTGAGTATCTTTATTATCTACAAGTCAATTCATTTGGGATCTGTCAATTCATTCCCTCTATTACTCAGAGCTCTTAATTATAAGTAACAAAAGTCAATTCAGATTAACCTACACAAAAAAACAGAATTTACTGGAATGGTATGGGGGATCTTTCAGAATCAGTACGAAGGCTGGAGAACTAGACTTGTTCTGGCAGTGGGAACTGCATAAAAGTAATTCCGGGCCCTCCCTGGTGGTGCAGGGGTTAAAGCACAGCACTATGAAGCTACCGCAGCCACTGAAGCACAAGTTCAATCCCCAGCCAGGGAGGTGAGTCACATGTTGAGGCAGACCTCTCCTGACCCGCCCGCTGCTCCCCTCAGCAGTGTACTTCATTGATCTGCCTGTTCTGCTCCCCACTCTGTCTTTGGTGAATCCTCTCACCCCCTGTACCTCTGACCTATACTCTAGTTCTGTATGCATAAATAAATAAATCTTTTTAAAAAAAAAGTAATACCAAAGAACAGAGCAGTTAGCATGCTATCAGTGGCATCTGTGAATTAATTCTAACTGCTCCTTTGTCTTTGTACCATTCCTTTTTTTTCCTTCTGAGAAAGAAAACCATAGAGAAATGTAATATATATGCCTCTTGTAAACCTGATATGACTGAATAACTCTTTAGGTGCCATTTTAGAGAGCTCAACTAGGATAAAAGGTGTTGAACTAGAAAGGGGACTTTTATTGGGGAGAACAAATGTACTTCTGCCTTCAGCAAGGAGGAGAAAGGGGATTTTTGTCTTGCTGGAAAAGACAGACAGAGAAAAGTTTAGATATAAATGTCAAAAACCACTTCCAAACAGTTTCAGAATCCCTCCCATAAAAGAAAACTCTTGCCAAAGACATGTTTGGGTGGCAGATTTTTGCTCCCTGATAGTCCCACCTTTGTACTTCCCAATTCAGAAGTTGGATTGGTCAATACTTTTGTAGAACTGTTCTGTCACTCCTAAAAACTGATCTGTCCAAGTACACACTTGTGTTTGATGGGTTTCAGATGATAGAATTTGGTGTGTGTGGGAGGGGTTCATGGTCCCTCTGAGAAAGAATTCAGCAGATGTTCTTGTTCATCAGCACATAACATGTTTATTAAGAAAAAGAAAAAAAGGACAGAGAGTTGTCTGCATAGTCAGAAAATGGAGCAATCTTACATTGTTAGAGGGTTGGCTGAGGTATGGTATCTCAAGACCCCCAAACCTGCCTTCTCTAAATGGATTCTGACATTTGCCACACAAAGACAAAAAGCATACATACTCTAGTGCCTAAAACTTCAATAGAAAAGAACTTTAACACAATTAGTGTGCAACAGAAGAGAAAAAATAAAGTTAAGATAGTTTAATACCCAAATTTATCCAGTCCCTCATGGGTCAATGCCCAGACAAACAGGGTTTTCCCAAAGCAGGGCCACTGGGGCCTAAAAGTTTGCCTCAAGTCTGAGGCACCTTCTGGTGGCTTTCATAGGAAAGCAGCAGAGGGCCCTAGGCAAATCTGAAAGGAAAAGAGCAAAGCCAATACAAGTCAAGATCAAAGCTGCCCTTGTCAAGCTCCCCACAAGTTCTCTCACCCGTCTCTTTCAAATGATTCCTTCCATGTTCTCCAAGTACCCGGCTGGCCCAAGGCTGGGAAGTAAGCACAGCTGCTTCTCCACATGTCACTATGCTCCACCTGCCTTCTCAAGTTTTCTTTCCTGTACAACTTTCTCTACCAAGTTCATTTTAAATTCTTTCACTGCTCAACTCCATCCTTCCTTGTTGGGGTAGGGAATCAGGAAACCCCGCCCCCTTTTTTTTTAAGATTTATTTATTTTATTCATACAGAACTGGGGTACAGGCCAGAGATGCAGAGAGTGAGAGAATTCACCAGGACAGAGTGGGGAGCAGAACAGGCAGATCAACGAAGTATACTGCTGAGGGGAGCAGCAGGTGGGTCAGGAGAGGTCTGCCACACCATGTGGTCACCTCTGGGGCAGGCAGGGATCGAACTCATGCAGAAGTGGCTTGAGCTTCTTAGTGCAGTGCTTTAACCTGCTGCGCCACAAGGGAGGGCCAGGAACCCCCCTTTTTATTTAGATTACACTATTACCAAAGGACAAGATCTGCATTGCACAAGGCAGAATGTTGATAATCCTCTGGTTGATAATCTGAGCCCACCTTCAATGCATGAAATTGCCTTGAATTTATTGCTTAGGGGGTCTCCTTGGGTTGTTTCTCTGTCACAGTCCTTTTTGACCCCACCTCAGATTTCCAGAATCTTCTATCCATTTTTTTTACTTTAATCTTTCATTAGTGTTCAGCAATTTCTAGAAGTCTTCTTGTAGATGGATTCAAAGGTAAGCCTGTATTGTGCAAACAATTTCTATAAAAACAAAAGATAAAGAAATTAAAGATTGAAGCCAACCACAAGTCCAACTGGGGGAGTCTTGAGAGAAGCCAATTGAGATTTCTAGATGTTGGGGTTCAAAGCATTTTCACATGAGTTAAGGGATGTCAGTAATTTCTTCTCTATAGATCAGGTTATCAGGTATTTGAGGAAATTGCAACAGACATGTTTAGGGATAGTCATCTTGGTCATTTCTTTGAAATTGATAAAGTTTTCCATGTCTGGTTTCCAAAAGTATCTTTATATCATTAATATTCAGAGTCCCTGGGAGGTGCACCCTGACATCATAAATTTGAGATACCATCAGTAGGGCAAAGTAGGATTTCTTGATTCTTTGGCTTCTGTAGTGATAAGTGGGACTTATTCTTCACCAGCATGCATTTTTGTGTTAGCTGGGCATTGTGTGTTATGCTGGGTAGCCAACCAACTCCCCAACAGAACAATAAATGGCCTTCATTTTTCTGACTGCAATGTTTATTTATTTTTCTTTTTTATTAGACATTTTCTACATTAGTGTTAATGCTTTACTGCTGCATACTACCTACCTCTTTAATATACTTTCCTGTTTAATAATCCTGGCAAAGTAGTCCCTTAAGAAAAATCATTAGAGGAATGGTATGGTGTGAATTCCAAGCCAGTGAATGTTTCCTAAATGAACTTCATCTGCTAATATCTATAGAAATGCTACTGCTATTGCCATTCATGAGATTTCAGGCAATGAGGATTGTATTTCCCAACATGGCATGAACCTAACTTCTGAATACAGTATTGCTTGGAGCTAGGGGCAGATTTAAGTAGCCATGATTGGCTTAAAAACCAAACATACATCCTCTCATTCTTTTGCATTTCCAGCTTCAACTGAGTTTCAGTTTAGATAGTGTTGCTAATAGGAAGTGCCAGCCAATTAATCTCTTTTTTCTTCATCTCTTCTGACTACCCTTGCAAATAAACATTTTCAAAATCCTTTTTTTTTGTCTGTTTTAGGTCTTGTACCAAGTTCTTAAGTGCATAGATGAGGACTCACACCTAGGTCACGCTCCCCACCTCCTATTTCCCCTGGGGTTGATGTATAACAAATGACCTGAATCAATTATTTCTTGGAGAATCTGAAATAATCGACACAGTGTTGTTTCTTTTTTTTTTTTTTTTAAAGATTTATTTATTCATACAGAACTGGGGTACAGGCCAGAGGCTCAAGGGCGGCGAGAGGATTCACCAGAGACAGAGTGGGGAGCAGAACAGGCAGATCTACGAAATACACTGCTGAGGGGAGCAGTGGGCGGGTCAGGAGAGGTCTGCCATGCCATGTGGTCACCTCCAGGGCCGGTGGGGATAGAACTCATGCTGAAGTGACTTTAGCTTCTTAGTGCAGTGCTTTAACCCGCTACGCCACCAGGGAGGGCCACAGTGTTGTTTCTTAAACAAACTTTACTGTTCTGGCCACAGCTTAACCAAACTCTATGATAAGGGGAGGTAATTTTTTATGCAGCAGCACCTTTGCCTAACATCTCTACTTCACATACCTGGTAGAGAAAACTCACCCAAATTCTTTCTTTAGCTGTAAAACTGATGTTAATTGAACAAAAGAATATAAGCCATTGATGTGTAGGCTGCAGTATTACATGTAGCATATTCTTTCTATACTCGTGAAGCCTGGCTATCCTTAGACCTAGAATAGCCAACTGACTAGTGAGTGATTTCTTGCTGGAGCTCACATTCTCTCACTATCTTTGCAAAAAGTTTTTCTCCCTAGTACAGGACATTTATCATCAAAAACTTATGACTTACATAATTTAAAAGAAATGGTGATATAATGTGGATAATTCTTTTAAACATCCACGAAATATATATATATTCCTTAGTAGTTAGTTTCAGAATTTGTTTGGCATTTTATCTAACAGAAAAGTGCTTTCTCAGTGCATACCTTCACATGCCTTTGCTTAACTAGTTCTCTTTAACCCCAAGGAAAACTCCTTACTTCTGTAAAGTGATCCACAGTCCTTCTTATTTATCAGCCCTCCGCACATGGAGTTAAAGTTTTCCCTTGACCAGAAAGACATAGTATGCACATTTGCAAAACTTTGGAAAGATGCAAAAAGAGAAATAGAACATGTTTTCCAAAGGACTCAGTGTTCAAATAAATTTGTATTTCCAAATCAATATTTTCCAAAGCTGATGGAAAAAAATAAATAATGGCTTCCAAGTAACAGCACTTTCCAGATTTACTACTGTCAATTAAAATCAGTAAGTAGCACCCAATGGTGCTTCAAAAACATTCTTGATTATGTTCTCATCAGGTTTATTCTGAACTCCTAGGACACAGCAGTATTTTCTTTGCTATTTATGTCAGGAGATGCACATGAGTAGAAAATTTCCCCTCTAACATTTTATTAATTGGAAAGATATAATTCTCAATGCTAGGTAAAAATTTGAACACACTTCACTCACCAGTGGGTTGATCTCTAAAATGCTTCCTTATAATTTTCAGTGGGCACTATGGTGATGAAATATGACAGAAAGACCTACTAATGTGGGCCCAATAGAAATTTTGGAAAAGTGTCCTCTTTTGGGTTAAAATTTAATTTGGGCCCTCCTTGGTGGTGCAGCGGGTAGAAGCACAGCACTGAGAATCTAAAGCTGCTTCCACATAAGTTCGATTCCCGCCAGCCCCAGAGGTGACCACATGGCGCGGCAGACCTCTTCTGACCCGCCTGCTGCTCCCCTCAGCAGTGTACTTTGTTGTTCTGCCTGTTCTGTTCCCCACTCTGTCTCTGGTGAAGCCTCTCACCACCCCTGAGCCTCTGGCCTGTACCCCAGTTCTGTACGAATAATCTTTGAAAAAAAATTTAATTTGACTTCTTAGTGGACTGCTTTTGAAATGCTGTTTAAACTCAAGGATCACAGGGGTGGTTTGTAGATGTGTGAGAGTGAATGAGTATGTGTGTGTAATTTTTTACACCTTGAATCAAATTCTTGAAAGATTTCTCAAAATTGCTGTACTCTTTCCCTTACACATGGACAATAATTGGGTTCTTTGTTCAATACAGTCTTTGCTGAAAAAGTGATGCTGAGAGAGACGGAGGAGTAACTTCAGAAACAATTCACAAAAGCATGCCAGAGGAAATTTAATTTTAACTATGAAAACAAACATACTTCAACTCCTCTCCATGTAATAAACTCGGAAAGGTGTGTCCTGTCACAGTTGCGTGTTCTTTCCTGGAGCAACCAGGCTGAGACTGTGGGTTAACTTGAAGAAGTTGTGTATAGAAGATAATAAGAATGGCACATTGACTGGTCTTTGGTGTTTTTACCATCAGTTAGAACCAGAGTGATTCCGTGTGGATGGAGTACAGTGCCACTCATATGTTGTTATCATGTCTTTTTGTATCTTTTGCCTCTTTTTAGAATATATTTTGACACACATTTCCCAAAATATTGTTTACTTATATGCCTTTAGCTTTTTATTTTCTCTGCCTACTTGTCCAGACCCCTGCCCTTCTCTATAGCTCAGTCACTCCTTCATTCTTCTGTTGTTTTTATCTTATCCCACCTCCCTTTCCATTCTTTTCTTTAAAGGCAGATCTAGTTCCATGCAAAAGTGTGACATTTCAATCTCTCATCTTTTTAGAACTGGTTCACACTTTTATTTTCTTTAGTGTCATTAGTTCCCTTTTCCCCATCAAAATAAAGAGAATTGGAACTTATTTATTCCAAATATTTTCCTGAGCTAAATCAGCTTAATAACTACCAATGTGTTTAAAGGGATGAGATGCCAAAGTAGAAGTTTATGGGGAGACTGGCTAGAGTTCTGAGGGACTTCCATAAGTCCCACTGGACTGCTTCCTTTATCCTTAATGTAATTTCTTGAAATGGTAGCCTTGAGAAGCATGTTATTTTTGCTTTTAGGGCCTTGGTGTGCTCAGGACCTCCTGAGAGGAGGGAAGTGATAAATATTGGAGCTGTGTTTCTGGAAGCAGCAGAACTGGATCAGAAGTCCAGGTATACCCAAAGAACCATGAGAAGACTGGCAGCTGGAATGAGGTAATTATTTAGCTCTGAAGTGATGTTCCATTTTGAAGTTCTCAAACTGAGAACTGGTTTATAACAGCCAAAATTTAATGGGATGCAGATGTCTTTCAGGTCTTACATTCAGGTCTAAAAATTCAGGTCTGAGGGTTTTAATACAGAATTGACAGATATGGTCAAGACATTATAAATATCCATTATCAGTTTGGGGATGCTTATCAGAGGAAAATTGGTCCAGATACACTTGAGACCCTTCAGTGCTCTAATATGCCTCAGAGACCTAATTAAGATTTGGCCTTTAAAGCCTATGTTGGTGTTCCCGCTCTGGAAAAAGGTACCTCGTCACTGAGTCAGCAGTGCAGTGCTCCTTTCAGTGCTGCTACAGGACATTGCTTTCATAAGAACTCCCACCACACTGCCTGGGAGTAGCTTTCTCATCGTCGGCTCTATGAAGTCTAGCAAGACAAAGATGCAGACTGCACACTGAGCTATGTCCACCACGCTGACTGTGTGCCTGGCACAGAGTGGATGCTTAACAAATATTTGTTCAATGAATAAATACATGAATAATGTCCTCTAGGACAGTAAACAAAGGAATACTTAAATCATTACAGCACCGGAGTCCAGAACAAGCTTGGGCTACTGAGAGAGAAAAATGTGCCTTTGAAACCAAATTGTGTTTGAGTCCTTGTTAGTCTAAAAATTTGTCAGCAAGGTTATAGCGAACCACCCAAGCAGTGGATGGGAAGTAAGGGAGGAGGGAGGTGCTGACTCATTCCCTTAAACTGGCAAAGTATACAATATACAGCACACAAAGGGGAGAAACTCTCCATTCTCCCATGGATATCAGAGAAACAAAAGAAGGCTGGGTAGACACCTCCCTTCCCTCCTTGCCTGCTCTGAATTGCAGTCTATTTGTATTCACCAAGACTCTATCTACAGACCTTTCTACTTGGCTCCTCCCACTCTTTCTGGGATCACAAAACCAAGAGAGAAATACTGGGATGGGTTCCAGCTTATGCTGTGCTGTGAGAGCCAAGGAAGGGCAGGGGGCATTTGGAAGTTTGTAGAAGTTGAGTGCAAAGTGTGTAGTTAGACAGGGAAAGAGGGGAGTGGGTGGGTGGGTAGGTAACTGCTGCTTTTTCTTATAAATCTTTTTGTAGGATCTGAATTTCTAAAATTATCTTCATGGGCTACTAGAGGGAGAGGGTGGGGATGAGCGGCAGAAGAGCAAGGGCCCCCCGTGGATTTTGGTGGAAAATTACTGGTGCTTTGGTGGGGCTGTGATGTGATAACATACACTAAAGAGATTGGAACCTATCCCCCTATATCATACACAGTGTAGGAAACCATTGTTATCTCAAATAAAAAAAATATATAGTTACAGAAAAAAGAAGAGAGGCAGAAAATACTGAAGATGAGTTTCTTTTGAATATTGAGTTAAAAGTCTAGGTAACAAATAAATGGAATTTTACATGAATTTATCCATATCATCATGGTAAGAGAGATTTTGGAGCTATCGGCATGTGAGTGGCAATAAAAACCTTAAGAACAAAAAATAAAATAACCTACTGAATGACCTTTCAAAGCAAGTTAGTGTAGAATTGAGAAAGCAGGCTTGGGGCATGTAGGCCAGTGGGAGGGAATGCATGAGTAGTGATTATACTTGGGAGAAAGGTTTCTTGTGTGATTGACTTGGCTCCTTTATGATGCTGCTGGCAAGATAAGCAGAACACCGCATGAAAGGCGTGTTCCTTGCTCAGTGCTCCTTGCTCAGTGTTCATGGATTTGGTTCTACAAGGGCTACCCTCTCTGCTCCACACCTCAGTTATGTTTCAAATCTCTGCCAACTTGATTGCCCATTTACCTTCTCCATGATTTATGTACTTAACTTCTGACCTCAATTTTCTTTCCAGTAACATTCCATTTCTTGTACAAGGTCCTAAAATATTTATGGTCATCCTCTGAAGTAATACAATTCCTGACTTGATAAGGTTTTTAGATTTCCCACTCCAGAGGTTTCTGTGGGACCAGACCCTCTCCTGGTTTGTTTCTGTCATGCACTGTTATCTACACTGCAAAAGAACTGAGGAAGACATGCATGGGATTAATGACAGGCAGTAGATACTAGGGTTCCGTCCCTGTGGTCATACCAGTGTCCCTTTGGAGACCTGACTTCCTTTATCCTGGCTGTGTAACATTGAGTAAATTGCATCAGCTTTTCTGAGCCCTTCTTCATCTACATATATAAGAAACTGAGTGCTTACTTTTCAAAAAAACTCATCACTATTGCAGCAGGAGTGCAGTTATTAAATGTGCAGAACAAAACCAAAAATAAAAGTATGGTTCATTCTAATGAAAGAGCACCCTTGCTCCAAGGTTCCCTCTCCATGTGGCTGAGCCTGGGGCCCGGGGGCAGTTTCAGTGTCACTCAATGGATTTTTGTTGAATTCCATAAAGAAAGCCATTCATTTAAGTAAATCTTTATCTGTTAGATCAAGTGCTCCATTTTTCAGATTTCTGCTCCCTCCCATTATTTCATTCCATGATGGCATCTGAATGCGAGGCTTAACTAATGTCACAGTGGTGGGAGAAGATAGGGGTCTCTGGAATCCTTTTTATCCTTGCTAGTATCTACTGGGTCATGGCTGGTTTATGATTTTCTCTGGACTGTGACCCTTGAGGCAGACAGTGTCCTTCCCAGAGTATTCTGTTGATGTCTGATAAGCCTATTTCTGGTGCAACTCACAGACCTGTTGGCACTGCAGAGGTCTGGTGCAACTCCTCTAGTTTTCTAGTACAGGCACTTCAGCCCTGCTGCATGGGCCCTAGGTGGTGGTGAACTGCAAAATGATTAGCAGTTACTTCTGGTGGGAGGTGCCTTGTTTGTAGCATTTTCAGATTCTGTGACATAAGTAGTCCCACCTTTGCATTTTAAACTACCAGGATGGTACACCAATGCAGAATTGGGAAAGATGTGTTACCTAGATATAATAGGTAAAAGCAATCTTATAATGTATAGATAATAGTAAAATGTGGTAAAGATAAATATGGAGTGATCATTTTGAGTATTTAATTATTTTTACATTTTAATTTATTTAATTTCAAGTTTAAATAATTTAATTTTTAATGATTGCTGTGATTAACAACTGACTTGCAAACTGACAATTTAACAGCCGGTTCTCCAAGCTGGTGAGCCAGCTGCGGTTTACCCTGAACAGATTACAGCATCTGCTTTGAAAGACAGCTTCTGACAGCCTCCTAATCAACCCAACCCTAACAGTAAATTACATGTCCCCTTTCAAGGGGCAAGCTTGGAGAGCTAAATTTAAGCCAACTTTTGGCTATGTTCAAGTTGGTACAGAGGCAATCAATGATTGGAGAGTCTACCAAATACTAAAAATGAAACTGCTGTATGGCATTAGCCTTAATTCTCATAACACCTCCCCCTGGTGGAACTGGTCAACTAGCATTATGTCAAATTGCCCTTGAAGCAAATTCACTCAGTGTGATTTCACAGAAACCTACTTCTCTCCAAATGAGAAATGTCCCAACCATACATTAATTTAATTTTGCTTTAATTGACTAGTTTTCCTAATAACCTTTTAGGAAAAATGCTAAATTTGGTTTCCTGCAACAGCTGGAGGAAAGGGGCCAAAAGAGAGGAAGTTGTATTAAATGTTTGTTTAGACATCCACATAGACATCTCCTTCCTGCTGCTCCTCCTGTAGAACTGTCCCGTGTAGCCCTTTCATTCTCCAGAATCACAGTCACTTCCTTCTCCACTTAGCAGACTCCATAGCCCAGCCTGTTTCAGGAATTCTTAGTGGTCCTGGAGGAGAATGTTACTGCTCTAGCTCTTCCATTGGATGCCTGTTTAAACAAAACCAATCAAAACAGAGCTTGACTGGCAAAAATAACAAACCCAAGAGAATTCTGGAGGTTGAAAGCAGCACAAAGCATTCCTCACAGCACTGGTTTCTGTACATAGCGACCTCATTGTCTCTTTAATCACCTCTGCATTTTAAAATGTTGGGTTCAAGTGTCTGGGCTTGCAGGCATTGAGAAACTACTAAAGACTTATGTAGGGGAAGACAAGATCAGATCTGCTTTAGACACTCAACTATAGTAGCAAGATGTGAAAGAACCAAAAAGTGGGATTTGTAAGCAGGCAAATTGTTCTTTAGAACCCAGGGGAAAGAGGACAATCTAAATTTCAGTAATGGAAATGATGCAATTTTAAGAGCTTTTTGCTGGTTACCCCCTTCTTTATCATCGTGTCCTATTTATTTCTTTCCTGGGATCTGTGGAAAATTTAAATCTTGTATTTATAGCTTGTTTTATATCTACTCCTACCCTAGACTGTAAGCTCCACAGAGATAGGTCAGCTTATTTCCCAAAGTATCATCATCCACTGCAGTGCCAAACATAAGTCTTTCTGACATTCCTCAAATATTTGTGAAGGTAGAAATGAGAAGAGAGAATGTGATTTTTTTTCTTGTGTCGGAGAAGCTTAGTTATGTTTTAGGGTAAGGGAAAGGTGTCCCTGGAGAAGGTGAAGTGGAAAGCAGAGAAGAGAGTAAGGGATGGCGCAGATTTCAGAAGAAGCAGGAGTGAATAGGAGAATCTTGAGAGTAAAGGAGTTAGCAGTGCCCAGGAGAAGGGCCCCTTGAATTGGGAAAAAAGAAAGAATGGCTGCATGTAGAGGTTGAGAATATTTATTTATTTATTTATTCATTCATTCATCCATTTATTTATTTATTTATTTATTCATTCATTCATTCATTCATTCATTCATTCATTCATTCATTCATTCATTCATACGTACAGAGCTGTTGTACATGCCAGAGGTGAAGGGGCAGTGAGAGGATTCACCAGAGACAGAGTAGGGAGCAGAACAGGCAGATTGATGAAGTACACTGCTGAGAGGAGTAGTGGGTGGGTCAGGAGAGGTCTGCTGCACCATGTGGATCTGTTTCAGGGCTGGGGATCCAATTCACACTGAAGCAGCTGCGGCTAGCTTGCAGTGCTGAGCTTTAACCTACTGCACCACCAGGGAGGGCCCAGGTTGATGACTCTTTAAGTTATCAGACTGGAGGCAAAATATAACTGACAGGAGAGAGAGAGAGAGACAGATGGGGTTGGGGGGAGAAGAAAAGGAGGAGGTAAGAAAGGAGGGAGAGTGGAACAGGAAGAGAAGAAGGGGTGAGAGAGGGAAGGAGGGGATGTCAGAAAAGAGGAAGAGGAATTGAGAATTTAAGGAGGTGGTGAGACTAACAAAATTACTCTAGGGAATGGAATAAATCAGTAGCCAAAAAGGCCTTAAAAGGTTTCTAGCTAGGGCTCAGACCAAATTAGCATAGCCCCAAATCTCATAGTGCTCTGAAAAGGAATAAAAACTGGGAGGGTGACTGTGGTGGGATTTGCAGGAGATCATCTTTGTTTCTGGTTAATCTTTTGTCTCACTGTAACAAAGAGAGAGATCTCAGGATTCCTGGGATGGGTTTAAATGAATCATTCATCTTTCCAGCTGTTGAGAGTTTTGAATGTGTCAGAACACAAGCATCAAAACTGGGCCCTAAGCGGTATCCTCTGGAGAAGGTATCACCAAGGGGCTGAGGCCTGTCTGGTGCCTGCTGTGTCCTAGACCTGTCTGCCCTCCTGTAATGTACTCTAGCAGAAAGCAGCTTTCAGATTAGAAATCACACTCATAATCAAACATCTTTAGCCTGTAAGTGTGAGTACTTTTTTTTTTTTTGAAAAGAGTGAATGTAAGTTTAGATTTTGATAGACTTGGTCTTGACTTCTGACTCTGGCCTTAGAAACTTTGCGATTTTGAATAAATTACCTAACCTTTTCAACCTTTGTTTCTTCAGAGTAAAATGGAGGAAATCACTGGAAAGGCAGAAGGATAAAATGAGATGGCATATGTAAATCACCCAGATAACTGCCCAGCACAAGATAGATACCCAAGAAAAAAATTGTCACTGTCCTTCCTCATTTGCTTCCTCCCTTTTGCCTCTTTTCTTCTCTTGCTCACTTGTACTTTAGTCAAGTTTTAGTTCCAGTTTTCTCTACTGGAACAAGACTCTTCGGGACTGGAGGCTCCTGTAGTTACTAAAAGTAACATCTATATTTTCTTTATTGAAGTAATATACACACTTGCTAAAATTTCAAACAACTTGAAAGTGCAATTGCTTATCTCTCCCTACCCCCAGTCTCAATCTTTAAACCAAATCATGGCTCATTATTAATAGTGTTGGATTTATTGCCTTTATTTTCCTTTCAGTTTAAGACTGTCATATTTTAACTGCCAGTGTCTTCTCAATTTCTCTAAAATTATGTTTCTATTGTTATTTCATTATTTATCAGTTTTAAAAATTAATTATGTGTATTCCCACTTCACAGAGATGTCATACTTACCTACCATCCCATCTGTGCTTCCCAAATAATTGTACCTCTTTGTAATTCTGCTGTGTTGATTCACTTAATGATTTTAAACAAGAAATAATTTACTTTCTCCCTATCCATTATATATAACATCTTTTTACTTTTTATGTAGTAAGATTGATTCATTGTCACATTTATTCTCTTTATCAGCTTTCCTTACTCCTCTTACTTTCTATCTCCTAATATTCATGGTACTGTTATTTTTATATGGTTAAAACTGATAGCATTTTCTTTCTCTTCTGGAACTGTAATTAAGCCTCCTGTACTTCCTTGATACATTCTAAAAGATAAATACCAGTAAATAGTATTGGCATCATTATTATGTTAATATAATTCATAGTCTAATGAAACATATTTATTTTCTTTGGATTTTTATTTTTTTCTAGGGGTTTTAGTTTCCTTTATTATTCACTGTATGATTTTAATTTTAACTCTTTCAGTGTCTCAGTTACCAAATATATTATTTCTTTCCTTTTCTGAATGCCTCTTTACTGGACACTTCCTGTTCCAACATCGGTTAGTTGTTCTGTAGTATAGCAGGATGCATGTCTATTTTTTTAAAAAATTATTTATTTATGCATACAGAACTGGTGTACAGGCCAGAAGTGCAGGGGGCAGTGAGAGGATTCACCAGAGACAGAGTGGGGAATAGAACAGGCCAACTGACAAAGTATACTGTTGAGGGAAACAGCCGGTGGGTCAGGAGAGGTCTGCCACACCATGTGGGTCACCTCCAGGACTGGGGATGAAACTCATGCTGAAGTGGTTTTAGCTTCTTAGTGCTGTGCTTTTACCTGCTGCATCACCAGGGAGGGCCCACACATGTCTACTTTACTGGGACTTTTATTCATTATTACTCTGAGTTCAGTCTGACCTGTTCAAGATTCTTCATATACTTTTTTTTTTGTTAATTCATTTTACAGAAAAAAATTCAAGGATTATTATCTGAGGAAAAGTACACGTGAAGCAATCTTCCTAAGACCTTATGTATCCTTAGGTTGAATAGTAGTTTGGGTAAAAAAGTCTAGGGCAAAAAATTTTACTTGTGGACTTCAGAGTCATTATTTGTGTATTGTTTTCTAGATCATAGTGAAGTAGATAGCAATAAATTGTCTTTTCATTATAAAATGTCCTATTTTATTTAGTTCTTTATGAAGCTTTTAGAAACTTGCCTTTTGAATCTTAATGTTCTGATATTTTAAAATTATATTAGTAAATGATGTAAGTTTATTTTTGTGCATACACTGTTGCACATCACATCAGTCTTTTGGTCTGAAGTTTTATTGATACTGGAAAATTCAATTTTTAGCTTGACAATTGTTTACTCTTTATTTTTTTCTCACCCTTTTTAAAAAGAATACTTTTGTTGAATACTGAACATTATGTCTAGATTTTCTATGACAATATTAAACTATTTTTCTCTACATTATTTGCAGGTATCATTATGGGAAATAGCTTTATCAACAAGTGTTCAGTTCTTATGTATCATTTATTTTGCTTCTCATCTGATAGACTCCATTCATATCCAGTGTTACTAAGGTCAGCATGTTTTTACCCACTTCCCTTCACTGAAGTTGTTTCACACATTTGTAATATAGACTGTTTTGTTATTATTTTTGCATTTATCTAGGTTTCCTCACTTAATAATTTTTAAAAATATTTCCTATCATTTAAAAATGTCTATTGGTTTTTCCAGTTATCAAATCTCAGTTCCCAAAGTTCTTTTTGCTTTCTAAATGTGTAAAGTACCAACATTTCTTTTTTCCGTAGATGCAAATTCCATATTAGCAATCTACACCCATGAAAAACTTCTTTCTGGGGATATTAGTGGGAGGCATTTTTGCAGTTTTTTTCATTCTGTTTACTCTAAGGTTTTCATTAACTTTATTCTCACATCTGTGTTCTATATTAGAAGTTTTCCTGAGATTTTTGGTAATCATTATTTGACTGTTCATGATCGAGAGTAGAGGAATCTGATTTCCTCATTGGAGTCACTGATGGCATGCGTGAGTCTTATTATGTTAATTTGGTTGGACTATTATGTATGTGGGGGGGACCAATGATATACATGTTGAATCTTTCCACTGGGGTTGATTCCTTGAATAAGAAACTTCCATTCATCTGCCTGAAACGTAAGGCTTATTTGTTAACAATCTGGTAACTAGATAGCTATTCACTTAATTCATACATTTTCAGAGTAGTACTCATAGCTTCATGTATACATGGCTTTCCTCAGAGTAGAAGCCCTGTTTTAAACAATCAGCCATTGTGGAGGAAGAGAAGTAACTCAGTTGCAATAGAATAGCTTTAAGAATCTAAGGAAAGGGAGCTAATTAAAAAACAAAACAAAACAAAACAAAACAAAAACCAACATCACAAACCTTTCAATCAGTCTTCCATATTGTGTCCTTCATCATCCTTTAATCTCCTTACCAACTTGAGGCTTTGATAATTTTGAAGTAAAAATAAGGTACTTTTCCAGCTTTCCTCATTGTTGGGTAGATTTGACCTTTTTAGGTACACAGAGTTCTTTGGTTAGTAACTATTCTTTGTCTGCCTTTCTGTCCAACTAAATTTTCTGTTATTGTGTGATCTCCATTGAGCCTTGAATATATACTTGTAAAAACTTTTTCTCCCTTTCCTCTCTTCCCTATTTATTATGGTTTTATGGGTATTTCTGGGGGGACCAAAGTTAAATTCTTGTGCTTAATTCACCATTTATATTTTCCTAAATTTACTTTATGACTTTCCCCCATTGATATGATGCCTTCTCAATATTACCTACTCAACAAATGTTAGCTAAAACAGAATTTAGAAATGCTCATTGCATTGTATATTAAAGTTGAACACTATCAGTATACCAATGATATTATACACCAAGCTGCAAATTTCACTGTCTCTTGGTGACCCTGCTTTCCTTGCTAATTCAGAACAAAGAGAATCTTTATGACTAGTTCCTTTGTTTTCAAATCTAAATAGGCTTCCAGAGAAGAACAGCCAAATACATTTTTATGGTCTGTAAATCAGTAATATTAAAACTGGTATTAAAAAGAAAAACCATATTAGCTGTTACTCTGTGAAACATTGGAAGAGTGGGTTCACTGGGGTCCTTGTTTTCCTAGCCTGATCCTCAGTTAAAATAGGTGAAGTTACTAATTAACTTTATAGTAGATCCCATTCATGCAGCATGGGTTCTATTCCAAACACATTCATCTAAATATTGATTATGTGGCTAAACATTCTTAGCAAAATGCTTTTGCTTTTGTATATAATGTTTTAAATTGGATTAAAATGTCTCACTTGCAACTTAATAAAATGTAGCTGCCTATTTATTTAATGTAATGTATTCACATGGTGGCATAATGTTGGGCTATCAAAGAACCAGGTTTTAATCCTCATTTGGAGACTTCCAAAGTTCATGCTCATGCAGAAATTTCTCAGCTTCCCCAGTGTTCTGACTCCCATTTATAAAACTGAATTGATATCACTCATCTTGGCTTACTAATAATGAAAGTAGTACATTTTCCCCTCCTCCTAATCTGACTGAAATGAAGATAAAATGAGCTGCTGCTGAATAGTTTATTCTAGATTCATTTTGTTGGTTAAGTATTATACAAATTTAAAGAAATACTATTTAAGAATTTTGCACACTACGTAAAAGCAAGACTTATTTCACTGAAAATTTTAGTGAAGGCAATGCACATTTAAAAATATGTATTTATTTAAGAAATATTGATTTACCACACTGCATGCAATTTAGAGCTATAAGGCCACACCTTTAAGTGCATGTTACCACACCACACCCACCATTAAGGTACCCATAGTCCTTCACCATAGTCCATTATGCCACTTCTTTGCTCTCCCCCTCTGGTAGGCTCAGTTTTACAATCAGATTTCTAGGGTTTGTTGTTAGCTTGATTTAATCTTACCCTTTGTTAAGTTTCTCTAAATTCTAAATATAAGAGACACTATCTTAGTATAATCCAGTTTCATCTATGTTGTCATAAATTGCTGAAGTTCATTTTTTATAGCTGAATAGTATTCCATTATGTATACATGCCACATCTTTCTAATCCATTCATCTGTCTTTGGACTCTTAGAATATTTCCATAACCCAGCTATTATAAATAGCACTGCGATGAGCATAGGAGTGTATATATATATGTATGTATATATATATATACATTTACCCTTTGAGTTAATGTTTTTACATTGTTTGAGTAGATTGTTAGATACAGAATTAATGGATCATATGGTTGACCTATTTTTAATATTTTAAGAAACTTTCATACTGGTTTCCACAGATACTGGACCAATCTCAATTTCTACCCAGTGTGTATGAGGCCTTTTTTCCCTCTACATCCTTGTCAACACATTTGATTTTTCTGGTCTTTTTGAAATAGGACAGTGTCATTGATTATGAGGTGGTAGCTTTATGTGTTTTTGATTTACATTTCCCTGATGATAACTGATGAACCTTTTTTTATGTTCCTGTTGGCCACTGTATGTCTTCTTTGGAGAAGTGCCTATTTAGTTCTTCTGCCCATCTTTTTTTAATTGGGTTAATTGTTTTTCTTTTTGTTGATATGTATGAGGTCTTTGTGAAAGCTTGGAGGGCAATGTGCTTTTAAAAATTAGCAGAGACAAGGACTCCTGAGTTGCTTGCGTCTTCAGTGGCAAGCAATGGATTAGAAATAGTACACCAATCAGATCTCCTTTTTCTTCTACATACTACTTCTCCTGTTAAATATTCTGACTTTGGTTTTGTCCATGACTGAAGAACAGAGGATGGCTGAGATCGTAACTTAATGTAGGTTCTAATCTTTCAAGTCTCCTTTTATTTCACTTGGCTTCTCTCCTGACCCTGAAGTTAAATATAGGTTCCAAGATCTCACTGTTCCTCTTATGAAATTATTTTGTAAACAATAAGTAAGATCAAGTTTAGGAAATTGGTCTACAATGGTGCCAGCATTTTTTGTAGAATTTACTATAATGTCAATGGCTTTTAGTCATCTTAGTCAAATGTAATACAGTGCTTTTCAGGAGAAAAATCAGAATTGTTTTCTGTAGTTGCTGCTCTGGACTTGGATTCCTGACATTGAAAAGATTTAATGCATACTATCAGTGACAGTCAACTGGAAGACAGACAGACACAAAGCCATTCAGAAGGATTTCTTCCTTTATTCCTAAAATACCTTTTGACCACTGAAAAGGGAGTTGATACTTTCCCTTTGTTTCTTTTAGTATGCTCACAGTGATAGGGAAAAAGTGAGAGAATATTTCACTGAACAAATTTTCTTTTTTTTTTCTTCCACATGAAAGACTTCATTGTTCTACTTCTACCACTCATGAAGGCCCTGGAGAAAGTAGCAAAAGATCAAGACAGAGTGAAGAATGATTACTTGTGCATTTTCAGAGTGGCAGGCTGTGACTAAATAGAAATACATTGATTTGTGAAAGAGGATCCCTACTATATTTTAGTAGTCTAATGGGGCTTGCTTTTGTCTTTGGTACGGTTTGTACTTGATTTAATCAGGAACAAAATCTCTAAGTTGACTTTATATAAACCCACAATCCACAAGCTATGATTAGATCTACCTAGTTTAATTGGAAAATGTATCAGTTCATTTTTTTAGTTCTTTCTTTCTCTCCCCAATTCCTACTCTATGTTGTCATTTTTTGAACTTTTTTGTGCCCCCCCCTTTGTTTTTAGTTCTAGGGGGTAAAAATATAAACATGCACATGAATGGTAGTGAGAATATGTACTTAAATAGTGAGGGTTTTTTTTTGTTGTTGTTGTTCTTATATTCTTAAATAAAGAACATGAAATTGTGGTGCTGGCTGTGTTATATTGACAGCTTTACCCAAAATAGAAATGTCCAATGTGTAATTATTACCAGAAGTCATCTGAGAACCTTAGTTGGAAGGAAAAACAAAGTATAGTAGAGCCAGGGATGGTTGTGGTGGTGTGTAGTGTTTAGGAAAAACTATTAGTGGGTTAATAGTGACAGACCCATCAAAAATTATAAGTAACCTAAGTCAAAAATGCTGACTGGATGCTTTGTCTCTTTGCCGACATCCCAAGAGAGAGTTGGCACTGTAGGAATGTGTTGTACCATGTTTTCTACTGAATGCCTATCACTTTTACATCCTCATGAAATTGAAAATAGTAAATCAAAGAAGGTAATTCAGGAACTGTCTATATTTAATGGCAAAATGGAAGAAAAATATTTGTGAAGAAACAGAAAATGAAGGTCTCAGAAGAAACAGTAGTGGAGAGTATTATGGATGCTTTGGAGTAAATATATAAAAACTAATTTAATAGAGCCAAGGAATCCAGGAAGAGATGGGGAAGGGAAGATGGGGGGTAAGGGGAGAAAACAGCAGTGGGGAGACACAATGAACTAGGTGGAAAAATCTTATATTGTGAAAAAGGTAACAAGGATGTAAAATAATGATAGTTCACTGGGATAGATAGATAGAAACATGGATGGATGGATGATAGGTAGATAGGTAGGTAGGTAGATAGATAAATAGAAGTTTATTTGGAAAAATTACCCAAGGGACTCCCAGGACAAGGCCAAGCCTCTCTTTTCCAGGTGGAGTGAAGATTCTAATAAGAAGGGAGCAGCAGTGCTCCCCCTAAAATTCCCCCTAAGATGACTTCAACATTGATCATTTTTTAAGGGGATTAATCATGAGATTTAGAGCATAAAAGTAGCTCATTAATACCAGAAAGTTGGGGTCAAGTCAACCTAAAATATACTTTACAAACAGAAAGAAAATAAATAAGAACAAATAGCAGAATATGGGTCTGGTTCTAATTCCCTAGTTCTTTTTTAGACTTTTATTACATTATATTTAACCACCTTTCATAAATATATGAGTATAAATCACACAGTTTTGTACATTTTTTTGCAAAATAAGTGTTGTAAGTTTTGATCTGTTTCTATGGTAGATATGTTTGATAGTATTAGATGAGAACTGAGTATTTACCAATGACTTTAGGCATCTTGGCAAAATATCTGTAAAAGTCAGCTGCAAAGTTGGTTTCTTGTTTATTTATTCAGTCTTTTTAGTACTTTTCTCTCAAGCTATTTTTTCTAGTTCCTGACTTATGCCCAAAAGTGAGCCCAAGTGAATCTAATGGATTATATATCTTGGGAAAATCCAAAATTCAATGGTAAATATCCAAAAGAAGATATCTTGCTGAGGATATTCTCAGGAGTTTCTGGATTGGATAATTTCTTCTCCTAGGTAGAAGAAAGAGGACACGAGACAGATTAGTTTGCGGAGGGAAGAATATAAATATTCAGGTTTTGACAGGATGCATTTGAAATGTCCAATGCAATCAGAGCTCGGTGGGAGTTAGACATAGTTGTCATTTACTAGTGAGAGGATTGCACTCCATCCACAGATCCAAGCAGCATCCCTGCCACATGAAGAAAAATGCAAGCATATCATTGAGGCAAAACATTTCTTAGGTATTATGACAACGACATTACCATTGAGGAGACTGTCTTTATGTTCCTCACTCCCATTTACATGCAGCAACATTGGACTAGCTACTGGAAACTAGGGGTGCAGCAGAGCAGCCAGGTGAAGCAATATAACATGGAAAGCAAGTGGGCTCTGGGAGTGATTAGGGGCACATTTGCTTGTTGGCTTTGGATTTGCACCAGGAGTTGAGGGAGGAAAACATGTAGACACACTTGAAGAGACATGGACTGGAGACATGTTGGGAGGCTGACAGGGGCAACCTTTATCTTAATTTATACATTTTAATCTTGCTCCTTTCATGCTAGACTTGTCTGTCTCTTATGTCCGTTTCCTGTGGATCCCTGCCAGAAGGTGTGTTAGACTTGTGGCAAGCTTTTGAGTCTCAGTGGCTCTGCTTTTAGCCAACTGTGTTTGGCTGGGCATTTACCTCTAAGGGGAGGGACAGGAAACTCTGAGTGTTTTATTGGGAAACTGTTAATCATTCTTTCTTTCTCTATGTACACTAATCATATTAATCTTTTACACTAATAGTATATTTTGTCTTTGTGCTCATGAATGGCCAGGCCCCTTTAGAGCCTACAAATTTGGGGGCACTGGGGTCTGCTGGAGTGCCTTTTGCTTGTGCGCTAACAATTTCATGCATAATTTCTTATTTTTTCCCCCACTGGAATTCTGTTTTTTGTTTGTTTGTTTGTTTTTAACTAGCCCTGTAATTATCAGTCATGATTATGTCCAATTTAAAGGTATTTACTCTACTTTGTGATATTGAGATCAGGGTCAGGCTAACATTTACTTTGCTTTTTTAATGTTAACAGTATATACTACACTAATGACTAGTGTGATTAAGATCCTGAAGAACACTTTTTTCATACATTTGAGGTACAGATATTTATTTCAGAGCTAATTACATGTTATAGGGTAGTAGTATTATTTTCTGGGTTTATATTCTGCCTCCTCTTACTAATTACTTAATTCCTCGAAGGCATGGTTTCTACTACAGAGACATTACAACATCCTAGTTCACTGGATTAAGAGTTATCTCTCTCGGGCCCTCCTTGGTGGCACAGTGGGTTAAAGCACAGCACTGTGAAGCTATTGCAGCCACTGAGTTCCATTCCCGGTCAAGGAGATGACTCACATGACCTGGCAGACTTTTCCTGACCCACTCGCTGCTCCCCTCAGCAGTGCATTTCAGTACATCTGCCTGTTCTTCTCCCCAGTCTGTCTCTGGTGAATCCTTTCACCCCCTACACCTCGGCCTGTACCCAGTCCCTGTATGCATAAATAAATAAATCTTTTATTTAAAAAAAAAAAGTTACTGGCCCTCCCTGGTGGCGCAGCGGGTTAAAGCACAGCGCTGAGAAGCTAAAGCCACTTCCGCATGAGTTCGATTCCCGCCTGCCCCGGAGGAGACCACATGGCGTGGCAGACCTCTCCTGACCCGCCCGCTGCTCCCCTCAGCAGTGTACTTCGCCGATCTGCCTGTTCTGCTCCCCACTCTGTCTCTGGTGAAGCCTCTCACCGCCCCTGCACCTCTGGCCTGTACCCCTCAGTTCTGTATGCATAAATAAATAAATCTTTAAAAAAAAAAGTTACGTCTCTCACACTCTCTCTCTTTTCTTTTCTCTCTCTATACACACATACAAACACACACACTGCAGCAGAGCACCTGACATATAGTAGATACTAAAAATATAATACTATCCCTTAAAACAGATTTCAAATGCTTCTATTTACCAATTGATTTTTAATGTAGTGATGGACTCTGGAAATTTAGTGGATGAAAAAGTATGAACTTTATGTACCTTTTGGGTGCAACTAAGGCAAATTTAAGCAAACAATAAATGGTTGAGGCCAAGTAATTAGATTGTGTGATGGCCAGAGGTCAAAACCATTAGCAAGTCAGAGCCTTTAGTTAAGGGTCAGTTAACAAACTTTAGCTGAGATCAGTGTTTGCAGCAGATACTTTGTAGTGCAGTATTATCTCTGTATGAAGCATTGGTATGAGGTAATGAGCTCTGCACCATTATAACTGTAAGTATGAGCTATGCTAACTCTCTTATAGCTTATCCTCAACAAAGCGGCATGAGTCTTACAGCCTAAATGAAATTATGTCATTCCTGTGCTCAAAACCAAGCAAAGTCTGCTGATTTCACTCAGATAAAAGCCAAAGTTCTTGGAGTAATTGACCAGCAAGGCTCTACAATGATCTGCACTCTCAATTGCACCTATTCCCTCATCTCTGATTATTCTTTGCTCTCTTCTAGACACACTGGCCTCCTGGGTATCCCTCTGCTTCAAATGCTTTAACATCCATAGTTGCTTGCCCATCTCCCTCACTTCCTTCAGTTCTTTTCTCTAATTTCTCTTTCCTAGTGAGGTTGACTGGATCACCTCACTTACTTTCCCTTTTATATTATATAATGTAATCATATTTTTTTTCTTATCTGCATCTCTTTACTAGAATATCAGTTTTATGAGAGTAGGGATATTTTCCTATAGTTTCATTTACTTATGTATCTCAACCATTTGGACCAGTGATTGGCACATGCTCAGAATTCTGTAAATATTGGTTGAATGAATGAATGAACAAATGACAGAGGACCCAGAACTGGCAGAAGGACAGGCCAAGGTATTCTTTGCATGGCTAAGCAAATGGCAAAACTAACAATCTCAGTGAATTTATTCAGGAGAACAATATTCTTTTTAGACTGGAATTATTCTCTGACTTCAAACAGTTTGCAAATTTCCCTTTTCCCTAAGTTACTACTTTCTTGATTTTAGTTTGTTGAATTCATTTTTACTCAGGCAAAGAGAGTGTGATGATCCAGATAGTCAACATGTCTCTGCTTTAATTTTGTGACATATGGGCAAATAGTCATTAAGGCCTTTCCCCCTCTCTTTTCTTTCATTACTTGTCTCTAGCTTGGTTTAATGATTACCTAATGATTCAGCACTTGTGCCTTTAACTTCCAGTTTCTAGCCCTTTTGTATTGCATTCCATTTTAGATACTGAAGATTTAAAAATTCCTTTTTGTGCTTTGCATGCCTCCAGTGTTCATAGGGTACATTTATAACTCTGCTTATGTATAAAATAATAATTATACTACAATAATAATGAGACTAATAATTATTAAATTGTGTAGATCCCTTGAGCATGTACTATCTGCCAAGTTCAGATTTAGGATTTTCATATATATTTTCACTAATCCTCACAGCAGGCTTGCAGGGGGATTTTGAACACAACAAATTTACTTTGTTTATCAGCATGTATGTTTGTTCTTGATTGGACCCAACAGAATCACTGAAGTGCACAGAGCCACATACCTAGACCTCATTCCTGGAAACCAAGATAATCAACGTTTTAACCAACTTTTAGGGTGAAGTTTCTGAGTACTCAAGTTTGAGAATTATTGAGCGGTTATTTAAGTAGAACATATATTAGAATACACTGAAAAGTGAACTCTCAGTTGCACATTATAGTCATCACAAGGCTGCTCTTAAACCATTACAGTTGAAGTTGACCCTTTCCTGGCAAACCATAGTTTACTTTATCTGTTCCTGTAGTATTTGAGTTAAATATTTTGCATAAATATTCTATATTGTTATATACTTGTTTGTCTGTTTTACATTTTTTCAAGTTGCTATTGTGTATCATTTGTTTGGTATTTGGATACTAAGAATATTACTGATTAAATTCACTTCTATAGTACCTTCTATCAGCAGTTACCTAACTCACACCCCTGCTGCAGTTTGATTATATTTCTGAAGAAATTATTCTGTGATTACAGATTTCACTGACTCTTACTGATTATTATATAAATGGTGGTTGTGATTTGCAGGCATTAGGTGTTTAGTGTGAGTACAGTTGAAATAGATGGATTGAGTTTGTTCACTTTCTATCAAAACAATAATCATTTTCTTAGGGGAAAAATTAACTTTAATTGGAATTTGTTGAAATACAGAGAACTTACAAATTATGCTAAGTGAGTTATGTCTCCTATGTCTTTTATTGGTAATAGATCTATAATTTCACAGTCACGTTCATTCAATTTTTTTTCTTCTTGGAACAGCCATGATTGCCAGCAGTACCATTGTCATTACCCAAAGCTCTCTCTATTCTTATTTTTAGTACTTCTGTTGGTCAAGTTAGTATCTGTCTCCAGTGATTCTTTTTCTTCTTTGTCAAATCTAGTTTAATGACAGAGTTCTGTCTTCTGTATTTGCCCAAGGAGAAAATCTCAGAATTTGGTATCCGTTACTAGACTGTACAGAAAGTCTAGTCTTGTGTTAATTTCTTGTTACATGCAAAAAGCCACTTCAAATGCTAATCTCCCAGCTTTTATGGGATTTCACAAATATGAAAATGCCTACCTTCCTGATTCCCTCCCAACCTAACAGTTCTATGGTACAGTTATAATTGAAAATCATGGCAACAGACTGCCACTTGAGACATAGTTGGAAACAATTTGTAGGGGAGGAATAAAATAGCTGGTGTATACTAAGTATACTGGTATTTACAGTCTATGATCCTGTAAGAATTTCATTTTTGAGTGAAAACAGTATTTATTCCATGTATGTTCCCTTTGAATATTTTAGGGAGGAATTAACAGTAACTACCTAGGATGTGAACTGAGTCCCGGTCTTATGACTGAAGAAGTTTCCTCACTAAGCAAATGGCTAATCATGGTAGCTTCACTTGAAAATAATTGTGGGACTTTAGAATAAAAATAAAGGAAAAGTAAATTTTTAAAAATATGCTACATTGGAATAGTTTAAGTATGAGAAATTATTATTTCCACATTTTTTTCTTTTTGTGTAGAGAAGATATGAATCAACTGTAAGCACTCATTGTACTAGCCAGTAAATCCAGGCAGGAAAGAACTTCAAGCATCACACATTTTCTATTTATATTTTAAATCCTTAAACCAGCCATTAATTTTTACAGTGTGACATCTTAGCACTTCTTCTTATTATTTTTTCCTTTATATAGCTGAAGGATATGCCACATTTTCATTAGAAATGGTAACTCCTAAATAGTGATGTTATGACCCATTCTCCTTGATTTGGAGGAAGAGGCATGGGAAAAACATGTAAATAATAGAGAAATCTAGTTCAAGAAACTAGAATTTAAGCTAAGCCTGGTCTCAGAGCTTATGTTCTACATTAGCAGGAGGTGGGGCCTTTAACAGGTGAGTAGATCATGAGAATACAGCTCTCATGAAGGAGGTTAGTGCCATTATAAAGGCATGTGCGGAAATAGTGAGAAGTGAGCAATCTACAAACAGAAGACCCTCACTGACATCTGCCAGTGTCTTAGTCTCAGACTTTCACCCTCCAGAATGATGAGGGAAAAAAAGTTTGTTGTTTAAAACTCAGTCTACTTTTTTCTTTCTTTTTTTTTGGTTATAGTAACTCAGGCTGAGATACTACCCAAAGTTTCCACTAAAAATGTTTAGAAGCCATAGAAAGAAGTCTTAATGAATGAATTGCAGGAATGTGATAGACCCATGAATATTTCCTACCTGTTCCCTTTCTCTTCCTAGAAGGAAGATACCATGGTTTTGAGTAAGAGGTCTACCAGAATGAACCTGGCTGGGAAATTCCAGAGTGGTTAGGGACATTAGGGTAGGAAGGTTTAGGATTAAATGTTACTGTTGGGCTGCTGCTTAAATGGAAATTTCCTGTCTCAACTAAATGTCTTACCTAACGAGACTCTTGAAGTAAATGGTGTCAAATGGAGTTGGAAAATGGTCAAGATGTAGGTGATATGGTGTTTGATCACTGAAACAGAATTTCACAGACATATTCCTGGTAAGAACTTATGTTGGCTGATGTTGTCTCCATAAAAGCACTGGTAATGGAGAACTAGCAAACTCTTTCCCACAAAACAATAATCAAATCAAATGTCATTCCTTTTCAGAAACCTCCAAATTAACCCGACAAATTAGAATTTCACTATATTGTGTTCCACAGTTCCCTATTAATGTCTGAATGCATAAGTTGCATCATTTTATTAAGTACCTGCTGCAGGGCAAACAGCTCAAGCAGCCTGTAAAAGAACAGAGAGTCCTGTATCTATCTTTGTTTTCCCTTTTTAGATGCTATCTCTGTAAATAATTGATGAAGTAAGGTCCAGTGTATTTGTGAAACTTCAAATCTGGACATTATAGTTTATGTAACAGGTATGAAACATTTCATGATGAATATGATGTCATATTTTTTTTTCCCTTCAGATTGAAATGGAACTGATTCTGGGCCTCACCTGCTAGAATCGAGGGAGCTCCTCAAATTCTAGTAACAAAGTAATCATTCTTTTGATGTCTTGAAATAGGCCAAAGGTTTGTGTCCTCCACTCAAGTCATACTTGAAACTTAATGTCCACTGTGATGGTATTAGGAGGTGAGACCTTTGAAAGATTCTTAGGTCATTAAGAATGGAGTTCTCATAAATGGAATTAGTCTTCTTATTAAAGAGACTCTAGAGAGATTCTTTGCCCCTTTCACCATGTGAGAATATATAGAGAATATGGCTGACTGTCTGTGAATCACTGAAAGTGACTTTTTTAACAGACATTGGATGTGCTTACACTTGATCTTGGAGTTCTAGTCTCCCGAACTGTCAGGAAATTACTTTTTGCTTTTGTCATAACAGCTCAAACAGACTGAGATGCTTTGCAATCCCTGAATCTTTCCTAATCCCTAAAGATTTAAGCAACAAAATTAGTGTGCCAGAATTCTTCTCTCTCGTGATAGGGACCCTGATGAATCTCAGTCTTCTGCCAAACTTCTTTGTCTAGATTCTGCTGGGATGAGCAATTTTCCACTATATCTCTGCCCCTGCTGCTTCAGGCATTACTGATGAATCAGCTGCACACACAACTTCTTGCTGGGCAGTTTGGGACTTTGAAGAAGAGAGGCACCAAAGGCTAGTACAATTTGCTCTGTACTCATCCAGAACTCTTTGCTCAAGTCCTAAGGCTGCTGACATACACTCATCTTTTCATGAACCTGCATGATCATATTAAAGGTCCTTCGCAAACTTAAAGCTTGTCTAGGCATCTCTCTCTTACCAATTCCAAATGACTATCATGATCCCTTTTTTGAATTCTAGAGTTCTCTCAGGGAATATGCTTCTGTCCTTCATCTTCTTGGTTTATAAATGGTACTATCTACTTTTCTGAATGGAATTTAAGAAGGATTTGGGCCTTAGAAACACAAGAATCTGTCCACTGCCCTTTTTTTAAGTATGGGAGGTAGAATGAATGTGTTTGTAATTTCTTGATAAATTGTCCATCTCAAGGACAGATCTTTAAATGTCTTATACTAATTCCAGTACAAACTAATTTATCACCTGCTTGTCACTCTGCAATAACAAAGATGCATAGAAGAATGTGTATTCCTAGTAAGAGAGGAATTAACCTAAACATAAAATCACCTAAACTAAAAATATGTCATAATGCTTTAACTTTTATAATTTCTTTTTAAGCTACTACAAGAAAAGTCCTGGTAGACTTTTGTACCATCATCTAGCTTACTACCAATGACCTCACACAGAGAGAGGAATAAAAAAGCCAATCTTGCAAGGTTCTTTTGAAAACAAGCAGTCTCGTATAGTCCCCTGAGATGCTCACTTGTGATGGTTTGACAGTGCAGGTGAGCGAGGTAGAGAAGTCTCCCTGCAGTGTTGTAGCTGGCTTTGATGGCTGCATATCCCTTATGCCTGGTAACTTAATGAAACTTTTTACCATTATGTTCTTAGGTATAGTTGCTCATAAAAGCATATCCATAGTACTAATCCCTGAGGGATTATATATCTCAGGCACACATGGTCTCCAGGACTCTTCTGGGGAATTACTTAAGTGATGATACTGAGTTCATATCTATTGCCTTCCCTCTCTTAGGGTGAGAACATCCTTGGAGACTTCCCTGACCTCTGACCCATGGTAAAATAATAGTGAATCTCATTAGAACTTGTAGTTTGAATATTTGCTTTTCCTAGAGACTCGACCTTCAGACAAATATATTTATTCCCTAATTAGCTTTCTTTGCATTGAACATACAAAGATGACATGGGTGTGGGTACTCTGTCAAACCACAGATAAAATCTTCTCTGTAATAATACTTCCACTCTTCACTAATATCTTGCTTTGACATGATATGATTGAAGTCCTAATAATCTGATTCAGTCCTCTAACACTGAAATTACCTGGCTTCTTTCTATTAAAGGCACCGCCCTTAACTGAAACTTGCTAAAGCATTACATATCACACAGACTAGTCCAACACCAAGCTCTTAATCTGATGTTGACCTTTAAAAAAATCCCACAGTTTAGAATTTGACCTCATCACCTCAAGAATTAGAACTTAAAAATCTGTCTCTACAGTGTTCCATCTGATTTTCTCAAAACCAAGTTTTTCTAAATTGGATTTAGGTATCAGAGATTTATTTGGTTATCAAAACACCTTTTTTTGTTAAAGAGCTCCTGTTCTTTCTTCCTTAAGATATTTTTTAAAACTTGTTTTGGAAGGAACTCAATGTGAAAAACAACATGGGTGTGGACCTTCACATACCAAGGCCTCTAGGAATCTACTTACAGCATGTTTTCAATTGAGGCCTCTGAATTCTACCCTGTACAGGTGGTAGTGTACACAGAGTACAGGTGAGTAGTACTTAGAGTCTACAAGGTTCTGTCTTGGTAATGAAGAGAGCGGGAGAGAGGGAAAATATAAGCAGCCTAAAACACTGGATCATGACAGGTGGCTGTTGATTAGGACAGGCATATAGCTCACCTGGGTGCCTCAGTGGAAATGTCATGCCTTATTTTAGAAGGAAATTAGATTCAGTGATATGAGATACACTCTAGGGACAAAGCAACATTTTAATAACATATTAAAGGTGTGCCACTTATCAACAAGATCAATTTTTAGATATGCTTTTGAAAAAGATTAAAATAATTAAATATGGTAGCAAAATGGTAAATGAGTAAAAGAGCAATTTATAAAACACATACAAAGTGTGATAGGGTAGTCTGTGAGATACCTTTCTGTTCTTCCCACCCCCTATTCTATGAAGCAATAGTTTTTAGAAAGATTCATTGGAAATTGAAGCTCTATGTATTTTTCTGATAATTTGTGTTGGTGATGGTTGTACAACACTGTGAATTTATTCAGCACCACAAACTGTATACTTAAAAATTGTTAAGGTGGTAAATTTTATGTTTTGTGTATTTTACCCAATTAAGCATTTTAAAGGAGTTAAAAAGATTTAGCCAGATATGTTTATTTGTTCTAAAAGAAGGAAAATTGGTTTTATCTGCTCTGGTTCCTGGATTACTATGTGATCATTAAGTAGTTATGGATGAAAATGTATCCAAATTTGTACTGATCAATTCTGATTTTTGCCTCTGCTATTCCTTTAGATAGTTCATCTTTTGTCTAGGAATTAGATTTCATTTTTGTGGTGATAATCTTGCCTATACCAATTTTACAAATTCTGGTCCTCTGGCCCTTACTTTTTTTTTTTTTTAAATAATATGATAGTTTATTTTTACATCATTTGTACATTTTTTTTTTCATCTCAATTGTAATCCCTGTGGGTTTCCCATCACCGAGTCACCCGTGTGCCATCACCATAGTCCTGTGCACTTCCCTCCCTCCCCTTTTTGATCCCATTCCCACTCCACCCCTACAGGCCCTTTTACTTCTTGATTGTATTTTTACTACAACATTCCAGAATTACCCTCGATTGGTCATGGCTGAATGAAAATTCATATTCTTCATTTGTAATCAGTGTTGCTTCTTGAGTCTGTTTTTTTTTTTTTTTTTTTTTTTTTTTTTGTCCTACTAATCTCAGTTTAGTAATTACCGTGCCTTAGATGTGTGATCCTCGGACCTTATCTATTTCTCAGTGGCAACTACTGGTTTTTCTGCCAATTCTATTCTTGCTGTTCCTATGCTTACTGTACAACATTTATAGGTAAGTTAAGCTCTTAAAACATCCAGACTATCTACTTTAAGCCTTTCTAAAGCAATTTTTAATATCAAGATTGTCTTCTTCCAATGTGGTTTACTTAGTATCCATTTTACTTCATGTGCTTTACCCTTTTCCTTGCTAGACACAATGGTCTTCTGCTTAATGATTTTTTTCCCATTATGTCCCCTTTAATCAGGAGTATTCTCTGCAGTCTGTAGTTATCTCAATCTTGTCTGAATGACTACCTCTACATGTGTTACCTCCTCTGGGTTGCACAATGGAATATGGGCTAGAGCTGTCAACATCAGACAATAACAAAAGCAAATGTAGGATAAGTAGGGTCAGGAGAATGTTGACAAGCAGCCTGACATTTAGATGGAATTTTAGTCAGGAATACACAGTGAATTAACATAATAGAAGACACAAATATGAATAAAAGAAACAAAAATGAAAGTCTTTGGAAAATCCTGAAGATCAATAGGAATATGAATTGAGGCAAATCCAAATAGTCTAACTTTCAATAGGAGCTCAGTGACTAAGTTGGGGGACTATAACTAGGATTCATGTTTGGAGCCACAGTTTATACATAGGATTTCTCTGAATTCCTCTATTGCCTGAGATCATGTGATTACCCCATTTGCTATTTGTCTGATCTCAGGCAAATTACTGTACTTCCCAAAATTTGTTATGCTCATTTTAAAATAGGGATATTAACAAGAGACTTATAGGTTTGTTGTGATGATTAGACAAAATTAAATAATGTAGTTAAAACTCCTATCTACATGCTCAGTAGTAGTAGCTATTAAACCTTTGTTCTGATAAGTTGATTGCTCTGTAGCTCTTGAATGGAAACTACTTTCTTTTTGAGACATGTCTTCACTATACCACTGAGTAAATAAAGCGTAGTGCTATTTACTGTCAATCTGCAACTTAAGTATGTAAGAAATAGTGCCTTTCTTTCTACCATGATTTCTTTTTTCCTTTTCAATTTTGAAATTGCTATGGACTAGTGGGAAGTTCAGTGTCAGTATTTCTTATAATTTCTTACCTCCTTCAGTTTGGGGTAAAAAATTCAAGGACTTTCGCTGAAAAATTAGGGAAATACTATAATTCATTTTGTTAGTGTGTATCTAGGGAGTACCCAGGGACCCTAAACTATTAAGGAGTCCACATTCTGAAAAGGATATATGACTATCCTTGTGTACAGATACAAAGGAAGCATATACAGTATGATAGTTTCTTTAATAGAATTAGTGTGCAAAGAGAAGAAAGGATATACCTTATAAAACTCAAAAAATTACCCATCCTCTCATGAGTAAATGCCCAGCTAAACAGTCTCTACTCAAAATGGGGCCACTGAGTCCCAAAAGCTTGTCACAAGCCTAAGGCATCTCTGAAAGTGAACCACCTTATAGGGATTAAGCAATTCTCAGAGGGTCATGAATGATAGAAGGAGAGAGAGGAAATATAGAATATGCCACATCAAGATAATTGTGATAATATGTCACATCAAGACTAATTGACTGCTGTTTTTGCCATTGATTAGTACCAATCCCCACATGTGTCTCTCAAATATATCCTCTTTCAAGTATCTCTTCCAAGTGTCTCTTTTTCATGCATCTTCTCCCATGGTTCTCCTGCAAGTTTCTGGGTACCCATCAAAGCAAGAGAGAGCACCCACCTGCTTTCTGTGTTGTATAGTCCTCCTGGCTGCTCTTCCCTAACCCAGTAGCTCCAGAATGCAGGAAATCCGTATCATGGCACATAGGGACTTGTAATCCCAAGTGAGTACATGTTAGTTGGGTGGGGAAAATGGCATCTCCCTTTCACAGAGGTGTGTCTGCAACAATTGTTTTTTTGTTCTGAATAATGTTAAGACATCCACCATACCCAGCACTCCTTCGGTCTTTTGCCACACTTGAACTTCAGAGATCTTTGCCCATCAAAGACATTGGATTGAAGTCCACTTTCAGAGGAAGCCACATGGAAAGAAGGAGGGAAAAAGGAAAAAAAAAGAACAAAAGAAGCCACTGGCCCATGGATCCCTGAGTCTTCTTGTTAGACAATAGATAAGTAGGGAATGAAAGTTCATGTTCCCAGCAGAGTTAAATCTCTGGGAAAAAAAGAAAAAAAGAGTAGAGAAGGGCAGAAGGAATAAGGCCAGGGAAAAGCCTAGTGTCTAAAATATTGTAAAGGTTTTTCATTTGTGATTTGAAAATTCTCTTCCTGTGGTAGAAGAGACAAACTAGCATATTCAAAATGTATTTTCAATTGATTTCAGACAAAGAGAACTTAGTGGTCATGCAGGAGGAAGAACAAAACAGAAGACTTTTTGTTTTAACTCTACCTTAACTTGGTTACTTTACTTCATCTTTGGAGGCCCAGCGTTTTCATCTGCAAAATAGAATAAATTCTTAAAATATAGTTGGTTTGAATTCTGAAATTCTTTAGTATCATATGATGAATAAGATGATTTTATTTGGTGAGCTTTGCCCTATGTTTTTGAAGCATGTCTATAAAAGGAATTCAGAAGCAAAATGACACCTCCCTCCCCACTGTCATTGCTCAAAATTTCTAATTCTATTATAGCCTGAATGGCTTTTTATTCTGATTTATAATCACTTGCTGGTGAGTCTTATCTTCTTGTTTATGACTTGAGCTTGAATTCTTTAAGGAACTCATTTGACTATCCAGAAATATCCCTTTCCTTCTTTTCCCCCCTCTCATCAGATATATTCTCCCTGAAAATAGTAAAACCAACAAGAGTTATTTACAATTTAGTGAAATAAAAAACTTTATAAATTCAAGAATTTCCTCTGAAGGTTATTTATTAACTTCTTTTGGGAATTTGTTTCTGCTGCCCACATTCTAACAAACTGATGCTGCTTTTGTCATAAACTATTAATTTAAAAAATGTGCTTAACTTTTTGCAAGCATTTTTCTCCTTCAGTTGGCCAACAAGTCTGTAAAGTAGATATTAACATCATTTTCCAGATTGGGGCAGGTGGGGGTCCTGATAGTCATTGTAGTATTTACTCATGAGCATTTAGCTACCTGGCAGAAGCAGGACATGATTCCAAAACTTTCCAATTACAAAGCAAACCTCTATGTAGTAAAGATCTTTCCTAACTTCTTTAGATAGAACTGGTAACTGCCTCACAATTGAAGAAGCAAACTGATTTATAGGCATCCATGGTAGAACAATAACAATGGTAAACTTGGAAACAAAACTTCCTCCTCCCAATGCAGTCCTAACATGAATTGAGTCTCTGACTTTTAAGTGGCTATTTCATGAGGTGCAACATTGAACACTAGCCTTGAGTTTGCAATCATGGTGCTCCCACAGATTTATCAGGAGTTTGCAAGAGCAATTACTCTGCTCTTAAGCAGCACAATCTTCCAACGAGAAAAAAAAGGAAAACATTTTCAATATAAAGATGTAGGGAAGAAACTGATTGACCCAACACCATTAGAATGATTTTAGATTGGAAATAATAGCCTTTGCTTTCAGTTTATTCTGAATAAAGAGCTGTTTTTCACCGTGTGTCCCATAATGACTCCCAATTCTCAGAACACTGAAAGTCTTTTCAACAATCTCCACAGAAAAATGAAATTTGCCATTTGTTAGGGGAAGAAAAACATACCAGAATTGCATACTGAATGTTCATGTCCATCACAAATACTCTATAAATGTCTCTTGCATGTATATAATACTTTCTGTCTATAGTAAGTATGTATTTGAACATTAGTCTTTTTTCCCTAAAGAACATTTTTTAATGTATCTATTTGTGTCTAATTGAAAATCAGGACAAAACCTATTTGTCCATCCTTAAGAGTCATTTTGTCTTGAGTCTCTTCTTTGAGTTGTAAATGTATAATCCCAAACTATTTTATAATGCTGTAAAACATTGTTAGCTCAATAAAAATAATACAAAGACCCTCAAAGTGGGAACAGCACCTTCCATTCAAAACTTTTATGAGGAAGGAATGGCATAGCAAAACAGAATAGGGATTAGTAAAGACTTACTGAATTAAAAAAAAAAAAGAATCCCTTCATTACTTCTCATCTGATAAGGGATTTGTTGATCATTAAAACTGATGGCAGTTTTAATATGACCCATAATATGGAAGCAAACTTATCCCTCCTTTCCCACTTATACCTTTTTATAAAGTTCATTGTGGGGGATAATACACATGTTGAAGTTTGTCATTATTGACTCACTCTAGTAAATGTCTGCTGCTGATTAACTGTTTATCTCACCAGGTGAGAACACTGACCTCTGTCATTGGGGGTTCTCTGCTTCAACAGTCTAACTCTACTAATTATGGAGAATAAAGTTTGGGATGTGAGAACATATATTTTTGGTGAATGTATGTATTGTGGTGTGTGCATGTAAAATTGTAATTATTTATATGTAAATAAATATATTTGAATAGAATTTCCCTATGTATATTCTTCATTGACACTTTTAGTTTCCCTATTGCCATCTGTGTAATCGTGGGTTCTAAGTTTCCTGTTGGTGGAGGATAGTTTTTAGGAAATGCCAGTCCTATTTGCAAATATTGTTTCTCTAACTGTGCCTAAGTTGCAATTTCTTACTATGGGTCATGACCCCAAACAGGAAATGCTTCTGAGTTCCTCCAAACAAGGTTGTGGGCGAGGGCTGAGATTAGTACCCAGTTGCCAGCTTTTTATGTTTACAAAGGATCAAGAATAGGTCACTTAAGGTAAAAAAATATATCCCTTTTTCTCACTTCAAAGTTGCAATGAATGTTGTCTTACACTCTAAGTAAAATACTGCATTTATCTTCGGAGCTATGTTTGATTTGGATTTTTTCTTTAATACTACCTGGTCTTACTCTATTCTATTATGGGACTCAATAAAGAACATGAATAAAGAGACTTAAGTTCTGATTAGTTTACTGGGGTGATGGTAGGGGAAATTTAAAGCTAAAACATTGAGGAATGGGCAGTGAAGGTATCTTGTTTGTTAATAGTCAGATCCAACTAATATTGAGTATAAATTAGTATTTGAGTGGAATGATAGAAAACAAAAAACAAGGTTAGAAGGTGTTTAAGAGGTCATATCTGACCTTCTTCCTGAGGATGCATGAATCACCAACTTGCTGTGATTCCTTCTCTCTGAAATGCTTCCTTTTGTTTCAGGTTTTTTGCCACTTCAGGAAACCACAGTGGTTGGCTAAAATAAACTTGCACCAGCACCACACAAGGATGATTTCTGCCCGCTTGTCAGTGAAGTATTAATAGCATCGAGTAAGTAATAGACCTCACACTATAAGAAAATGCTTTCTCAGCTGACTAGCAAGAAATTGCATAAGCAAGGCCTGTATCTGTTTTTTGAATTGTCAACTATCAGGTTTGTTTTCTGCTTATCCAGGAATATAAATAATGTTTCCCCAGTGAATAGACTTGGAAACACAGTAAAACTCTCACAGTAAAACATTATATAGCCAGGACCTCCCTGGTGGCGCAGCGGGTTAATGCACTGCACTGAGAATCTAAAGCCGCTTCCGCATGAGTTCAATTCCCGCCTGCCCCGGAGGTGACCACATGGTGTGGCAGACCTCTCCTCACCCGCCCGCTGCTCCCCTCAGCAGTGTACTTCGTCGATCTGCCTGTTCTGTTCCCCACTCTGTCTCTGGTGAAGCCTCTCACCGCCCCTGAGCCTCTGGCCTGTACCCCAGTTCTGTATGTACAAATAAATAAATCTTTAAAAAAAAAAACATAATAGCCATTAATTTGAGCAAGTATTGATCAGTATAAATTATAAATTATGGACCTCTGGGTGCTGCACCCCTAGGTGCAGGGCAATCTGTTAAGAATTTGCTATCATACTATTGAATGAGTAAGGTGAAGGGTAGAGCTACATTTTATAAATCATAAAGTTTTAGGAACATTAGTCTTCATGTTTATATTTGGAAACAAACTCTTGATGAAATACACTGAAAAAAATAACAACAAACCATGGAAACCTACATTTCCCTTAACTGCATAAATCAAAATAATGCAATAAAATCCCCAAAGTTTGGTTATATGCCAAATATGATAACCAAATTGGAGATTAGAAGTGTGTCTTAAGACATAGAAGGACTTAGTAGAAGGATTGGAAAGCTTATGCCTTAATTTGAATTTCCAACAAAATATTTCTGCTTACCACAGCTTTTCTGAGGAGAAAGTAAGGAAAGAAAAGCGGATATTCAGAGAATTAGTACTCAGTGTATTTTTTCTTATTCTTACTGGTGTCACTGAATCTTTTGGTGGTTCTCTGTGTCAAAGTTTAGCTTTTAGTGATAGCTAGATTTGTTCCCCTCCTACAAATAATGGCCAATAAATATACTTATTATTTGAATACTTTATATATACTTTATTATTTGAATACTTTATATATACAAGCATTTAATGCTTGCTTTAAGGCTGTGAGATAGGCCCTATCATTAATTTGACATTTGGAGAAACTGAGCACAGTGAGGTTAAGTGCAAGATCACACACTAACTGTAGAAGAGCCAAGAGTTGAATCCAGGCAGTTGAGTTCTAGACACCATACACTTATGGTGCTAAACAACTTGTTAAAAGATTTAGTTTTGTGTTTTACCAAATCTGTTCTAAAATTAATCTGCATCAGACATTCCTGGGAATCTTAAAAGTTTCCAAGTCTAGTATAAAAGAATCATTGGGAACTGGGTCTAAGAATTTGTATTAAACAACTGTTATTTGCCCACTAAAATTTGAGAATCACTACTCTAGGATATTGGAAAGGAAAAGGAGAAGTTCCTTTGGACTTTGGGTCCAGAAGGGCAAACTCTAAATTTTGTATATATGAAATCTTTTTATCTGTAAATAGAGTTTTACTTCCTCCATTCCAATGTGGATGTCTTGCCTTTCCTCCCCATCTCCACCCACACATAATTGCCTTCACAAGAACCTCCAGTCCAATGTAGAATAGAAGTGGTCAGTGTAGATAGATGTCTTTGATGATAGCATATTAGAAATATACAGTTGAAGACCATAGCTTGATATCTTCCATTCCTGAACAAATTCCACCAAGAGAAGTTTATATAACAGAAATTCCAAATGTCTTTCAAATTCATTCCTATACTGGAGACTTGGTCTTCCTGTCAGAGCTCTGGCACCAGATTCTTAGTAAATTAGCTATTGCCCTCTGAATTCAGGAGGACACCTGGGAAAATAAGGGTCTTGTGGATATTTGTTAAATGAGAAACATGTCCATATTACACACGTTTTAGTCCTATATTCACAGGTACCAAGTCAGTATCTCTGTGTGTATATTTATGAGGATGGGACATGGCTATGCATTTTTATAAAGCTCCTGGACCATTATATTCTGCTCTGTTTTAGAAACACAATAGTATAGAAGTTAACCTTTAGATACAACTTAATGTCTCTTGAATCCCAACAAGTTGCTCTCATTAGACAAAAAATAAATAATATGTCCCAACTACTTTCCATGCCTAAATCCCTATTGTTGGGAAAGATGACTACTCAACCTTATTTCACTATCTTATCCTGACTAACTGGGAGAAGAAATCTCCTTATGACTGTCATTTGTAACAACCATGAGGTCCGGAGGAAGGGATCTATAGAAAAACTGCCAAATAACCAAGTGATTCCATTAGCCTCCTTGCTGAGGTTTGAAAGCAAGTCTACCCAATGGGAGTTAACTGTGCAAAAACTGACAGAAGGGACACAGAAGTAGTGGAAAGCCTCCACGGGAAATGGAAATTTCCCTGGAAGAAACAAGAATTACAAAGAAAAGAGGAGAATAGAGAAATATGTGTTCTTATGAATAAAAGCAGTAAAAGCAAAGACAGTAGTGGTAGTTAATACTATTGCAGGTACATGTTCACATCTCAGGAGTGTTTACTAGAGTGAAATGGGAGACTGAGTATATATTTATTAGACCAACTCAAGAACCTGCAGTGTTTAGTGCTGGATGAAGTTTGATGGTGTCTCACCAATGGTTTTTACCTTATTATCTCAGGTGACATGAGCCTTTCTCTTTTCCTTATACAGGTATTATCTGCTTTTTGAAAGTTCATGTTAAGTCACTTCATTTTTATGAAATACCTGCATTAGTATCTTTTCTCTAATTGAAGTCCAAGGAGAATATTGCATTTGTATGTGTGTATATGTGTAGAAGAACTGGAGTGTAGGCTAGATGTATAGGGGTGATGGATTCACCAGAGACAGAATGGGGAATAGAACTGCAGATCCTCTGTAATATACTACTAAGGGAAGCAATAGGTGAGAGAGGAGAGTTCTGTGCACCCTGTGGGTTAGTTCCCTGCCTGGGGATCGAACTCACGGAGTAGCAGTGGTAGCACTGAGACTTAACCGCAAGGCTACCAGTGAGATCTGAAATTTCTTGCTTTTATGGCAAAAGTGAAAATAGCATTCAGTATTTATTTTGCAGCAAGTCATTATAGAGACATCCCAAGCATTAAGAATGACATACTGTCATGTTTCATGCCTGCCACATTAGCCATGTCAGCCACAGCAGATGACAACCTTGACCTACTACATCAAGATAGATAGAGATAGAAGAAGGTGTAGAAGCCAGTGACCTTCCTGCCCATGTATTCAGATAATGACAACATGTTACAGATGACCCTCTTCCTCTACCACCCCCAGTTTCTTGTGCCTTCCACCACCCCAACCTCTGATGATTAGTTCTAACATACCTCATCACTACCTCTCTTCCAATGTGCTTATTGTCTCCCTGTTTCTGTTAAGTAAAACTGCACCGTGCATTCATTATTTCTACTTTTATAGGTTGTGTATTTATCATGTCATTCTTCCTTTTACTGGATGGTGTTTGATTTTTACTTTTTTTTTTTTTTAAGATTTATGTTACTTATTTATGCATATGCAAGCTGGTGTGTAGGCTAGAGGTGTGGGGGGAGGGTGAGAGATTTCACTAGAGACAGAGTGGGGAGCAGAACAGGCAGATTGACTGAAATACACTGCTGAAGGGATCAGTGAAGGAGACAGGAAAAGTCTGCTTCCCCATGTAGGTCAGCACCCTGGCTGGGGAACAAACTCAGGCCACAGTGGCTGGTGATAGCTTGATAGTGCTGATACTTAACCCCTTGCACCACCAGGGAGGTCCCTGAGTTTTAGGTTTTATATGTTTTTTGGCATGGCTTGTGTGGTTATTTTTTGAGTCTGGAACACTTAAAAAATGTTCCCTGGAAGTTAATGGTGATTGTTTCTTCACTTCAGGCCATTTCAGTTTATAAAAGTTTTCACAGGAATGTTTTACATTCAGCTAGCTGGGGAAACCTGTATTTAAAATGCCTTTACTCACTGTGCCACTAATGAGTCAGGTGGCTTGGGGTAAGTCACTTCCCTGTACTCCTCAGCTTTCTTGTTGATAAGATGTGAGTTGGATCAGATGATGACTAAAATTCATTTCTGTTTCCAAAGTTTATTATTCTGAATTTTGGTATGAAGGGGTGGGTTACAGTCCGGTTATGAAATCATAGCCCCGTTTTACTCCCAGCCTCCTCCCTAAACACATAATGCTTTAAGCTTGAGACTTCTGTCTCATGAGGAATTCAACTGTGGTGCCAGCATGCAAATTTGCTGTACAGACTCCTGACAACTTCCACCCAGACTTCCTTAGGTTTGTGGGGTATTTTCTGTGGATCCAGCAAGGGAGTGTATGTGCTGACTCCACCCTCTTATTTCACAAGAGTCTAGTTTTCTAGAGAGGTATGAAAATAAACTATGGGAAGTTGCAAATATACTGATGGGAACTGAGGAAAAATGTAGTAAACTGATGGATTTGGTGTGGTCAGATGTGACTGTGACTACTGTCCAGGAAGGAAATTGGGAAGGGATGGTTTTACAGATTCCAGTTAAAATTGTTCATTTTCAAGTTGGCCAGCATTTGTATTTCAGAAAATGAGAGAAAATAAAAATATATAATATTGACCTTAGAAGTACCTACAAGGACTCTTGTGATCACCTCTGCCTACTTACACATTTCCATCTGCCCCTTTCCTATATGAGTTTGAGTTTAGAGGAAATCATGGGCAGAACTCCAGATAGAACTTTGAAGAGCTAGTATCAGTTTAACTCTATATCAGCTTATTGTATGACTGTGGGTGAAATCTTGGATTCTCAGTTTTTTCACTTGTATCATAAAGATGATGTTATCTGTTTTGGCTAATGTCATCAGAATTTTATACCAGTAAATAAGACATTGGACTGTTGTTTCTCCTTAGTTTCATAGTCAATCCTTTGCACCAAGCTATGTAGGTAGGGGTACAGATTAACTCTTTTAGATCTGTAGGGGATTGTTTTTTGTATCACAAGTTTGTTAAACGAAGTGGATCCTTGCATAGTCCAGAGAGTAGAGTGCCAGAAATTTTCCAAAAGTTCTGAACAGTACCCTGGAGAATTTAATTAATGGTCCTGCTTCTTATAGGGCTGATACCAAGACAAGACATGATAGATAAGAGAAAGATAAAGCTAAAATGACCTTTTCGTATTGGAAAAGTCATTAATTTATTAGTAATAACTGGATCGCACTTCCTTTTTACTCCATCTTGTTTTCCTGCCCAATTACACACACACACAACCCAACCATGTCTTAACATTATACTATTAACCAGAATAGGAAACTAAACTGAGTTGAGTAGAAAAAATGCTTTTATTTCTTTTTAAAAATTTATTTATTTATGCATACATAACTGGGGTACAGGCCAGAGGTGGTGAGAGGATTCACAGGGACAGAACAGGCAGATAGACAAAGTGCACTGCTGAGGGGAGTAGCAGTAAAACAGGAGAGGTCTGCCATGCCATGTGGATCACCTCCAGGGCCCGGGATTGAACTAGCACTGAAGCGGCTGTGACTAGCTTGCAGTGCTGCCTCCTAAACCACTATACCACTGGGAGGGCCCAAAATTCTTTTATTTCTTGAGAGACTCAATAAATATATCTAATCTGATATTGCCCTTTGTCATTCTACAAGTTCATTGAATGAAGGTTTTTCTATCATTCTCTAATTCATAGGAGCCAAATTATTCACTGGAAGGTAATATGGATTTACTTCAAACTTGGGATCCAATGAAGATTCAGGCTTCTATATTGTAATAAGAAATCTAGACTAACAGGTAGTAAAATATCCACTGATTGCACATTAGTGGGTGGATAATATGAACATTTCCAAGATTGAAATTCAAAGAACTTTTCTGCCTGGTTCCAGCCTAAGTTTGCAACCAGTAGAATAGAAGCTTTTTTGGGTGCAAATACTTTGTCTACACTGTTCATTATAGCAGGACATTTTTGTGTCTGACATTTTGAGCCTGAGGACATGGCGACCTACCAGTAGTATGATGTTCTGGTATATTTGTGAAATTATCTGTGATATGAAAGAACAACTACAGTCTTTTTTATCCCTATCCCTCTGCAGTTTTCCCTGTGTTCTTATTTTGTCTGTTTACCAAACTTTTAAATGGGTTGAATGAAGGTTGCCATGCAAATTAAAAGTTTTCCACATTGCTATCCTTTTTATTAAAATGATTATGTATACAGTTCTTCAGGTTTAAACATAACTGACATTTTTGCTCATTGAAACATTCCAGCAAATAACAGTGCTTGATACATAGTTCAATAAATTCAATCCAATAAATATTTAAAGGATGAAGAAATAATTACTACTTCTCATATTTATTACTACTTTTCTTTTTGGGGAGGTCCTTTATGATCCTGCTATGAGTGAAACCATCCAGTATTTTTCTTTTTCTTTCTGGCTTATTTCACTAAGTATCATCCCTTCCAGCTCCGTCCATGTTGCTGCAAAAGGCATGAATTTATCTTTTAGATCGCTGAGTAATATTTCGTTGTGTATATGTACTACATCTTTTTAATCCAGTCATCTACTTTTGGGCATTTGAGTTGATTCCATGCCTTTCCTATTGTAAATAAAGCAGCAGTGAACATGGAGGGGGGCAGGTGTCTTTTTGAATCAGTGTTTTTGTGTCTTCAAAGGCAGTTTTTAGGAAAAGCAATTAAAGAGCTCTTACACACCCCCAGAAATATTGTGTGGGTGCAATGTGGGAAAGTAGCAGAAAGTTCAAAACCAAAAAGAAAGTATAAAAGCCACATAGACTTGTTTACTTGATTTATAATAAAGATGATAGATGACATTGCAGTTCAGTGGGTAAAGAATAATCTTTAAGAAAACTCTGGAATAATTGGATATCTAAATAGAAAAGGACAAACCTTGATGTATATCTTACACAATATACAAATATTACTTCCAAATGTATTGTACATGAAATGTATAAAATAAAACAATAACATTTGAGGAAGAGAATACAGAAGAAAATCTTCATGATTTGGGGGAGACAAAGACTACTCTTAAATAGGACATAACTTTTTAGTGATAGTTAAAAGCAGGAAGTTTTGTTAATTAAAAGATGGCATTGAGATTGAAATGGGTCTCTATGTAAAATACGTAGTTAACAAATGTTTATGCCATACTAGATGTCAGTGAGAAGATGCACGATTGCTACGTGACACACACAGATGAATCCCATAAACACAAGATAAGTAAGATACAAACTTACACTACATGATTTTATTTATGTCAAGTTAAAAAACAGACAAAACCAACTTAGGGTGATACAAATTGGGATTATTTTTGGAGGGATAGTGACTGGAAGGCCATGAGGTCGACTTATAGGGTGCTAGGAGGTTCTTGATCTGTGAGGAATTAAATTAATGTATTTTAAATTTTGTGAAGATTCTTTGAGCTACACATGTACAATTAGTGCATTCTTCAGAAAGTATGTTATTTTTTAAAAAAATGGATTACTTAAAATTTACTGTTCAGGCCAAACAAATTATTTACAAACAAATTATTTATTTAAGTATTGTTGAATCTATGTGGACCTATAGTTTGGGCTATCTATCTGATTGGGTAAATCTTGGTTGTTTCCATCCTAAGTCCTTACCTGTCTGGAATTCTCTTCCCACTCCCTTCTACCACTCAGTCTTTCAACCCCAGTGGATTCTACTTCTTTAGTTTTAATTGCTCTTTTTAAGTACAGACCTTGTCTCTTCAAAGTAGTTCTATGATTCCTAAATGCCCAACATTATAGGTCCATATAAAATTACAAAAATAAAGACAATAAAAAATGCTGCTTTTATCATAAAGCTAAATAAATGCATTATATCTAACAGGTTTTTATTTTGTGGTTAGTCCTTAACATTTTACTATTAAAATCTCTTTCATCAAGTGATAGGACTGATAGGAGATTGTATAGGATTTAGTTTAGAGGTGCCAGATTCATATTCAAATCCCAGTGCTGCTGAGGTCATTCATATGTGAGAACTTCAGTTTTCTGGAAACTGGGGATGATGACAGTAAACACACACATACACACACATACACATATGTACCATGGATACTATCACACACATACACACATGCACCTTACATACACAGAAATAACCAATAATGTAATATATAATACATTGGCACTATATATTACATATCAATGTGTATCAATGTATAATATATACTGCATGATGATATTAATAATTAGTTTCATATATTTATAAAATGTTAAAAGGGTTACTGTAAATTGTAAATGAAACAAAGTCCTTAGACCCATGCCTGATTTTAGCATTTACTTTCTGTAAATGTTAACCATTTTCATTGTTTAGTTAGACCACAAAAAGTTTAAAAAAGTCTTTATCTTGTCTGTTCTTCCCTTTTTTTTTCTCTACAACAGCTATTGGTCCATGAAATTAGAAAGATTTAGACCTATTGAACTACATTACATAGTTTGAGAACATGGTCCCATGACTTGTATTTCTTTTAAGCATATAGTATATGTACCACTACTCAAATACACTAGTGGAATAAATGTTTTTCTCTATAATGACCTTTATTTTTTAAACCTGTAGATATGTCTCTCTGATAAAATAAAACATATTTTTCTGAATATGTTTACTTAATACTATTTAGTAAATATTAATTTAAACATCAGGCTTTCAAATTTTAAACTTCTATTTTAAATTCTGTTTTTATTTCAAGATAATTTCTGCAGCAAATGATCAAAAATAATGCTGTAAGAATAACAGTGAAGATGCAAACTGGGGGGAAATGCCCCCTGAGGTTCAGACAATCTGCTGTCTTTTGGTATAATTAACTTCAGGAAAAGATGATCTTAGGAAAATGCACAATGAAGGATAGACACCAAAGCAAATACTCTGGTTGAGTTTAATTAGCAGTGATCTTCATTACACTAAAGTGATTGTTTTTTAAACATAGCTGTCACTGGCAATTTGCTGAAGAGAAGGCACAATAACTGTCTACAATATAAGCGTATGACTTCAAAGCTACACAAAAGAAACTAGAAAGGTGCTTCATCAATCTTGAAGCTGTCCTAGGTAAAATTTGATGCTTTAGGGTGGGGAGGAGGAAACTTAGAGAAGAAATTAGGATAATAAGCCTTGACGAGTAACTTTGGAGAAAAGGAAGATATTTCTTCGTCCCCACCCTTACAACCTTCAATTAAAAAGATGTGTTTGTGTGCTTTACGCAAATCCCCTAGAGCTATATTTATTTCAAGTCTAAAGAAAAAGAATAAACAATTTCTTTAATTTCAATTTAAGACACTATTTTTAAGTCACTCTATATGTATAATGGGCAGATTAGAAAAATTTTGGAAATACTCCAAAAAGCAGATTCTGTGGTGGAGTCATTATTGGAATTACAGAGCTTTTTCTTTAAAATCCCCTTTACATGAAATTTAAATTTCCTGAGTAGGATGGTGGGGGCGAAGTGTATACTCTTTTGGAAAGTTTATTAAGGTGGCACAGAGGCACAGGTGCATAACATAATCCTTCCATCTCTACTAAATTTCATTGCCAAGTGGGGCCAGTTGGTGCATCTAAGGAGTCCACTTGACTGATAGATCACAGAAACTTGGGCACTGAGGCATAAGGTGTGGTATGGTGTCTGTTCATGCTTCCAAAATTTGAATAAAGCCATACATTTGAAGGATGATAATATATTATTGGAGAGATTCACAACCCTCTAATAAAGTCATTGTTAAGGCTTCTCAGTTGACCTTCACTCTTAGGGTCTGTGTTCTTATCTGTAACTATTATCATTCCGTAAATGGCTTCACCTGTATTTTGTCTTAAGAGTAAGGTAGTGGAAAAGAAACCAATTACAGCAATAGGTCATTATTTATAGCTGCTTTTCAAGGAGATATAACTGCTATATACCAAAATTAATCTTGTTTATATGGTGCATAGGTCTAGTGTACAATATATGGATTTTGATCAACTGCATCATTGTTTATGTTTCCTGCTTTATTTTTTATTAGTGTGATTGTGTGTGTGTGTGTGTGTGTGTGTGTTGGGGGGCATATTACTACTCATCTAGGTGAAAATGTGGACTAGTTCAATTTTTGTTCAGTAATGTAAACAACAGTTCTATGATCATTTTAAGTCAGAAACATAACTTTAATCCAATCTTCATAGTGTTAAGGGTCATGAAAAATAAAAATTTCAAATACATTATTCACATCCTGCATGCCTAGTTTCAGTAAGAAGCCTGCAGTAGAAGGACCAAGTTTGTCTCTTCTTTCTCCATTATACTCATTGTTCACCTCCTTCATAGGATCAAATGTAAGGGCAGGAAAGAGGGAAGAAATGAAAGCATAAGAGCACTGTTACTTGGCTAGATGGCTTTGGCTCTTTTACTTAGCAGATGGTTAAAGTCAGCCTCCCTTGAAATCTTGGCTAGCAGTGACTTGGGATAAAAATGTACTCTTTCTCCTGTGCATTGTTATTTTGTTTCTTGCCTTGCTGAGCTGCTCTTTTCTATGGTTTGTTTTACTCCATGGTAAACTCCAGTGCTCATTGTTCCTGAGGTGTTCACTTCCAACTCCTTGCACAGTCTTTGGATATCTGGGGTATACATCCATGATTTTCTGAGAAGGTCACCTATGTGACCCAACTCAGCAGGACACAGGAATGACAGAAGTCACTCTCTCCTGAGTAGCCCATTTTTTTCAATAGGAAATATCCAATTTCTCTTGCTTGGGTGAACTTAGAGTAAAATAATGCATTCCTGACATACACAGAAACTTCCTCTTTGGTCCACCAGGAAAGCTATAGACTGGTGGATGAGTCTGCCATCCATATTATCCTGTATATACCATCCACATACTCTTAACTTGTGTCAGGCAAGAGTTTTCTGGTTTTCCCAACTATGGGTAACATATTTCAAAACATGCTTTGCTAGCTAGGTGGGAGGTGAGAGGGTAGTTGGTAATTGACTGGTGGAGGGTGAAGACTTAGAGAGTGACAATATACCCCTCTTCTTATTTCTTGGATTCCTTTATGTGTCATAAATCAGCTTGAAGAATAAATTAGGATGCAACCAGTTCTTTGGAATCATATATTTGTGAAATTGTACTTGGAGTAGGTTATGTCTGATTTTCCTTTTGGCTATTGTATTAGACTCCTAAAAAACAAAGAGAGACTACAATTTTACGATCTTATTACTGGTGTTTCACAGTTTACAAAGTGTGTAATCTTAACTGTTTCAGTTCTTCACTGTAGCAAGAAATGAATCACCTTATTTTGCTTGTGTAAAGAATTTGGAAAGGTTAAATGATGTGCCCAAGTTCACATGGCTTTCTGGGTACTTTTACCTTATTTGAATCCTCCCTGGTCTAAATTCCTTAGTGTGTTTTGTTGTAATCATGTCTTTATCCTTAGCATTTAGTTTATAGCAGTTTGTAAATAAACTGTTCTTCATGGATTCAATACATCCAGAACTCCTAATGTCTGGTGGATGGATTCAGAACCTGTACTCCTAAATTTACCACTTTGGCATATTAATTATTTTGAGCTGAAGGCTATTGAGAAATAGCAAACACTGGGTTCTTTGACCTCCCCATTTCTACATAAATGAACATAAAATTTCCCATGAAAAAGGTGGCCTCCCTGTACCAGGAAATGAAGAACATTCTTATTACCAGAGAGTGGAAGTTGTTGCCAAAATGGGTCTACTAAAATAGCCCTTATCTTCCATTAGTTTCCTCCATATATTTCCTAATCTCTGTGCCTAAATCCCTTCATCTAGTCACATCACCACAATTTATAGTTCTTTTTTAAAAGTTATGAAAGCTTTTAAACTTTGGTTTCTTTAGTTCTTCATTTTATGTTTGAAGATTTCTATGTACATGTAAAAATTTGAAATAAAATCTGCATACTTTTTTTCAATAAATCTGTCTTATGTCTGTTTAATTGTTAGACACAACTATGAACTTAGGAAGGTAGAGGGAACTTTTTCCTTCTCTAGAGTAGTTAAGTCCGCTTTCTACTATACACTAATTTGCTCCTAAAGCAGGTGGTCTGGATTGTGATCTCACTGGTTATACAACCTCTGTGATTCCTTACATTCTATGAAATATTTAAGGCTAATCTGGGGTCCATGGGTTTTGATTTGAATAAGACAATGAAGTCCAAGGAAGATTGGACTAAACAGATTACCATAATAATCCTATAAGGGTTATTACAGACAATTCCAACCTTACCTTGTGACAGAGGAAGATGGAGAGTAAAATCCCAGAAGCTAGGATTGGAGAGAGGGTTTAGATAAGGGGGTGGATGGTAATGGGGAAGGGGACAATTAGTTGCAAATTAGAAAATGGGAAATAATTGAGGAAAAGGGACAAATGAATTTGATCACTATGATTTGGAGCCTTGTCATGTCTTTCAGAGATGCAAATAAAGAGCAGGCAGATAACACATGTGAATAATATGTCTGTGATGAAGGACAACAGGGAGAGTTGAGGATGGTGGTAAACTAGAGAATACCTGCCCTATCTAAAGGTAGCAAGAGTAACTCAATTCTAGCTGTATAGAACATAGGAACTCAGTTTACAGACTGTCTATATATGTATTTTTAAATGTTTATAATCTGGATTAATTTTAAATGTAAAATTGTTTAAGTTGATATAAACAGTATGGGCCAAGTAATATATTTGTGGGTTTCTGGGTCAACCTGTGCTCTAGATAGATTCTGAACCCATTTTCTTTCTCCTTATAACTGTTGTAAGGGCTGCTGGCTATGCAACCTCATTGCCTTCTACTGGTCTTAATCAAAAGATGAGAGCTATGGCCATTTCACATTTTATCCTCAGAGACTAAAACTACATTTAGCTTTTATTCAACTGAAGGATGAAATTCTTCCTTTAGCAAAACTGCATAGGACTTTTCCCCATGGTATTAACATTTATTATATTAACATTAACATTTCTTAGAGCTATTTTGAATCTAGATGCAAATTCTTAGTACCTTAATTGTTATAATTTATATAATGTATATTTAATTTCTTAGTGTGTTTTGGAGAAGATAGAGATTTTTTCTGAGAATTGAATGATGCACACACATACGTATAAAGTTATTTGGGCCACAATTTTGAAAGTCCTGAAAATTTTGGTGTCAGATATTAACATTGAACAATTTGTAAGCTTTTTTTTGGCATTATGATTATTAGTTTGCTAAATATGTCAGTATCTTACTTGTATGGCATAAACATATACAGCTCATAGTGGTCATTTTATTATAACTAAAAAATGTCACTTTAAGAGACCTATATTAGCCAACTAATATATTGCATAGGTTGTAGTGACATGAAGATTTTATTAATTGCTTACTTTTATAATTCAGTTAGTGCAGAGAGGTTCTAATTTCTGACCTAAATACTTCAAATAGCTTGTATCTGAGAAATAGTAGGTAGTCACACAACAACAAAAATTCATGTACTAAGAACTCCTAAGACAGTTCATTTCCAGACCTATTTTCTTGAAATATTTCACTAGTCTAAGAAAATAGTTTTCTGGGTTAAATTCAGAATTTAATTGCTTGTTAAGCAATGTTTGGTATAAATGTACTACATTTCACCTCAACTAAAATATTTTAAGTTCTATGGCAGTCCTAATAAGTTGGGGTACCAAAAAGTTTCAGTCATTGAAGATTGTGTCATTCAAGAAACATAGTTCAGTAGACAAGCTCATCTCTTCCCCCATCTCTCAAAGGATGTTAAGGGATCTAATTATATTGATCATGTCTTTTTCTCCCTTTTACCCCTATTCTTACCTGCAACTAACTTCCCCCTTTCCCACTCCTATCAACCCCTTACCCAAGATCTCTCTCCCCCCAACACTAGTATTATTCTCTATCTTACCTTTTCCTTTCTCATAATTTTAATTTGTGAGTCACTTTCCCCTCTTTCACAGAATTACTTCCCTCCTTCTTCCTTGTTAGTCTGAGGGGTGGAGGAGGAGAGAGTAGAATGGACCTGTAATTCCAAAGTGATAGGGCTGGAGGATTTTGTAAATATTTCCTCTTTAATAAATATTATCGTATTGCATATGCATGTAGAGCTTTAAATATGACTTGTTTCAATAATGTTTATTAAAATACAATGACATCAGTATATAATTGTAATCAAATATTATGGAGAGGAGGAAATTAGGTTTTTTGTTACTAAAATGATGATGTTCCCTGAAGTGTTGTCAGTGTTATCAAACTACTCCATTCTGCCTCTTTTAGAACAATAAGATTGCTTAGCTCTGATACCTCCACTTTTTTTTTTTAAGAGTTTAAGAATGGTAACAGAAGAATTTATCAGTGATGATTAGAATATTGCTCAGCCTTCATACTGCTCCACAATCTGGCACCAGTTTCAGTTTCCTGCCTTGTCCTAGCCATGTTTCCCATGATCAGTACATTATTTATGCCTCTATTAATAGAGCAAATTGCCTTAAATTATAGATATTCATGTACATACAGTCAGCCTTCATGGCTTATAAACTCTGTAGCATCTTACACACAGTCCAGGCTGAAAAATGATGTTGGGCTGATACCAATTACTTAACAGCTCTATAGACTTTCAGATTGTAGGGAATGTCTCTGTGACTTTGTTTCATTCAGTGGTTTATGGGGTAGCTAAACTTGGTAGGTAGTTTTGAATGAGAATAAAGTAGCAGTAGTGCTAACTTCCTCCAAAATTGAGACGTCTTCTCTCTACTAAACTCCACAAATATTTCCTGAACAAAGATAACATAGAAGACACTGAATGAGGGACAATGATAGACACAAATGTACAAATGACTCAGTCTTCCCCTTTGGAAATCTTACTGTTGTGCATATAACTCAATATGTGAAATATGAAATGAAGCAGTAGGCCCATTATCTTCTGGCTTGTTAAAACACTGTGAGATAAATATATGTATATTTTTGGACTATTTCTACTTGGATTCACCACTGGCAATACTGGAAAAATTATTGGCAATATTTCTCAGTTCTTTTCTAGAGATTACCTCAAGTTTGAGAAGTAAAGTTCATGTAATGAATGCTTGGAAGAGGAATAAAAGTTAGACATTCTTTAGGTACTTACTCTTGAAGATACCAGATCAGCCATTCAAATTATAAACTCCATGGCATCCAACAAACAACTGTTTCTGAGTCTTTAGTTCCAGAATGTTTGGGCTCCCTAAATAGGATAATTCCTATGCCATTAACCACTGATAGACTGAAACATATCTTGGGTGGGCTGTCTTGGTTTTTCCAGCCCTCCAGGATTAAGTTCTTTATAGTTTGGCATTGTTTCTTAAACAAGAATCTGTAATGGTAGTGATGGGTGATTTGTTTTTCCCTTCAGCTTCCTTTGCTGAAGCCCTAACTCCTGATACCTCAGAATGTGACTGTATTTGGAGATAAAGATAAAGCCTTTAAAGACATCATTATAAAGATCTTATGGTTGTTCCTAATCCAATTGGACTCATCTCCTTACAAGAAGAGGGAATTTGGATACACAAAAAGACACTAGAGTTGTACACACAGAAGAAAAATTTATATGTGATAGCAAATTTTATTTGTCAACTTGGCTGGACTATGGGGTACCAGATATTTGGTTAAAGTTATTATGAATATTTCTGTAAGGGTGTTTTTGCATGAGATTTGCATTTAAATCTTTTAGTAGAGAAGATTATCCATATATAATCAGTTGAAAACCTAATTAGAGACTGATTAGAGGACAAAACAGTTATGTCCTCTAAACCAGAAGGAATTCTGCCTGCAACTACCTTCAAATTTTATCTGAAATATCCTGTCTTCCTAGTTTACCAGCAAAGTCTTTGGACTCAAATTTCAGCTCTAATTCACCTCTGTTTCCAGCTTGCTGGTCTCCCTTAATAGATTTTGGACTTGCCAACATTTTACATTTGTATGAGACAATATTTAAAAATAATTGTCTTTCTGTCATGTATATACATATCCTTTTGGTTCTGTTTTGCTAGAGAGCCCTGGCTAATGCACTGTGTGACACACAGAGAACAGGGGGACATATGAAGAGAGATATTCAGGAAAAAAACAAACCTACAGAAATATTCCTCTTGAATATCTAGCCTCCAGAACTGTGAGAAAATAATTTCTGCTATTAAAGCAACTTATGTTTTGTTGTGATAGCTTTGTCAAACTAATGAGCTTACTGTGGTTGCAGGGAGTAACTCGATGGTTCCTAGAGTTAATGGTGTGGTAGAAATGTAATAATAACATAAGGATTCTAGTAGTAGTATCATAAGATAGTAGTATAGAAGTATAACAAGATGTTAGTAGAATTGTAATAATACATTGATATGGAATAAGGTAATAATAGGATATTATTATGAGAGACCTAGTATAGAGGACTGTGATTATAGTACATAAGGCACTGTGGGATGGTAGTAGTATGATGGTCATAAGATGGTAGTGATTGTAATGCAATAGGCAGTATAGAGGTGGAGCAGGTCATAGAAATGTAGTTCCTAAGTCAAGTAATAATGAGGTAGATAGCGTGGAGGTGCAGTGAGGCCTCAATAGTGCTGGAAGTAGGGTGGTATAGGGGAGTGAGTATGGGAACGATAATTATCATACTCACTCTTAGTTGGGCCCTCACTGAGTACTGTTGAAGACTTTTTGTACTTAATTCTCATGGTAAATAGTACCTTCCTCATTGGAGGATACTTGGAAGAAGGCAATTTTCTTTCCATTCTCTTATACATATGAAGAAATTGAAGTTCATGATGTTAAATGACTCAATGTGTAATATATTGGTAGCCAGTGGCAAAACCAGGGCTAAAACTCAGGTCTATTTAACTCCATTGCTGTGATTCTTTATTAGTATGTTAATTTAAAGCTATCTCACAGGAAGGAGGAAAATGAGACTCAGAGAAGCAGAGGAGCTAATCTAGGATCCGCCTCCCCAAATCTGTGTCAGATTTGACATTAAACAAGTATAATCTGACTTTATCTCAGGATACTTACATGTGTCCAGTACCTTAACAATGTACATATCTACTATGGTATGGTATTTTAATACATAACAGTCAAATTCCCTTTTCCTGACAGTAAAATTAGAACCTCACATGTAAAAATGCAAGTTATTCCTACTATTTATAAAGTAGAAGCAATTAGTGTTCATTTATATGGAAACATTTTGAATGTTCCTGGACTCAAAAAATGACCAACAAAATAATAGTAAATAACACATAAAACTCAAAAATCATAGTCACATGTGGTAAAAGTAGGCATGATATGATACATCCAAGATCTGTCTGGGAGGAACTTGAGGCACAACTCTTGTTGCTTGGGGGTGTACACACCTCTATTACAGTTGCTGTCAAACAAATATGAAAGCCTTTTCACCTTTATAGTAAAAGTGACAATCCTTCTTGGATTGTTTTTTTGGTACACACACACACACACACACACACACAGGGGGTACCAGTGCAGTTATTTTGTAAAAGTGCAGTGGTACAATGCAAACTTTACAAAAGTAGGGGATACCTGTACTTGTGGTTGATGATCTAGGAGAAAAAATTGGGACAAGTGATCCAGGAGTATCTGTTGCACCTGCTCTGCTTGCTGCTCTTGCTGCTGCTGTTGGAAAGGTGAGAAAGTCTTGTCTGTGTTGGTCAGATGTCATGTTATGAATGAGGCTTGGTTTGTGCTTTCAGGCTTTCAATAATCTTGCCATGTAGACTGTCTTGAATGAGAACAACTACCTATCCTTCCCTTCTTGATCCAGACAGATTAGTTCTAGTATGCTCCAACCTACACAATATATTTGGACCAGCATGTGTGTGTACCTAAAACATGCACAGAAACTAATTACAAATGTTTAAACAATTCATCCCCTGTGAACCACTTGCTGTCATTAGCCTGTTGTGTTTGATTGACTCCTTATTATGGCCTCATATGACAGAATAGAGAGGAAAAAACCTTCCTCATCACTGATAAGGAATTCCTTTCATGAGTCCTTTATCTGGTCTTAATTTAGGCTTGATTACTTCCCAACAACCCCATCTCCTAAAATCATTACACTGGGATAAGGACTTCAATATATGAATTTTGGTTGTATAAAACTTCAGTCTAGGCCCTCCCTGGTGGCGCAGCGGGTTAAAGCACAGCACTGAGAATCTGAAGCCACTTCCGCATGAGTTCGATTCCCGCCTGCCGCCTGCCCCGGAGGAGACCACATGGCGAGCCAGACCTCTCCTGACCCGCCCGCTGCTCCCCTCAGCAGTGTACTTCGTCGATCTGCCTGTTCTGCTCCCCACTCTGTCTCTGGTGAAGCCTCTCACCGTCCCTGAGCCTCCGGCCTGTGCCCCAGTTCTGTATGAATAAATAAATAAATCTTTAAAAAAAAAAAAAACTTCAGTCTATAACACAGTCAATATGAAATAAGCTTGAATTCATGAATCCAGAGGAAAGTCAATTTCCCTACCTCTCTGTTTCAGTTGCTATCTCTCCAGTGTCAATCATCAGTATGATTAATAACATTTTAAAATTGAATGCTGACATTGCATAGTAGTTTTCAGAAATTATGTAATTGAGCTTCAATCATTGCTGATAATTACTTAATTTGTTATTATCTCTTTCTGAAGGTGCTGTATTTTTCCCCTTGCAACTTATAAATAAAGAATTAACATCAAATTACATCTAATGTATTGACGATTATGCTGGCCTAAGTAAATGAAAAAATGAATGAACAGAAACTCTCTAGGAATATATTTTGTATTTGATAATTACACAGGGACTGCTGTTTTCCTCTTTGGTTATGAAGGGAACCTAAGTGACAGTTTCATCTATTTCCTGCTTGTAATTTTCAGGAAAAAAAAAATCATGGAAAGAATCTACATGGAATAAATGAAGCAGTGCACTGTTCCCCATTGTAATTCTACAGTGCTATTCCTCCCCCCTACACTTTTTTTTGTAACTTGTCTACCCACATCTAAGTACAGAAAAGGCTACATGTAGTCAAAATTGCTCTGTTGCCCAGAAACAATGTAGGATCCTTTTTTTCTGAACATACCAATAAGAAAATGTTAATGGGGTCCACTCTGTTCAAGTTATTGTTCTTGATATAGGAGGTCTGTTTTAAATTTTATTTATCTGACTTAGTAAGATAGATACTAGCTTGTTTTATGACTACATGTATATAGTAACATCCAAGGAAGTCATATTTCTCAACGGTGAGATTATGAGTAGAAGCTAACTAATGGTTTGCAAACACTTTTCACCAAATTTGCATGTCCATTAGATATCCAGAGGTGGCCTTGTAGATTCTGTATGTAGCAGGGGAACAGGATGAACTGGGATAGAGACAAGGTGGGTAGTGGAGGTCTTGGAGAAGGGCCTTGAGATATGGGTGAATACAGGACTATGGCAAAAAGCCCCAAACAGAACCTCCCATATGTCCAACAAAGCTATGTGTACTTGTGAGTATATCAGAAAGGGCTAGGGAACTTGGTGTTGGTTATAGGAAGAATGAAAGGGTGGAGAAGTAAATCTTCACCTGAAGAAAAGCTGTGTGACAGATAAGTTCCCCTGGTAATTACCCTGCTGCAGCACACTTGCCAACCCCTCTAAAAATTCTCTCTTAACTTATTTTAAAATGATATCGAGCAAGTGTCATTGCTGAGTTAATCAAGTAGCTAACCATTCCTAAACTTTGTTCTCTTCTTTGAGTGCTTATTGATTACACACCTAACACTTGTCTTGCTGGTGCAATTGTTGTCTTGGCTTGTGCAGTTACTCTGAGTTTTGAGTTATAAGCATTTGACCTTGATACTGTGCAGAGTCAAAAATTAAGCCTGCTTAAATTCCTTGATTCCTTCCCTTTCTTTTCCTCCCACATTGCTTTATTCCTTTCTGCAACTTCTCAAAAGAAATGTGAATAAATTATGTTCATGTACAATTTAAAGAGCTTACTATTTAAATGTTGAGGTAGGCAACCACGCTTACAGTGAATTAACCATTTCAGTGTCATTGATGTCTGTTGGCCTGGGTCTGGGTAGAATTAGACGTCCTTTGTGATCATTGATAGCTTTATTAAAAAAAAAAATTTTTTTTTAAATGTAGTAAAAGGGAAATCACTGCCTGGATAAGTGGAGAATAGATTTCCTTTGATTTCTTGAAGAAATAAAAAGAAAAAACTAGTTCGTAATAGCGTTTTCAAATTTATTTTCATAGTAAAACCTTCAATTTTTTAGAGCCATGACTGCTCATTTTTTTGTCTCTCTATTTAGTCAGTCACAATTTTGCCTTTAATCAGTGAATCTGTTAGAAGCCTTTTATAATTGCTATTGTATTTATTATGTCCACAAAACATTCTTTGCTAATCTCCATCATAAACTGAACATCTTATATTAAAGTAATTTTGTTGAGGGAGTTACTATATAACCTGCCCCCACTTAATGAGGTGAAGTCTGAGACATCAGATGAAGTTGTGTACCATGGAAGGCAATAGGCTTAGGGAGAAAAGGAAGAAAGACAGTTCTTGTTTCTATGGCTTGACTTGCACCCTAGTACTGCTGGGCAGGAGACATAGAAGGAGAGACATAGAAGGAGAGACATGTAGAGACACTTGGAAGAGACATATGGGTGAGAATCATATGAGGAGACTGACAGCGTCAGCCCTTATTTTAATCTGTACTTTTATTTTGCTCTTTTCATGCCAGACTTCCCTGCCCCCTACTGCTCCTTACCTAAGGGATTACCTCCAGAAAGTGCCTTAGACTTGTGGCACACTTTTGGGCCTCAGTGGCCCTGCTTTGGCCCAACCCTATTTGGCTAGGTTGGAGGATACCCATAAGAGGATGGAGAAATTGGATGTTTTATTGGGAAACATATTCTTTCTTCTCTCTCTCCAAGCACAGTGACTCTATTTTCTTTCACATTACAAATCTCTTTTCCCTTTGTGCTCACTATTGGCTGGATCCCTTTAAAGTGTGTAAATCCGGGGGTCCTTGGGTACGCTTCTGACCTGCACTAACAATTTATTTACTAATATATAAGTGAATAATCAGCAATTCTCATATCAAGAATATCTCCAGTTCATGAAGATCACCAGAAGAGACTGAGATTTTTATGTGCTTGACCCCAAAGAGACTGAACTTCCTATTAAGTATTATGACACTTTGATTGTCCTTCTAATTCAAAGCAAGAGAAGTATAAATAATGCTACTTAAAAAAAAAAAAAGCATTGCTATGCCTAAAATCATCACAAAAGTAATGAATTGAAAGGGAATTTCCCTCCTGAGTTATTTTTAAAAGTAGAGGTTAGTGAACAAATAACTTCTACTTTATCCACCTGTATCGTTATATACATCAATTTTATATTTTAATTTTTTTTCCATTTTTCCCTATTACTATATGATAGGTATTCTGATGGTAGATTAATTTGCTTGGATTGTCATAACAAAGCCCCACCGACTGAAATGTACTTTCCATAACTCTGGAGGATGAAAGTCCAAAATCAAAATGTTGGTTAGGTTGGTTCTACCTGAGAACTATAAGGGAGGATCTGTTCTAAGTCTCTATTCTTGGTTTGAAGGTAACCATTTCACCTGGTACTTTGTCACAAAGTTTTTACTCCATGTGTGTCTGGACCCAAATTTCCCTTTTATAAGGCTACCAGTCATATTTGATTGGGCATCATACTAATGACTTTATATTTGATTACCTCTATAAATTCTTGTTTCCAAATAAGACCACATTCTGATATACTGGAGGTTAGAATTTCAACATTCATTTTGGAGGAACATAGTCACCACCATATTAGGTGGTGATTCTATTTATTCATTTTCTCCATAACAAACTGCACATTGAAGTAAAGTCATCATGAAACTAGAGGAGTGGATTTTTCACAAAAAATCATGGAAAAAAGTACAGGAAATAATGAAAATCAAAATTATCTCCCTTTGGGGAATTTTTAAGTACATTTTTGCAAAAAGAGCTACAATATATTACGTAGGGCATTTCAGAAGGTATAGTGTGGGATTTCCAAACATTGTGGGCACAGAGATGGGCCCCATAAGTTAAGCGAGGTGGCCACTTAGTAGCATTAACCCCATTCCAGGTGACATCCTCACTTTCACTGAGACTCCACCTCTCCCCCAACCTCAGGTTATGTGGTTGATGCTGCATGGCTTTCCTGACCTTGAACTTAAGCATGAGCATGACTAAAGCTAAACAATTGAGTCCTCTTTCTCAGGTTTATGAATATCAAATGAAATGTTGAATACAAAGTAGCAGCAATGATTCATGTCCCTTTACTCTTTACGCAGCACCTTATAAAGTAAAGCAAGCAATTCCATTGTCCTAATCTCTGTCCTGGTTCTGGATTTGGTTCTGCAGTCTCCCTTTATATTTTATGTTTTGCTTAATATCTTCTTACAAATCTCTTTTGCTTAATCAGGAGTGATTTTTGATGCTTTTGATTGAAAACTACTAATTGGTACACAGTTTTTTTGAGAGATGATACTTGGTCTTTCAGGATTTATAGATATTGTGCTAATCTCTGTAAATGTTTATGGATCTTGAGATAAAAAGAAGTAATAATAACTATACTCACTAAATAAGCCCTTTTAATATTTCTTTACAAAATGAGAAAAAAAGATAGCAGAGGTGCACAGCAGAAGCGTGCTGGATACACAAAATGAGAAAAAATATACACACATACATATGAATATACATGTAATATGTACATATTTATAAAATATAACACAATTTAATATATAAACATAGGTATGCATTTTATATTGTATTATGTTGCACACAATATATTAAATATAAAAAATGCCACTTTTTCTTTATTTTATGTTAAATTAAACAAACATAATTAGCTTAAGAATTGTAGCACTATAGTAAAATAAAGGAAGGAAACCTCATGCTAGTGAATAATACAGAAGTAACCATGTATTTGTAAAATCCAAAGTTGTTCCTAGTCTTTTTTTATACACACACACACATTACCATGGTTTAGTGATTGGTTAATTTCATCAACAAGTGTTTGTTTAATGTTTAGCAGTGAAACTATTAGAGAAACAAATATGTGCATGTATATATATATATAGAGAGAGAGTTTCTTGTAGATCTGGGATAGTAAAGAACCCAAGAAACTCAAGAAAAAGAAGACAAAGAACCCAATTTAAAAAATGGTCAGAGAGCTAAATAAACATTTCCCCAAAGAAGACATACAGATGTCCAACAGGCACATGAAAAAATGCTGATTAGGGAAGTGCAAACAAAAAACAATGAGATACCATCTTACACCTGTGAGAATGGCCCATATCAAAAAGACCAGAAGCAACAAGTGCTGACTGTCATGAAAAGAACCCTCATATACTTTTGGTGGGACTACAGACTGGTCTTGGCCCTATGAAAAATATGAGGTTTCCCAACTATTAAAAATAGATCTACCGGGCCTCCCTGGTGGCCAGTGGGTTAAAGCACTGCACTGAGAAGCTAAAGCCACTTCCGCATGAGTTCGATTCCCGCCTGCCCCGGAGGTGACCACATGGCGTGGCAGACCTCTCCTGATCCGCCCGCTGCTCCCCTCAGCAGTGTACTTCATCGACCTGCCTGTTTTGCTCCCCACTCTGTCTCTGGTGAATCCTCTCACCCTCCACATCTCTGGCCTGTACCCCAGTTCTATATGAATAAATAAATAAATCTTTAAAAAAAATAGATCTAGGCCCTCCCTGGTGGCGCAACGGGTTAAAGCACTGCACTTAAAAGCTAAAGCCACTTCCGCATGAGTTCGATCCCCGCCTGCCCCGGAGGAGATCCATATGGCGTGGCAGACCTCTCCTGACCCATCCCGCTGCTCCCCTCAGCAGTGTACTTCGTCCATCTGCCTGTTCTGCTCCCCACTCTGTCTCTGGTGAAGCCTCTCACCCTCCGCATCTCTGGCCTGTACCCCAGTTCTGTACAAATAAATAAATAAATCTTTAAAAAAAAAAATAGATCTACCATATGATCCAGATTTTGACTCTTAGGGATTTTGCCAAATATGAAAAAAAGAAAAACCCACACTAATTCAAAGGGATATGTATGCATCCCTATGTATGTTCATTGCAGTACTATTTACAATAGCCAAGATATGAAAACAACCTAACTGTTCAATGTCAGATAACTAGATGACAAAGATATATATACCTAGTGGAATATAGCTCAGCTGTAAAAGATGAACTCTTGGCCCTCCCTGGTGGTGCAGCGGGTTAAAGCACAGCACTGAGAATCTAAAAGCCGCGTCTGCATGAGTTTGATTCCCGCCTGCCCCGGAGGTGACCACATGGTGTGGCAGACCTCTCCTGACCCGCCCGCTGCTCCCCTCAGCAGTGTACTTCGTAGATCTGCCTGTTCTGTTCCCCACTCTGTCTCTGGTGAAGCCTCTCACCGCCCCTGAGCCTCTGGCCTGTACCCCAGTTCTGTATGCACAAATAAATAAATCTTTAAAAAAAAAAAAAAAAAAAAAAAAAAAGATGAACTCTTGCCATTTGCAGCAATATGGTTGGAACTGCAGGGTGTTAAGTGAAATAAGAAGCAAGATGATTTCCCTCATGTGGAATATAGAGAAACAAAGATACAACAAAACAAAATAAACCTAGAAATTTGACTGTTAAGCATGAAGAATATCAAAGAAGGAGAAGATCCAGTGGAGGATTATGGGTGACTTGGTAGTAAGTGTGATGTGATAACATAGATACAGTATTTCATATGAAGGTTATGTTCAGTTTTAAAGAGATTTAAAATAGGTACTTAGGTTCAGAAATTACTGACTAGTAATTCTCTAAATTCTCTACTTAATTTTACTTATTGCTATCTGACTTATGTTCTAAGAGAAAAATACAAACATTGAATATGCTGGAAATATGGTAAGTGGAAAATCACATAAGAGTTGGAAAGAATCAAAATTCAAAATTGTATGTCAAAACAACACAGACCTGGAGTCAGGGAAGCCAGCTCTCCTACTTCCTAGCTAGCTTAAAACATCCCTTAGCCTCTGAGAGGCTCAATTTTCCCCATTGTGTAACAGGAGTAGTAACAATTCCTCTTCTATCTATCTCATTGGGTTGTATAAGGCTCAAATGAGAAAGTATTAGAAGTCCTAATACACAAATATGAGTCATGAGAGTTAAATGATGTCACAGGTTAGATTAATTATGCTGGAAGCTTCTCAAAGCTGTTGCTGTTACTCTCTAAAAGTCTGAGTAGACAAAGACAGCATTCACATATTTTTATCTTTAAGATGGGTGTGGGCGTCAAGTGGGATAGAAGAGTTAGGGGAGAGAGTACAAGCCGAATATGGGAAATTTATAACACACAATAAAAATGCAATAGAATGAAGGACATTGAAGGGACTAATGGCATTTTTTTAACCCCATGGTTTATGATGTGTCTGTAATAGAGTTCTTCAAATTATTCCCAAGGCAAGGGAAGACACTGAATAATCCAGGTGGATTTGAAAAATAACTACTGAAAAAAAAAATGTGTTAATGGCTGGTCCCTTGACAGGAAATTGAATATAAAACAGAAATGGTATATCTTCAGTTGCTTCAAGTAGAGAGAATTCAACCATCCTATAGCTTCAGTCTTCATAGTAACCTTAGCAGATGAGTAGGTTTAGAGAAAAACCAAAAAAACCAATATGTACTGCTCTTCTCTCTTAACAAGAACAGAAAGTCTGAGTCATCAAATAGAGGCCCCAGTCACTAGTTAGAATTTCAAACCTGTCATTTCGGTAGAGCCTATTCTTAAACATGAATTTAATTTAATGCCTTTTTTTTTTTTTTTTTTGAGGAAAGTGTGTGTATGTGAGTGTGTATTGTTAAGTGGACTGAGGCTCTTTGATGCCTCCCACTCTTAAAACATTGAAGCCTTAAATCAAAGTCACCCACTTAACTACTTTCTGGCTTTTCTAAAAGTGGTAAAGTTAAAAGAGAGAGAGACCTGTGTGTGTGTATCTGTTCATGTGCAGGCAAGCACTCAGTTTCAGCTTTCAGTTGGACTTTACTTACATAGGAAGGAAAAGTCAAGGATTACACAAGTTTAAGAGTTACCAGTGAAGGTATTTATATCTTGAATTATGTTTTTAACCTGGAGGGTCGCCAAAATGATTCCTTGCAAAGCAAAAAGATCGAACAAAGGAAACATTTTGGCTCTACCCCACACTAGAAGCAGTTAAAGTAGAAAGGTAAATACACATGAAGTTATGGCAACTCACTTTCTACTGGTTTTGTGTATTGTTTAAAACTGTCTTGTAAAGTCAAAGTGTATTCATAAATGATTTAGTAAACTCAATCATTGTAGATCCCCAAAGTGTGTAATTAATAACATTCTAGATATATTTGTTAGAGAAATTGTTTTAGTACTTTTACCATATTTAGTCATCTGAAAATTCTGATTTTTGTCCAAACTTTGCTCAAAAAGGATTTAGTTATAAGAAAATTCAGCAAACGTTTAAAATTTAATAACATCTCATTGATATAACTGATTTTAAAGTCAGTTCTTGAATTTAAAATCTTAGCTTATGGAATTTATTAACCTGTTAAGTGAACACAATGTGCTGAATGAACTCCACCCACTGATATTTTAAGGACTCCACCCATACCTCCATAACAAAGAGATCCCAGGTGCCCAGGACTACAACTCCCATCATGCCATCAATCTGCGGTTACTTTACTTCCCAAAGGGGTGTTGCTGGGAACTATAATGGAGCTAAGCAGCCGCACTTTGTGGTAAAGCCAAACTCTCATGTGCTTTGTTGGTTTTGCCTGCCTTATTGGCCTCAGCTCAGACAACGTTATTGGTAGGGTGCATTAAACAGTTAACCTCATGTGTTCTTTCACTCCTCATTTCCCTTGTAAATAAACCTATTTATTAGATTTCTCCTGTGTGCCTGCCCTTGAGTCTTGTCCTGAGTTCTTAAGTGTAGGGTGTAAGAACTCACACCCAGGGCATCCCATTTCCCTCTGGGGTTGCCCTCTACCAGCAACACAGTTAATATTTACATGTGGTACAGTTGCAGAAGGAAACTGCTCAAAGTCATCCCTCCATAAAAGAGAAGAGTACTATAGTTAACTATAAATTATGTCAACTTTTCAAATGAATGAGGGGAATTGTGTTTCACTAGATGGAGAAAAATAAATATGTTTGGCTTCATGACTTTCCTAACATCTTATTTTTCAACAAATATTAAATTCAAATACCAGCCATCTCTACGGGTATTATTTTAATCAAGACTCAATTAATTTGAACTGTGTGATCCTGCATTTCCCCAAAACTGCAAATGCCAACGTTTAAAATGTTTCTCGTATGATAGCAGCTGTCATGAAGGGAGTCATCTCTGATTCAAAGCTGTTTTGGATACTTTGGTAGTTTGGAGTTAGATGATCTCTTCTGTAGAAGTATATCATTCTAATTACTGATTCCAAGAGGGTGTTGAGAAACTTTATGAAAGACAAAAAAATAAACAAGTGTAGTTCACAAAGTTCAGATTCTCACATTTATGTCTGGTGGGTCTGAGATTGAATTATACCAGTTTTGGAGATGGGACATTTTTTTTCTTAGCATAACCAACATTTATTTTTTCCAGATCTACAAGGTAGAAATCCAAGATTGTGGTGTAATTAACATTGGTTTCTGCTAAGAAACTTCTGGCTCGTAGATATGGCTGCCTTCAAAAGTGGCAAATTTATAAAGTTTCAGGTAGAGTTTCTGATACAGAATTCACCATAAGGAAAATGTTCAGTCACACAGACTCAGGTACAGGCCAAAGGTCTGCAAGATGAATGAGATGTTGAAGTGTGGCAGCTGATCTTGCAAAGTAATCCTAAAAAACAAACAAACAAAAAACCCTGTGTGGCCATTTGAGGTGAAAACAAAAAAAGTTGTGTCACTATCTTTGCAATGTTTAGCCTCTGAATCCTGCTGCTTTTCACTCCCCTACAAAACCCTCCTCCATCTAATATATATACACACAATTGCCTAATATTTCTGAGAGTTGCCATGAATGCATATAGTCCCTGGAGTATTATTCTACCTGCCACTGTCTAATGAGCATTACTGGCTGGGAAAAACTGGGGTAGGAGCTTGTGGGAGGGAGCACATTCTACAGGAGTCTGTCCTGGCTAACATCGTGTGTTGACCAGGGATGATTTCTAAGATCTTCCTGAGTTATGCTTACATAACTAGCTGATGTGGGGACTTTTATTTGTATTTACAAGCAGAGAAAATCAGGAGACATTTTGGTGAATTTTTTATGATTTTATCAATAGTTATGTGATAGCTTTATTAGGACAGATCTTGATCACTAAGATGTGTGTTTAACTCACATCTAAACTTCAGTTTATCCTTCCATCCTAAGTGATGTTATAGCAATTGTATGCAAACACACACATAGATTTTATAACTTCTAGACAGCTTTATTTCTTAGCAGGCTAGATGAGATGTTTCCATAGATTTTCTTTTGATAGCCACTGTGTTTAATAAAACCAGTTGAAAATTTATAAATTTACATAAAAAATTATATCCATTAGAAAAATAAGATACAGAAGAAGAAAATATACATAGATATAGAATATCATCTTTAATAACAGTTGTGACTATTAAAATACAGGGGTGAGTTTTAGATATATATCATGTCTTGTTGAGATACAATAACTTCAATACAACCCAACAACTATTGAATATATACTATTTACCTAAAACTGTGTATGAGATACAAAGATAACTAAAACATAATCTGTGCCATGAAGTATTTGCCAACTTAAGAGGGAGCAAATAACCAGTAAATCATTTAAGAGCAGTACTGTAGACACAGGAAAGGGTGGGTAATTGTTTTTGGGAATGTATTCAGGAAACTTGTCCAAGAGAGGCTCTTTTAGTCTGGGTTTGGAAGTTGAGTCAGGTAAGGAAGGCCATTTACTTAGTGGAAACTGTAGAAGCAAGGATACACAAAGCAGATTTTTATTCATTGTTTGAGAATTGCTGTAGTTTTCCCAGGGGCTATTCAGAGTCACAGGAAAGCTAGTATTACAATTTAGGGAGCATTTTGGACAATGCAAAGGGGAAAAGCTGGAAAGATGAACTTTAATCAAGCCATTGGGTACTAAAGTAAGGGAGTTGGATTTAATATTGTAGGCAATTGGAAAACACTGAGGTATTTAAGAGTAACATTCAGATTCATTAATTAAAAAGAAAAACAAAACACACTATCTGGCTTCCTTCCTCCACCTTGATCCCATTTCTTCATAAAGTTCATCTTTTCCAAAACTTGTGACCATCTTTTTTTCCTTTCATATAGGAATTGATAGTTGAAAGATAGATTTCATTTCGTGAATCCATTCTTTTAATATTATTGTTATAATGATTTTTGCCAAGATAAAAAAAGATTTTGAAGTTGAGATATTATGTGTAGTTTCTTTGAGATAATTTTGAAATAGTGGTAATGTGTCAGAATTAAGAGTTTCGTATTTGTATAATTAACATGATCTGTTGATTTTTCAAACATAGTGAGGACTATTTAAAAGGAAAATGTTTTTTCTTTAGTGCTATCCATTGTAGGAAGAAGATTCTAGATCTGAGTGAGTTTATTGTGACATGTGGGACTCTGTGAACCATTTTGGTTTTAGTATATTTTTAAGCATACTAAATTCAGGAACCTATGTTAGAGACTATATTTTTAAAGAAGGTAGTGTGCTTTTTTTTTTTAAATGCTAAGTAGCAGAAATAAATGGGTACAGGAAGTTAATTAGCCTAGAATCCCAAATTCCTGTTTGAATTCAGAATGTTTCTGATTTAGAGAGAAGTAAGCTTATAAAATGTGGTTATATCGATTACCATTTTTATACTGACCACAGTTTGAATAGTTATGTAGGACTTTTGGCCAGTATTATGAACAAATTGAGGCTTCAAAATATCTTCTGTGCAGTGCATGCATAGAGTGATTATTCAATAAACATTTAGTTGAATCATAACAGTTCTCACCACAGTAAGTTACTTTTTTAAGTTGTATGCTTTTATTTTATATTCACAACTTTTTACAAGGCCTTTCAAACTTTCTTATGATAGGGGAAGTACTATTCTCTATTGTAAAGATGATAGCCACGATTTCTTTTTTTAAAAAAAAATTATTTATTTATGCATACAGAACTGGGGTATAGGCCAGAGATGCAGGGGCCATGAGAAAATTCACCAAAGACAGAGTGGGGAGCAGAACAGGCAGATTGGTGAAGTACACTGCTGAAGGGAGCGGTGAGACAGGAGAGGTCTGCAGTGCCCTGTGGGTCACCTCCAGGGCCAGGGAACGAACTCGCACTGAAGTGAACTTGGCCAGCTTCACAGTGCTATGTTGCAACCTGTGCACCACCAGGAAGGACCACCATAATTTCTTAACAGTCTCTTTTTCATATATAATTCTGTTCATAGTTCTATTTAGTTCCCTCTAATCCTTCTAGAACTTCATTTGGTCCCACATTTAATTCAACAGACATTTATCCAGAATCTGCTCTGTGCATGGAATTGAGACATATCTGAAGAACATGTTAGTTAGCATGGGTTTTACTGTTCTGTACCAGTAAGTTTCAGGGGTTCAATATGTGTATCTGGAGTCTTCCATTAACTGAGAGCAGAGCTTGTTTTTTCTCTCATTCTCTTCTGTGTTTATTCTGCACCATCTTTAACAAGTTGTAGAATTCCAGTTTCATATTAGCATGTCAAGGTACTTGTACTGAAAACATCTAGAAACCAGAATTAACTGAGGGATAGAAAAATGGATGTAGGCCCTCTCTAGTGGTGCAGCGGGTTGAGCGCTACACTGCGAAGCTAAGCTAAGCCATGGTCACTTCAGTGTGAGTTCGATTCTGGCACCGGAGGTGATCCACATTGCGCAGCAGACCTCTCCTGTCTCTCCGGCGCTCCCCTCAGTAGTGTACTTTGTTAATCTGCCTGTTCTGTCTCCACTTGTTTCTGGTGAATCCTCTCGCCACCCCTGCACCTCTGACCTATACCCATTTCTGTATGCATAAATAAATACAATCTTAAAAAAAAATGGATGTGATTTAAGAAAAAGTGAATGTTTGTTTAGCTTAAAGTGCTAGTGTAAGAACTAGGGTTTGAATCTTCCTTTTATCATTCAGTAGCTGTGTGACTTTGGATGAGGTACTAAGTCTCTAGAAACTCCTTTTCTTTATCTATAAGATGAAGACAATACTAATATCTATCACATAAACTGGCTTTAAGAATTCAATGAAATAATGCATACAGTGCATCATACATGTTTTCACTGTATTGAAGTTAGTGATTATTATGTTAAAATGAGTAAGGGAGGAAATTTTCCTCTAAAACTTGGAAAGAGATAAAGAAAGCTAAAGAAGCAACCTCTGCCTTGTATCACATTCTTTCCTCTATTTTGCCTATAAGGCATGTTTCAGAGGGTCCTTTGTCCAGAGTAACTCTTGGAAAGAGCACATGCCACATTGACATGTATGTCAGAAAAAAAATGTTTGAGAAACAGATCATTCATTGTGTAACATAAGACAGCATATGGAGAGCCTTTTGAGCATCTACATTTAAATCTTTGTATCCCTAAAATCACGTGTAAACTGTGATGATAACAATTAGAATTCTAAGTTATAAAAATCAGAAAAAGGCACATTTAAACAATGCCACTTATTAGCATGAAAACTATTTGCAGTAAAACCAGTAATCATAATTTGCAACTCATAAGTTACAGTTTTTTAATTTTTTTATTTAAACGTGGAGGAAGTGATTTTCTGAAAAGCACATAGTGATCAAGGGATGAAAAAGAAAATTCATTATAGAGTATTCAGTTTTATTAATGCCAAATGAAGTCATACTTTTAAAGAAAACTCATGTTCTGCCTTTGCTTTAATAATGGCTAAAAAAAATTCTGAGAACTTTCTTAAAGTTACCCATTAGCTTATATTTCCAATATTTTCTATATTCCAACATTCCAGTTTTCAATATTTCTTTAATGTGTCTCTTCATTACAAGAATAGATTGGGCTATTTCTCCTCCATTGCTTTGGGAAACCCCCAGCTGTTTCTTTGTGTATCCTGGAGATGTACTGTTTTAGGTAAGTGATGGATGTGCATTTGTCAGGCAGAATCATGTGGTTGATTATCCAAAAGCAGTGGTAGGAGCAGCAGTGAAGCAGCATAACTCAGAACTTTTTAAAATGTAGGTTCCCTGGTTCCACCAAGAGTCAGAAATTCTGTAGGTAGGACCCAGGCAAAGCTAAAGAATCATTGTATTTAGGAGTGATCCTTACTTAAGGGTGCTGGTCATATGCTATATAAGGAAAGACAGCATGACTATATTTGACATATTTAAGACACTTTAAGATCTAACTAAAAATCTTTATGAAACATTTCCAGATCACATTAATGGAAATGAAGCATATTTCCTCTATTCTACTGCTAAAGAAGTTGGCCTCCCATCCCTAGGTAGGTTGGCCCAGTATCTTTTCTTTTCTTTTCTTTTTTTTTTTCAGTGCATAGCCTGTCACCCAGTTACTGAGATGTTTAAATATTAAAATTAAATTGAGTAAATGCCTAAGATGAACAAATGTGGGCAATTTATTACTTTGTTTAAATTCAACTTTGGGGTAGAATTCAAACATAACAGTAATGGGAGCAAATAAAAGAAGAAAAGGGAAGAAGTATGGAGAAACTTAGGTAAGAAGGGTCAAAGAAAGATTGAGGGTGTAATCTAACTTTATACCAGTTGACTAATTTCCTTTGACTTATAATGCATATTCAACTTATTTTATTTAGCTATGGCAAGATTTTGTACAATTAAATTTCTATTTTAATTTAATTTTAAAATTGCTTCAACTGCTACTGAGCTCTGGGCACTGTGCTTAGTTGGTGGAAGTGTTCAAAAGGTTTCCATGTTGAAACCTTGGCATTGCTGGCACTTGTGGGTACTGTTCTGTGCATTGTAGGATGTTTAGCAGCATCCCTGACCTCTACCCACAAGATCAGGAAAACCCTCTACGCCACATTGTGATGGTCAAAAATATCTAAACATAGTGCCAAATATACCCCAAGGGGGAAAAAATCCCTTCCAGTTAAGGGTTGTGGAAGAAATGGACAAAACACAAAATTTTCTCAAATACCGTGATAGGTGCCATCATGCCACAGATCCAAAGGGGGTGCAGTGAAAGCACACTTAGAAAGGATAGGGAAACACTCTAAATGCTCTCAAACAGATGACTGGGTTTAAAAGATAAGGACTATACAATGGAATCCTACTGAGTGATCAAAAAAGATAAATTCATGCCATTTGTGGCAACAGGGAAGGAGCTGGAAGGAATTATGCTAAGTGAAATAAGCCAGAAAGAGAAAGGAAAATAGGGAATAGTTTCACATGCATTTGGATATAGAAAAATCAAAGAGTCAGAGAAAGACAAAGTTTAATATCTACCCCTGAAAGCTGACCATGAACCTGAGGCATCTAGAAGAGGAGGGAGAGGGGTGAAAATGAGGTGGGAGGTGGGGAGAGTACAGTATATTAGAGGATTATGGGTACTTTGGTGGTGGAGAGCTATGGTAACCACACCTGAGGGGAGAAATCCTATACTGTCAAAAAAATTAACAAAGATGTGGAACAATGGTACTTCATTAAAAATTTTTAAAAAATAATAACAAGGAGAAAAGGAACACTGACCTCACAAAGACTGGGGGTGGAAGCATGGGAGACAGGATATGAAATAGAGTGGAATCTTGAATATTGAATAGCAGTCTGTGAGAGAAACAAAAGACAGGGAGAAAGACTAAGTAATGGGGAATTGCTTGTTCCAGGCTGTAGACATGAAAGAAAAACACACAGGCCTTAACCAGCCTGACTAATAAAGGGCCTCTGAGTGGGTAAGTGTCTTGCTACTGAAGTTTAACCCGAGAAGGGGGGCTGGTGTGCTTTGCAGGCACAAGGCTACAGAACACATTTTTCATAGCCCAAGGTCAGTCTTCTATTACCCTTTACAGTGAAGTTATCGCCATCCATTTTTCTCTTGTCACTGCTGGGGAGTCCATTAAATACTTGTCATTCCACTTTGTCTCAACAGTTAATACATTGTAGCATCTTATATTTTCACCTAGCACTAAAATCTGGTGAGATTTTGTAGAATCTCAGGTATATTTTTCTTCAGGTTTGGGGGCAGGGACAGTTAAAAACATGACTAATACTTGAAACTAGAGAGAATAGCTTTAGTAATTTATTTCTTTATTCAGCCTGAAACTGTCATAAAGGTAAAAAACAATTTTTAGGATAAATATTGTTATTTTTTTATGGACTCTCTTGATTTTCTGTGAACCATAAAGGAACAGGGTCTTTTTAATGTTTAACAACAACTCTGATACATAGAATGTGCTCAACCAATGTTTATTGATGAATATGTTTTCATTTGTTAGTAGGATGACAACAACATTTTATTCTAGTCCCCTCAGGCTGCTATGACAAAATGCCATATTGAATAGCTTGAATAAGAGAAATTTATTTCTAAGAGTTCTGGAGGCTGGGAGTCCAAGATCGAAGTGCTGGAAGATTCAGTATAAGGTGATATCCTGCCTCATGGTTCAGAGATAGCAGCCTTTGCCAAAACCTCAAGTGGCAAAAGGGGCAAGTTGCCTCAAGGGTTTCTTTTGCAAAGGTACTCTGCACATCTCTCAAAAACCCCATCTCCAAATGCATTAGTGGTGAGGTTTAGTGACATGTGAGGCAACATTGTTAAAACACATTTCTATAGAGCACAAGTTATCACAAGCTTCTCATGAGGATGTTATCTCATCTGATGACTGAAAACCTAAGGAGCCAAGTTGAGGAGTTGTTTTAACTCTATTACAAATGTGTCTTTTTTTTTTTTTCAGATAAAATTTTTTCCCTGATTACTTTTTTCTTCATAATCTGAATTGTTTTGCCTTAAACATTATATTTATTGTAGAAAATTTGGAATATGCAGAAAATTCTTGAAATCATGCTCCTTAGCTTTCTTGCTTGTGAAATCAACCATGAAACCATGAACCAACAGTAGACCATGAAATCAACAGGTTCAACTCTCAAGACTTTCTCCCTCCCTACTATTGCTCTATGAGTCTAGGAATTTTAAAAAGTTGAAAATGTTTACCTATAATGCCAACCCTTGCCACCATCTGCCCTCCATTAGAATGAATATATTATAAGATGCAAAGTCTTTATATATCTTTTCAACTTTCTAAAATTCCTAGACTTACAGACAATACACCTTTGTGTGGGCAGGCCTCAAAAGTTGAATTTCTTGATTTCACAGGTGAAGAAACTAAGGTACATAGCTTCTTAGTAGAGAGCCAGGATTATGACCCACGTCTCTGGGCTTCTATGGATGGACACAATAATAGCTGTGCTTACCTGAATATTCTGTCTTCTTAAGTAGCAGACCACTTCATAGCTGCACAGCTGACTCTGGATTGTAGAGCTTTCTCTTGTATCGTTTGTTTTTTGTAGATATGTTTCAGAAGAAGATTGCCTTCAAGAACATAAGAAAAAACATTTCAAAAAATATGGATACCTATTCTCTTATACCAATATTGGACATAACTCTCCAGATATCCAAATGTAATAACCTGTTTTATTTTTCCCAAAAGCCCTGCAAAGTTCAGTTTTGCATAGGATTTTGTTAGTCAAGTCTACATCTGTTTGCTTCTTAGTAGTGAGTCATCTCTGTTCCTTATAAGTAGGGCAGGAGGGCAGCTGGAATTTCCCAGCTGACTCCTTGGTCACTGCTTCCTGTCTCTGTTGCTCCTTATTCTCATGGCAGGACCTCACTGGCAAAAAGTGAAACAGATACTGCCCTGGGGTAAGTTGTCTGTAATGACTCAGAAGCCTTAGGCTTGTGTTATGGTCAGGTAGGGGCAAATAAAAAAAAAAAAAGTTTAACAACAGTGTGAATAAAGGAATTTCTTCCCAAGTTTTACAGCTCAATATTCTACCTAGAAATGAACACTGATGACACTCAGCTTACCAAGGACCGTCAAGTACTATGTTTGTCAGAGGTAATGAGGCTCTGGGGCTGTGTCATCTCTGAAAGACATTGCACTGCTGTGCTTCTCTGCTTGCTCACATGAAATGAAAACAAACATTAACCGAAGGCTGAGTAAGTGTTGACACGCAAAGTTTCTCTCCCTAATCTTGCTTGTTCCTGAGTCTTGACAGCATCAGGCTCGTGTTTAGGTTGGGGGTGTATGTGTGTGTGTCCGTCTCTAGAAGGTGACAATGCTGAGAATAGAAGGAAAGCCTCTCATTGAAGATGCATTAAATTCCTATTGCAGTTAGCATGTCTGGGGCACTCACTTTAATGCTTAAAATAACATACTCCCTTGCACAGGTGTTATTTTTGCATTCGATGTGTAAAACTTGAATTATTCACTGACCTTGTTTTGAGGATACTCGTCATATTTTATTGATCCTCTTACTGTCTAGTATAATGGGAAGCATAGAGTAAGTGTTCCATAGAAACTACTTAGACTAAATTAGCTCTAAGAATTCAAAATTTTAGGATGCCACTGAATCATGCAAGTTGTTTTCCAAGACTTAACCTGCCATGAGGAAAAGCAAGGCCTTGGAAAGTCACAGCAAGATTAAACTCTAACCTTCATTATTTTATAATTGACATATGAATCTTATGAGCTCTTTCTCCTTGTGTTTCTTAAACACAAAGTAAAATAAACAAAACAAAATAAAAACAAATCCCCTGTGATAAAAAAAAAAAAAGACAAAAGGATACATGTCTGGTTTAAGCCAGTTACTCTCCCTAACATCTAGGAACCCAGGTCATAAATGCAGATGGAGGGAGGAAGGAAGGTGTCCCTTATTTATGTTCCTGCTCTTGTTCCAGTATGGTAGTCTGGAGAATACATGTGGTTAGCCAGCATGCAAGTTCAAGCCCACCAAGCAAATACACACACGACATAGGGTAGTCCACCATTGGGAGAACAGATCTGGTAGAGACCGGATCCATCAGGACCTGGAATTGGTATCAGTATCATATGGGGAGTCAGAAGCATGGTCTGGGTTGGGAGAGGAGGTGCATGTGTGCTAGGAGGGCATTGGGTCCTGTCAGGCATGGTCTCTTGACCTCTGGGACACTTTGCCCCATCAAGAGCACATCTGGAAGAGCACGTCCAGGGAAGGATTCCCAGTGGTACAGCTTTGTGAGCAGTACTGTTTAAAAATGAGCCTTGGAACTTGGCTTCAAATTCATACTAGATTTTGCTCTCAGATATTCTGTTGTTGCTTCAACTGTGCAGCCCAGGAATTTGCCTGTGCAACCAGGGGTGGATATTCTGATATTTCCTGGTTTGGCGTTGCTCCTCTGGAGGATGTTTACCATCAGGAGAGAGGCCTCTTTTCTCTGCCTCCTCCTCCTGCTGCCCTCCCCCAGGCCCTGGGTGACTCACTCTCCTCCTGTTGTTGGCTTCTCTTTGTTGTGGTTGCCAGCACCACTGTTGTGCCTTTTGCAAACATTGCCTGTTCCTGATATACTAGCACAGGTTCTGTTTCCCTGTTGTTACCACGGCTGTTTGTTCTTTCTCACATTTGTTGTAGAACTTGTTATTGTTCTATTGCCATTGCTATCAAGCTGCACAACCTGGGCTGTTTCTATTGTAAGAAAAAAAGGGCTTTTTCTCTGTGTGTTCTCCTTAATCAGCTACTTATGGCCTCTGTCACTAAGTAACAGGGGCATGATAGGGCCGCTAAATGTGGCCTGGTTCCCTTCCCTCCATGTATGTCTTGTCCCTTTTTTCTGAGACCTGAGGAGGTTTCATATCCTTCATTATTCTCATTTTCTTGGGGTCCTTTATCCTTAGAACCTAAGGCAACCTTTTTATCCTTCCAAAGACTTGGCTCTCTGCCTTAATCTCCTTCTCCTCATATCTTTCAGGCAGGTTACTACCTACATACTTTAGAATCTTGAGGTTGGTAGACCTGCAAACTGAGCTTCATGATCACCTTTGCCACATTTGCATGATGGATTTCTTACAGGATTAGTCAAATAATTGCAAAATCATTCTCTACTATTTTATTTGAATTGGTAAAATAGTGGTAGTAGAATGAAGACTTGACAAAAATGATCTAATAATATAAATATACACTAAAATCATGCTGTGGCTAACCTGTGCCCATAAAATATTTGTTTTTTTTTTAAGAATTATTTATTTATTCATACAGAACTGGGGTACAAGCCAGAGGCACAGGGGCAGTGAGAGACATCACCTGAGACAGAGTAGGGAGCAGAACAGGCAGATTGATGAACTACACTGCTGAGGGGAGCAGTGAGCAGGTCAGGAGAGGTCTGCCACACCATGTGGATCACCTCCGGGGCCTAGGATCAAACCCACACTGAATTAGCTATGGCCAGCTTGCAGTGCTGCATCCTAACACATTGCACCACCAGGGAGGGCCCGCCCATAAAATGTTTGTATCATATGCAGCATATATGTATATACATCGCATATAGCAATGCATATGTTAAAAAATACATATATACTTTGTAAAATATCCTTTTACAACATATGAAACTAGAAGTTTTAATTAATACATACATATTATGTGTGTGTATATATATATATATATATATTATACCTACATGTATAAGCTTTATATATTATGCATATAAACAACATAGGAGTAAACTTGAGTAAGGTTCTCAAAATATTATTTTATAACATATGAAGCCAGAAGTCTTAACTAATAAACATGTGTTTATTTCCCTACTTCTTTGCCTTGACTCTGTCTTATTCAATGCTATTTATGTTTCAGAGAGCAAATAACCTAGCAGAACATTTAAGAGCTAATGTTCATCTTTTCAGCAACATATATCCACTAGACAGGGCATAAATAAAAAAATTATTTAGAATTTGGAATCACACTATCAGATTAAAGCATATCTATCTGGAGTCTCATCCTTTCTGTGTTTAGCATGGTGAGTCATTACTATATTTTTTTTTTAAAAAGATTTATTTATGGGCCATCCCTGGTGGTGCAGTGGGTTAAAGCACTGCACTCAGAAGCTTAAGCCACTTCCGCATTAATTCGATCCCCGCCTGCCCCAGAGGAGATCCACATGGCAGACCTCTCCTGACCCGCCCGCTGCTCGCCTCAGCAGTGTACTTCGTCCATCTGCCTGTTCTGCTCCCCACTCTGTCTCTGGTGAATCCTCTCACCCTCCGCATCTCTGGCCTGTACCCCATATCTGTATGAATAAATAAATCTTAAAAAAAAAGATTTATTTATTTATGCATACAGAACTGGGGGTGTAGGTCAGAAGTCCACGGGTGGTGAGAGGACTCACCAGAGACAGAGTGGGGAGCAGAACAGGCAGATCCATGAAGTACACTGCTGAGGGGAGCAGTGGGCTGGTCAGGAGAGGTCTGCCGTGCCATGTGGGTTATGTTGGGTTGGGGATCGAACTCATGTTGAAGTGGCTTCATCTTCTTAGTGCAGTGCTTTAACCCTCTGCGCTACCAGGAGGGCCTGTCATTATTATCTTAATGTTTCCATGACTTTTTTTTGTTTGATTTTTTATCTCCCTTTCAGAGGCACACCGCAAGATTCTTCACAAGACAGAGACTGGGTTATATTTAAAGAGTAAGTTTATTAGAAAGAGACAGGAGGCCCTTCTTGGTGGCACAGCGGGTTAAAGTACAGCACTAAAAAGCTTAAGCCACTTCTGCATGAGTTCGATCCTCACCTGCCCCAGAGGTGACCACATGGCGTGGCAGACCTCTCCTGGCCCGCCTGCTGCTCCCCTCAGCAGTGTACTTCGTTGATCTGCCTGTTCTGCTCCCACTCTGTCTCTGGTGAACCCTCTCACCCTCCGCATTTCTGGCCTGTAACTCAGTTCTGTATGAATAAATAAATAGATCTTTAAAAAAAAATAAAAAGAAAGAAAGAGACAGGAGAGGAAAAGACACTTACATAGATGCAAGTGCGCAGGACGAGCTGCCCCAAAAGGGACAGGTTTGCAGGGAAAGAGACCTGCATCATCGCAGGCAGATAGATGGCCTAAGGAAAGAGCGGCCTCCTCTGGGGGAGGGCAGTGTAGAGAAGTCCTGGCATGGTTATGGGCCTGCAAAGAGGCTGCTGCCCTGCAGAGGGAGAGAGTGGTGGAAAGAAGCACTTGCATAGTCACAGGTGGGCAGAGGAGAGGCTGCCTGTTTCCATGACTTTTAAACTTCATCTGGCTTGATGATTGGCCACATTGCCTAATCTACCAGCAGAATCTGAACTTTTGATTAAAAATGCTTTGCCAGAGTTAAAGCATGACTGAAAAATACGGGTGAGGTGGGATGAGGCAGACTCTTAGGAGCCATGCTGATTTTGGACCATAGACTATGATGAGATTTTACAAAGAGAACTATAGTGTATTTTAATTTCCTTGGACAGATTCAAATTAATCTTCAGAAAGAAAAAATGCAAATGTGGTCTTGTTAGAGCTTGCTGATGAGACTAAATTTTCCGAGTGTCTGAAGAATGCCTAAGAAGGAAAAGACAAAGTAAGTTATTTTTAATGACCCTATGGCTCTGCATTCCTAAATGGGAGTCAGTATACCAGTCTGGGCTTGGCCTACTTGGCATAGAAGATCCTTTTATTGTGACCAACTAACTCATCCTTCATCTACACTTGTGGGAGTCGGGTGAGAATGGGGAGGAAGGAGGTGCTGTGTTTTACAGGAGAAAGATACATTCTGTAGTAAGGACTGATTCTTCCCTAGTGGTGGAGAGGAGAGGCTTCTGGAATAGCTTCTAGGTTCAGCTCAAGTGCCCCTGTCTTGCTTGATGTGTATATAGGAGGCTGAACACCTTGTTGTGGTGCATTCCATAAGGGAAATGCCATAGCTCACAGTGCACAGCTTGACAGGCTTGAGAGACCTTGAAGAACTCAAGGGAGAGAGACCTGCCTCTAAAAGAATGTTTGGACAGCCAGCTGATTTACTTTTCTCTAAATTATTGCTCCAGAGATTGGGGGATGAGTTGAATGAGGAAGAGGGACATGACTTGGCAGTCCTCTGGTTTGAGCTGCCACTTCAAACAAAGAGTGCTCCTTCCTTTCCTTATTTTCTTCTGAACACACTTTGACAAAGATATCTTCCCAGGATCACTAGAGTTGCGGCTAGTACCCTTAGGCAATCTGATGTGTCTGGAGAGAAATCAGCCACACAGTTTTGTATTGCTTGTCATGTGAGTGTTTTCATTCTGGGGAGACAAACTCAAAAGAGCAGACCCATGTGAATTGTTAGCAAGTGACAAGAATTTATAAGGATACAGGGCACTCAGAATTTGAGACAGTAATAGCTAAGTTTTAGCAGCAAGGTAGACCAGAGATTTGAATACCTTCACTCCTCTATATGTTCTTTCTCTTTCCCCTAGCTTTTTCTACTTTTCTATGCATGGAAATCACCCATATTATATATCCCAAATCTCCAATACCTGGAAAAGACAACTGTTTCTTTTCAATTCCAAATTCCAGAGTCAGGTGGCTTCAGTCCTGATCCAAGCAACTATGGTCATGAGGTAGGGCCATGAAATAAAAACATGACATTTGGATCCAACCTTATAATTATATGGATGGATGTTTATTATTCACAGGAAAGTTGAGGGATATGAAGGGAGGAGATGAACAGTTATTTTAAAATGGTCCTTTGATATGACCCAATTTGTTATACTTATGAGCATTCTGAAAAATGTTTTCACTCATACAACAAGAACTGGTAAACAATTAAATGGTGAATCCATGAAAAAAATTTGATTGATTGATTAATAGCTAATGTAGATACACATTATGTAATTGCTTGCATTTGTGCTTACAATATACATTTCTCTATTATGATGACACACAGGTGGCCCCCAGTGTCTGGAAGTTCATATTCTGTGAATTCAATTTTATGAAAGCCCTACATTAGTACCTGTTTTTGCTAACTGAAAAATATCCAAATAGGATTTTTGCTTTTACTACTAACATGAAGAACTGCTCAGAGCAAGCTGTTTTAGAGTCAGCATGCATCTTCAAAGAACTGTTATGATTAAAAAACACATGAGACTAAAACACTAAAGCAAAATGTTCTGTTTCAAGCCTTCCACATCAGCAATATTAATGACAGGAGACTATGACCCTTACCTTTAATGTAGAGACAAGCAAACACAAAGAGTGTAGCTGTAGTGACTTACCTGCTCTGGTAGATTTAGATAATCATAAGATGCTAATAGATGACCTTCCTTTCTCTCTTCCTATACCTGACACCACCTCAGCCTCTAACAACTTGGTCTAACACACCATCGTCAACACCTCTCTTCTGTGTGTTTACTGTCTCCCTGAATCTGGTAAGTGAAACTATGCTGTGCATTCATTATTGTTACTTTATAAAGACTGTGTTTTTATCCTATAACTCCTACTCTTACTTCATGTTAGTGTGATTTGGGTTTATGTGTTACTTGTTATAATATAGAAGGTTATTTTTTCCTTTAAATTAATGGTTTATGTTTTACACTATTTCATTTTATGAACAATTTCAAAGGAGCCTTGTCTATAGAAAATATCCCAGATACTCTGAATATATCATCAGAAAGTATTTTTTATAATATTAATGGAATGATATTTATTTAGCTTCTGTGAGGATGTTCAGTTTCACTTCTTAACTTCACTGACAAAGGAACAAAGAACTGAAGTGTAAGATTATAAAGACATTTTGTAAAGCTGCTTTTAGGTTTATTCTTAATGCTAAAAAATACCTTGAAAATAGTGCTTAAGAAATAAAAGGAACAAAACCCAAAACCAACATACCTTGGCAGCATGTTATAAAGATTTAATGTATTTGAAGATATAGTGAAAGAAAAGGATTATTATTAATTTTTTTATGAGAGTAGAAATTTTTATAAGAGTAGAAATGGCTTATTATTATCAGTATCATTACTCTTGCTTCAGGTGTGCATCTATTATCTGTTAAGCTGATTCTTGCAAACTGTCCATTTCTTAGACAACAGCTATTGATTCAGAGGTATCTTAGAAAGAAAAACTAGTTGGGTGTGTTACAGTCATATGAATCATGGAGGATACTGCTTAAAGCTATATTTATTATGGATGAAAGAATGTTTTCAAGGGAAACTATGAGTCTACCTAAAATTACATGGTTCATCTCTTCTGAGGGAATCATTTTTTTCAGTGTGTTGTTGAATGTGTTCCAAAGACCCTTCTAAATTGTTAGCACAGCAGGGAAAAATTCTATCAGAGTCGCTAGAAATCATCTTTGAAAGTTCGGATATCTCCTGAAAGTTCATATTCCTATTGTTTTAACTATGTTCTTCATACCAAAGTACATGTTTCTTGCCTACTCTATTTAAGCCTTTTCCATTATCATCTTTCTTTTTTCCTTTTAATCCAAACCTATAAACTACAGTCAAGTGAGGGTATTTGATATGCCAGTTTTGTCCTCTTACTTTGTTTCTAAAACCTTCAGTAACTCCATATTATCCCCTAGATTAAATTCATTCATTCACCCTGCATTTCACTGTTCTACAATCTGATGTATCTAGCTGGCCTTGTTTCTTCATAATTTTATATTATTGTCCTTCGCTTTGGGAAGTAGATAGAATGATGAGACTATGGATGTGCTTTGAGTATTTTGTGTTCAACCTCAACTATTGAATTTTATTCCATTTGTTTTCCTTTCAGAATTTTAGAATTTCCTTTTAGAATTTCAGAATTTTATTCCATTTGTTTTCCTTGCCCTAAACTGCAAGGACAGAGGTAGCCACATGAGTAATGCAATCAGGGGCAGCCAGACCAGCCTTTAGCCAGGAATTTGCCTGGGGGAAGCTTATCTCTGGTTGTACTTGTTCTACGACTTTCTTCTTTTAATCCCACCCTCTTTCCATGCCAGGAGCTATTTCTTTCCAGAAACTGTTCTCAATATTTATTCTCATCCTTACTGTTTGGAAGCTGGCCCTTAAGCCTATGTCTGTCTTTGCAATTTGACCCTGTCTCTGAAGTGACTTGTTGATTGTCATTTATTTTTGTTCCTGGTCATTATTTCCAGACTTCATCCGGTTCATTTTGAGGATCCTCTCTTGCACTGTTACAAACCAGTAGCACTCATGTGGAAGGCCACATGCTGTGGTAGTTGAGAGCTTAACCTCTATAACTTAACTCTGTGGGACTGCAATCCAGCACCTATCTGTGACTGAGGCAAGTTACATAACTGCTTATGCCTTAGTTTTCCTAATCTGTAAAATGGAGTTAGAATAGTATTGCCTCATAATAGTATTGCCTCATATGAGGCTTACTGGGCCTCATATGATTAGTTATTCTTATGATTAACTTATGATTAGTTATTGTTCTATTAGCCATTACATCTCCATTATATATTTTGAACACTACTTCTATTCAATAGAATCCTGACTTTTTTTTTTTATGGTTTGGCCAGGTTCTAAGCTGGATTGGTTTCTTTAAGTGAAAGTAAGCACCTAAATAACTTCAAATGAATATCCATGGTATCTGGTAAAGTCTTTCATCACAGATACCTACAATCTATAGCATTTTCCCTTAACAGGTCTTTTCAAAATGATGAAAAGAAGAGATAAAAATTTTTCCAACTTCCCAAAAATATCACACCTGAAGAAAAATTCTGAATGTGTCAGAGCTTTGGAGGATGACTTACAGAGAAAAGGATTTGGGATTAATTTCTTTGATTTTATCCAAAGACCACAGTGAGTGATAGCCATAGTAAAAGCATTGTCATATCCTAGACCTCACAGAGGTTTATGTTCAATCCTTTACTTCTAGTTGTGTTATGACTTTTATGTGATTTCAGCAGCTATTATTCCAGAAATAGGAAAGAAACTCAAGAATGAATCCTTTCTTTCAAATCTACCATCTACATTATGAAAATAACTGAGCACTTCATCTTTGTTTGGGGTGTGAAATATCAGGAAAACCAAGTGCTATGTCCATAAATCAATGACACAGAGATACAAATAAAGTCTGAGGCTAATTCAAATTATTCAGCACCCCCTTGAACCTAATAGTGTAGAAATAAATATGGGTGATTGAGAGTCTTAGTGCAGAATGCTATATTAGAATACTGTAGCCCAGGGGACTTAAACAACAAAAATTTATTTCTTACAGTCTGGAGGCTGAGAAGTCCTAAGATTAAGTTGCCTGCAGATCTGGCATCTGGCCAGGGTCTGCTTTTTAGTTTGTAGATACCATCTTTTTCTTGATTCCTTACATGGTAAAGAATAGTCATTACAGGGCCCTCTCTGGTGGCGCAGTGGGTTAAAACAGCACTAAGAAGCTTAAGCTACTTCCGAATAAGTTCGACTCCCGCCTGCCCCAAAGGAGATCCTCATGGCAAGGCAGACCTCTCTTGACCCGCCAGCTGCTCCCCTCAGCAGTGCACTGACCCGCCTGCTGCTCCCCTCAGCAGTGTACTTCGTTGATCTGCCTCTTCTGCTCCCCTCTCTGTCTCTGGTGAATCCTCTCACTCTCTGAATCTCTGACCTGTACCCCAGTTGTATATGAATAAATAAATAAATCTTTAAAAAAAATAGTCATTACAGCAGATGATCTCTTTCTCTTATCTTTTTTCCTAAGGGCTCTAATCCCATTAGGAGGTTGCCATCCTCAAGACCTACTTACTTTCCAAAGGTGACACCTCTAAACATCACTACATTGAGGATTTAGGTATCAGAATATGAACGTGGAGGGAGCACAAGCATTGAACACATGCACCAAGTGTCTATGTACAACATTTGTTCACAACTTAGATGAACAGAAATTTTTTTTTTCTGGGAGAAATCCTTTTATCTTTGATATTGTTTTGAATTGCCAGTGCTTGGAGATAAGGAACAGACTAATTTCAGTCAGTTTTATTATTGCTTTTAAATTTTCTAAGGACAGTGCTTTTTTTCCAGCCCTGTCAACACACACAAACTCCTAAGAGCAATTATCCTTAGTTTTAATATTTCTCCCCCCATCATTTAATCTTGTCTTCAAATTATCTTTATCTCCTGTAGAACATGTGTAACAATTTGCAATTCTTTATTTGTTTGTCTATGTGAGTTATCTGTTTCTCTACTCAATTATATTTTGTATGTTCCATGAAGGAAGAAATTACATCCCTCTTGTCTACCATTATATATAGTGTCTTTCATGATGCCTGGCAGAGAATGGGCAGGCTATAAGTATTTGTGGAATAAATGAATAAAGATTTTATAATAGTTTCTAAGATGCAAGACATCCCATGAAGACCAGTGTTTTAAAGAAGCAACTTTATTTATAAATATTTCTACATTATTCACTAGAAGTACATAAGAAAGCCTATATGTTCATATATTTCCATCAAAAATTATCATCAAAATTATACTTATTTAAGAATTTAATTGTGCTTTTGCCTCTTTAGTAAACCCAGCTATACTATATTTTTAATGGTGGTAGAAGATCAGCTGATTCACTGAGGGAATCAGGGCAATTAGCCTTTATATCTTGACACAAAACTTTTTTTGCAGATTGAGGATTTGAAATTATGGTTGCTACAGACATAGGAAGTGGATATAGGAAGTAAAAAGATGGTGGGGGTGGTAGGCAGAGTAATGACCACCCTAGGTTAGATAGGTCCTAATTTCAGAAACCTGTGAATATATATCTTATATGAAAAAAGGAACTTTGAAGACTAAAATAATTATCTTGCTGTGGGGAGATTATCCTGGACTACCTGCATGGTTTTAGTTTCTTTTCAATTAAAGAACCAAAGAAAACATCCTGAGTTGAGAAATTAAATTTACAACAAATTAGTTTCTATTTGTAATAGCTACCAATTAACCACTTACATTGTATGTCCTAAGACATGATAATAATGGGATTTTAGCATCTTCTGTTTTGATTTATACAGTCGATCTAATCAGGATCAGCAAATTTTATACCTTTTAGTTTCTTTCTACATATAATGACGATTTATTTGAAAACCTAAAAATATTAAATAAATACATGTGTAAATATATATGTAATGTTCACACACATACTTCTCAACATTGAATCAAATGTCCTTTTGTAATTCAATTAAGACACAAAATATATTCACATATCAGTTGATGTACTGTTGCTTTGTTGTTGTTTGGTCAGGATAAAGAATATAAGACGCAGAGCTAAACATTTGACTCAATTTCAGCTCTACTCAAAAAGAAACCCATTTTTTTTTCTTCAAAAAAATCCAGTATAGCTTCTCTAATCATCTTTATAAACTAGATTTTGGAAAGACAAAAGTGGAATAAAATGAAACATGAAATAGAATAGAAATTAGAAGTTATACCACAATAATGTGCTCATGTTTTATTAGAATTTGCTGATCACTGATATTAACATTCCCCCAGAGTTTGACATTTTAATGGTTTATTTTAAATTTAGCTCTCCTGTATTACAAGTGAAAAGTGACCAATTCAATGTATAGAAACTGTTAAGGCTACTTTCTTCTGGTAGTTTATCTTAAAGGCAACTGGATTCCTGGGTCCTAGACAAATAGTGATTAGAAATCATGCTGCTCGTTCTGTATGAATCCAACTCAGTTAACCCTTTCAGTCTGCTTATGCGTGTGCCTGTATGTGTCTTAAGAACTGGTGTATCCTTATAGCTATCTAAAAATAAATTCTGTCTTTAAGTAACTGAATTTTAACTTTTACAAATGGAAGTCCTTTGAAGAAGTTCATTTGCAATTGTTCCACATTTCCAAAAAGGACAGAAAGTACCTAAAAGCCTTTCTTCATGATCCATAGCACACATGCTTTTCATTTTTGATATTTTATAAGCATTTGTTCCCTTTAAAAAAATATACAAAGAACTGACTGATACCATTAAATTGGGTATTGTCTTTTGACTTTGGCTATTCCTGGCTATCATCATTTGTTGCTGAATAATCACAGTCAGTTCTTCCTTGCCAGAAATACTTTTTAAGTTAAATTTTTTTTCCTTAAGTTTTAGCTACAGGCTACCTACTTCTGGATCCAGTATTGTTCCAGCTTGCTGAACATTTCAAAGGGCTGGTGTCCAAGTTAGCCAGGGTTTAAAATGTTGACCATGTTGATCTGAATTCCTTCCAGATGCATACTTGCATAGTTTCAACAAGAATGGCTATTATCAAAAGACCAAAATCTGGAAATTTGAGGACAAAACTATGTGTTTTTTTCTTGGTGATATCTTGATCTTAGACACTTACTATCTCTTCCTGGTTTGCAGACTGACTCTTGGCAGCAAGAGAGAGTAATGCGAAAGGCACTTGGGTCACAATGGAATATGACAGAATAATCCCTGGAGTAAATGTAGGGAACATGGTGCTCAGCTGGCATCATTGTTGTTACCCTGAAGGACTTTCACAGATAACTTTGCAAGTGTTGCCTTCTCTCATATAAATTAAGAGGTTTGAAGATGAGGTAATTTGGAGGAAGCTCTCTCACATGTGCATGGATTCTCTCTTTCTCTAATATTCCGTGGTCTATGACAGCACTTAAAGTTTCCAGAAGTAAAGGAAGTATAAAGTTCCTGAAATTTTCTCAATTCCTTTATTCTCAAATATTTTCAACTTCTGAGTCAGAATCTTTTGGGTAAATGCCTTATGCAATTAATTTCCCTTAAGATACGAGAAATGCTCAAAAGTTGATCTTCCTTAATGCAATTATTAGCAAAAAGGCATATAAGTAACACATTGAAATATCAGAAAATCAATAGCTTCATTTTTCCCCCATATGTATGACTGTTTCTTAAGATTAAACTCTCCACAGATATGTTGTTTTGTTCTCATCACATCTAGATGAGGTAGATGGTAGTAATACTCCCTTGCAAATAAGTGGGATACTCTTTATAACTTTACTTTCTTGGGTCTTGGCTTTGGAGCTGACTATTAAGTGATGTTACTTAGCTAAATGAATTATGATTAAGTTTAAAAAAAGGTCAGGTTATTAATGACATCTCACATAATTGGGAAATTTTATGAAACCTTAATATCTTAGACACATATAGGGTATACATTATTAATTAATGATATGAAATGAACACTTCTATACTTTGCTTATGACTATATGCTCTGTTATTTAGCTCAGTGAAAATGGAGCAGGAAGTGAAGAGTGGATTGGAATAGGAGGGGTCATTAGAGAAGACTTTAAATTCTGTTTGCTAAAGGTTCTGTAGGTCATTCACTTATTCCTCCAAGGATATTTATTGAGCATCCACATACAACCTGCTAGGTAATGTTGTGGGCACTAGAGATACTGCAGTGAGAAAAAAAATATATTCTGGTAGGGAAAGAGCAAAGGAAGGTATTAAGAAGTAAACTAATAAATATGATGATTTAGATTAAGATATGACAATAAATGCTATGAAAATCCTAAAACTGGTTAATCCAGGGTGACTTAGTTGTAACATTAATAAGGTAAAATCTTCTCTGAAGAACTGACTTTAGAATTGAACCTAAACAATAAGAGGGATCTGTTCTTGAAAACAGAAGAACAATATTCTAGGCAGAGGAAAGTGCAGGTACAGAGATTCTAAGATGGGCAGAGTTGGGGAATGTCTGAAGGCAGCCACATGGTAAGTATGAGTAGAGCAAGGGGTAAGAACTTGTAGCCCAGGGCTAGAAATTTGTTTTTTCAATACAGTGGTAAGCCAAGAAAATTGTAAACAGAGTGCCATGATCTGATTATATTTTTAAAAGATCAGAATCCAGTGGAGAATACATTATGAATTGTAGAAGAGCAAGAATAGAGAAGCAAGGAGACTATCTTCTTAGTATTCAAATGTGAATAGAAGCAGGGACTTCCTGGAACAAAATTTGGACCTGCTATTTATATTAATGAACAGAACAAAGAGGAAATAAAATGTAACATGAATTATTAAATTATTGCCCTATGAAGACAAAAAAGTAATGAACATTAAGAAAAAGAAGAGGGTATTAGTTTCTATAACACAAGAACTTCTGGGAATTTATTTAGTGACCCTTAACAAAAAGACTATACATTAAGAAAGTCAGATTTCCATTTAATAAAAGAGAATTAAGTCATGCAACCTGTGATTGCTGGAGGGACAGTTTGAAGAATAGGAAAATATCAGACATCATAATATTTAGGTTGAAACTCAAGAATCACAGACATAAGACACACAAACAGGATCATCAAGTAATAGGAAAATTACACAAAGAGATGAATAGAAAGATCAATTAGGTTGGAGTAAACTCCCAGTGTATTGGATGACTTTGCCTAAGTCACTTCTCTATAAGCCTTTCTGTTGTGAAATGAAAGTTTGGACTGAGATTTTCCTATGGAATTCCTAAAATATTCCCATATAAATCTCAAATTGACATTCTTGCTTTCTAAAAATATGCTAAGAAACTAAGATAGTAGTTCTCATTCAGGACAAACACTTCTCCCTCCCCAACCCCCATTACATTTGACATTGACTATCTGGGATATTTTTGATTATCAAAGTTGGAGCTGGGGTAGAATGCTACTGGCATTTAGTGTGTAGAGCCCAGGGATGCTGTTGAACATCTTACAAGGCACAGGTGAAGCCCACGCATATTTGCCTCAGTGAATGAAGTAGTCCAAATGTCAACAGTGTTGAGATTGAGAGATCTGGTCTTAAGAAAAGAGTCAGAAGTGTGAACAGGCGCTTCTGAATGGGATTATGGGTAATTATTTTCTTGCAGTTTTAAAAGGATTCTGCCCATACCAAATGTTTAATATTGAACTCTTCTCTTACATAATTACTTGACTGAACATACACACAAAACTTGATCACTGAAAAACAAACACTATCCTAACAAACAAAATCTTCTGAGACTTAAGTCACAAGTCTCCTGATAGCAGCCATCATCAGCAACATGCCTTCAGGCCTCTCCAGTGTGAGTCAGAGCCATCAGTAGGAGAGACCTTGATTTAGGCTCTTTGATCTGGAAAGCTGCAGAAGACCTTAACAAACATTCAAGATTTCCAGTGAGTCATGGGCTTGTGGCTTTGCTCTGCTTGCTCACTGGGTCCTCCTGTGTTTTGGTTCGAAAGAGACTGAAGACGAAAAACAAGCTATTTTGTTTCTCCTTAATTTGCACTGTTGTAAGCAATATCTAGGCATTACTGGTGCCCCATCTCCTGGGGATCTCTGTAGCTGGGCCAGTGCAGAATATCAGAACCCAAATGAAGAGTCACAGGGAGTTAATTATTTATTATTCAATTTAACACTGAAATTATTTAAGATTAAATAAATGCTGCTTTCTGATCAGAGAAAGAATATATGTTTCTTGGCATCACGAAGGTTGCCAGGGATTAAAAAAGAATAAAAAGTGCTTCTTCAGTGAGAACTGTCCAAATTGAAGATATAGGGAACATTTTTAAGCTCCCCGGTTTATTTAGTGAACATTGTTCTCTCAGCAAGTTTCTAGTTGCTCTCAATGCTAACCTCTATCCAGCCAAAGGAGAGTTAAATCTAGTTTTTTGCTATCCTATCTCAGTAAAGCTAAACATGAAGTTATGAGTTTAAGTGATTCAGGTTACAGTTTTTAAAATTGCACAGTCATAGAAAATTCTCACCTTAACTTACCTGAATGAACTGTCACCATGTGCACTGCTCTGTTTTTTCAGATTTGGCTGGTGCTGAACAGTACTCATGCAACTGGTAGCCTGACTCTGGCTCACACAGAAAAATAGAATTCCAGGCTCCGTAATTTCTAATCTGCTACCACTTGCCATTTTCTATTGGAAGAAGGCAGATTGCTTTGCTGATCTCTATTTCTATCTCATCTTTTGAACAATTGGGGTGATAATGGTTATCTGGCTTACATACTTGTCAGGAGGAGTTATTTTAAAGCATTCTGCAAATATAAAAATGTTCCACAAAATTGCAGCATCATGCAGACCCTGTACCACCTGTCTGCTGTGGGGAACCCATAAAAATTTAAGCCAGTTTTTCTCATCTTAATCTCCTGTTCTCTTTTTGGTTGAAGAATACTTAGATCTCCTTTTAAAATGTTTTCCATGGATATGTGTGTTTTTGACATGTAAAAGAATTCTGTTAAAATATTAATTTCTTGGAAATTGCATTTATGAGTTAAACCTTTACTTTGAAAAGTTGTTTCATCTCCTTCAACAATTCTTTTATTTTTCCCTTAAATTTATTCATTTATTTTTTATATCATTGTTCATTTTTGTACAGTAATGGATTACTTCCCTCAGTTGTAGTTCTGTAGTTCTCCCACCACCATTATCTGGTGAGCCATCACCATAGTCCCTTACTTTTCATCAACAATTCTTTTAACTATAATAAATGCAAATAAAAGTCCATTTTTTTCCAAAAGGAAGAATCTACTCTACAATCACAAGAATGCTTATTTGAAAGACTAAAAGTCCAATGATAAAAAGTTTCAGCTTGATGTCTTACTGATTTCAAGTAAACATTTCTTGATGTAAGGAATAAGTTGAGCTGCTCTATAGCTCCTTAAAGTGAATTTAGATGGAAGACGCCAGAATGAAACCAGCTTTTAACAATTTTTCTTTAAAGGAAAACTTTTTTTTTTTTCAGGTTTATTTATGTATACAAGAACTGGAGTACAGGCCAAAGCTATGGGGAATAAGAGGATTCACCAGAGATAATGTGAGGACAAGAACAAGTGGGTTGAGTTAAATACACTGCTGAGGGGAGCAGTGGGTGGGACAGGAGAGGTCTGCCATGCCATGTGGGTGCCCGTGACCTTGGATCCACCTCAAGGTGCAGTTGCTGTAGAGAGCTTCATAGTGCTGCACTATTAACCACTAGTGCCACCAGGGAGGTCCCAAGGAAAACTTTTTTTTAAAATAGCAAGCTGGAATAGACAGTAGAATGAGAGATACAATTTTGTAGAGGCATAACTTCAATATTGTATTAGAACCTTTGCATATGACTCTTAAAGAATCCATTCCAGATTCCACTACACCCTCTGTAATGACCAGGTCCTATTTTGAACTCCCATAGTACTCAGTGCTTCTCATATTGGACAACAGTAGTGAATAATACAGCTAATCCAGAAAGAAAAGAATGGACTAGAAAAGAAACAAATTTGGGGATGGGTAGGCAAAAGAGAATCTGAAAGAAGACACCAAACCCAAAAAAGTATGAAATTATAGTGGTTACAAAAAGAGAATTTAGATTTTAGAAAACTGAGGTAAAAAAAATCATTCACCTATCATCCTACTATCTAAACAAAAACACACAAACTGAAAGAAAATGAGCAAAATAGTATTGTGATTAGTGCTAAATGCTCTGGGGATTGAGAAGTATACAGATGGATTTAGCCACAAGAAGATAAGTGATGCTGGGTACAAAGTTCAGATCTGTGTTGAGTAGGCATTCATTGTTTTGTAATGATTTCAGGTTGAATTTAGGTTGAATTTAGGGAAGAATCCCACCAACCGAGAACTTTTTGGCCAAGGAATAATAATTAATTCTTAAATAGGTATGTTAGAAGGAGACTGCAGGCTTGGTGTGTCCTTGATTACGAGGAAAATGAATACTTGTATCTGATAAATGTGACATACCATCACACATTTGTTTTTAGCTTCTACAGCTCAAAACATTGCTGAAAACACCAATTATCACAATCTTCCCAAGAGGCAGGTGTTAATACCTGCCATATGAGTCTGTCAAACTCTGATTATTAGATGAAAACAATTATGTCATGAGTCATAAATTACTACTACTTTATTCCTGAGAGTCAAGTTACATGGTATTGGAGAAGGAATGCAAGGATGTATCATGGAATCCTATGTGCATATATAAATATTTTCAACCAATGGTCTTTTTTAAACTTTGGTTAAAGATTAATCCTATCCTGTGTCTTGTTATATACTGAGTCAGCCTGATGCACCTAAACTTTACCCTAGTAGTCTCTCATTTTATAAGTATCTTCGATAGAGTTGTTGTCATTTTCTTCCTCTGGGTGTTTACTTCCTGTCTACTTCCTCCAGGTGGTGTTTTGCAAGTTTCATTGGTTCTCTCAACTAAACTTCATTTTACTACCCAAGCAAACTTTGTAACTATTGCTGTATTTTTCTTTGTAGAGAAAGCTGTTAGTTAAAGATACCTAGTTTTGATTTTCCCAGTAAATTAGTCTATCCAGTCAGAAGCAGGACAATGACAATAATAGGACTATGTTTTTGGACTTGGGAAAAATAGCTCCACTGTTTTTGGTCTGCTTTTTCTCTGAATCATAAAGTGAATTTTCATGACAGTGGAGGAAGCAGAAAGAAGCAAGATATACCATTAATTTTAGGAAAACACTCAGTAGTGAGGTGGATAAAATGAAATTAGAATATTATTTTCATTGGAAACTATAGTAATACGACAAAAATGCCAACAAGCAACAGCAGGTAACATTTACTAAGAGTTTACTCCAAGACTCACACTATCTTCAGATTATTTAATTTTCACAATTTTATGAAGTAGGTCCTCTTTCCTCTTGGGGCAAAATTACCTAAGTACCTGCAAGGTTAAAGATACTTGCCAAAGACCAACAGAGGTAGTAAGTTCAGAGCTGGGTTTTAAATGCAGAATGTCAGTTTCAAAACACAATTCCACATCTGCCTCAATTATTTCCCACTTAGGCACACTTTCAAATACTGGTAGTTTTGACCATGGAGTTAGACTGTTTGAAAGACCGACAATAATTAGGTCCACAATAATTAGCACATTCATTCCTGCATACTAACAATATCTTATGATGCTACATCACATTCATAGTTCCATCCTATCTATGTGGTTGTCATGGAACATTGGCTCATTGTTTAAGTTGAAATTCTCTGCCTTGACTGCATCCTCTTCTATTCTTCAAAGAAGTCTTCTAGGGTCCAAAATATTAAAAAAAAAATTGTCTCTAATGTCATTTTTTTGTAATCTCAGTAAGCACCAATTTACTCCATTTTATGCTTAGTTGTATGATCATATGATCATCTTGACTTCCTCCTTGATGGATTTCACAGAAATAGTGCTCTTATGTAATTTGCTAATTCTCATTTGATATATTTATCAGTACACCTTTGTATGGTATTATGTTGTTTGGGAGCCAGTTTACTTTTATTATACCTAAAATTTATAGCATGAGATTATATGTGAAAATTGTTCACCTTTGTTATCTTTAGGAGAGGATAGGCAATTAGTTTAAGACACAAACATTTGAGTACATATTGTGTCAGACACTGTATTAGAACTGGGGATTCAAATAATACAATCTAATTTATCAAAGAGTACCCTAATAAAAAGTAGCCATCATGTAAAGAAATAATTGTTACCATAGTTTATTAACTGTAGTATAGAAATACAGAGGAAAATCAGACTAAGTTTTAGAAAATTTTCAAAGAAAACAACTAAGATATGGCATTTACCTTGTCTTCTAGATTATGAAGAAAGTTACCACTAGACAACTTAAAACGAAGAGTGTACAGCCTAAGAAAAATAGTGTGTAACTTCTTTTTAGAAAACTGTGTGTACATTGGGGATGGTCCAACCCTTGACTGCATGTTCATGGTGCTGGGTAGTGATGAAGGGAGATTAGAAAGTATACTGAGATTAGATTGAGAAAAATCTCCTGGAACAGATGAAACATTTTGTTTAATTTAGGCAACAGGGAGTGATTGGAAGATTTAAGTCCTCATTAGCTTTAAAGTTTATTAAAGTATGTTAAATTGCCATTAGGATCATGGATTGCAGGTTGATAAGACCTGACTCCAAGGGGCCTATTTATCAAAACAGAATACCAGTAGTTTAAGAGACAATGAAAATCAGAATTCACAAAGTGACCATGTATTTCAGAGACATTTTGAGATATAAAAAAAATGGAATTAAGAGAACATTTGGTATGGAATAAAGGTAAAAAAAAAGAATGAAAAGAAGGAGTTGATATCTTCAGTGATTGATGGTGCTTTTGCTAAGACTGGGAATACTGGAAGGAGAATAAATTGGAGGAGAGAAAGACATAGAATTTTAATTTGAATATGTTGAGTATGAGTTGCTAGTGGTCTCACAAGCTGACCTGCTTTGATCGTCACTTTCTAGGCAGTCATCTCAAAGTGTTGGTGACAATTCAATCATATTCAACAGCTGTGGGTAAAAAAGAAACCTCAAGTCTATAATCTAATCCTTTACTTTGCCATTTAAAGAAATGAATTTTTAACAATGCTATTTTTTTACTGATGGAATCAGTAAAAAAATTTTTACTAATTTTACATTAATTTTAATTTTTAAAATTAAATTACATTTAATTTTGACATTTTACTAATTATGGTCACCTAGAGAAAGCATTAAATTGTGTTGATAGAATTATTTAGCCACAATCTGGCTGTAATGATAATAGCTTAGAATTATGAAGCAGCAATATTTTAGCCCAAGAGAAAACAAACTTTATCCTGAACACATGTGTTCTTTTGCCATTCTCATCTGATGTTGCTTGAAAATTTTATTTTTCCACTTTAAATGGTAGATTCTGCCAACTGTTTTAAAAGCCTTTCTCCTTTCAGGGGAGGAGGGGAACACTTTCCTCCCTTTTGTTTGATAGCTGAGGAGTGAAGATTTAATCAGTGACAAAAATATACACACTACAAACCTTAAAGTATTCCTGCTGCTTTTAATGTTTGATATGCCTGACAGATTACCCTTTCAAAATAGTATAATAGGATAGGTGGTGCTGGAAAAAACTTCCATCCAAGGCAAAACCACATGGACATTGAAAAGAATTGGCATCAAGCTAGACATTTGGGAGAGGGGGGACTTGTCCTTGGGGCACAGATTCTATAGTGAATGGTTTCCATCTCTTTAGACACACTCCAGGCTGACTCTGGAGAGGGTAATGGAAAGAACATTGAGCAAGCATCAGGAGACCTGGCATTTATTTCTGACTCTGCCACATTGAGGGACTAGGCAAATCTTACCCCTCTTTGTGCTTAAGCATCTTCATTTGTAAAAATTAATGGTTCCATCAGATGATTTCTGGCATTAACTAAAAATAAATGCAATATATTTTTAAAGATCCACTATTTGTCAGCTACTTTCACACATATTTTTGTAGCACACAATATAAGTTGCTTATGAAAAACCCCAAATGAACCCATGTTACCCATTGTTTACTTGATTGATGAAGAAACAGACTCAGAAATGAAGAAATATTCCTTATCCCAGATCGGTACAGAGGATGATGAGCAACTCTGACTAAGGATTTAATTAAGTTTTTAGGACTTGTGTAATTTCATTCATTCAACCTTTAGGACTTGTAATTTCAGTTTTGACATTTGGATGCCTGGATGTCTAGAAAATCACCACAAAGAGGGATTACAACTCAGCAACAAGTACTTTGTTATTCCTCCCAGGGCTGAAGAAGCACATTTTTAAAGCTAAGGTAGAAATAAAGCATTGAATCTATTATAAAAGAGAGGTGTCTTGTAAATTTTAAGATAGTTAAAAAATGTTTATCATTTTCTCATTTCATAGAGTATAGATCTTTGAGAATTAATATTTGTCCTTTGGAGGGAAGGTGTGTGCTGCATTCAACTATTTTGTGTATGTACTTGTATGTGCAGAGTATGCAGTTATTTCAGTAGTGACTGATAAGGCATTTGTAGAATTATGAAGAGAAGGGACTTTGATTCATACTGAAGAAGAAATCTTCAAATAGATCATATTGAAAATCCCTCCTCTACTTCCTCTTTGAAAGTTCTGGGAAGTCAAGGCCTATCATTGTCTTCATGACAGAAAAAAACAAAAAAAAAAAACAAAACGTCCTCAGAAAGTCTTTTCATAAGGAATATCTTAGACTTTGGGAAGGATGGAATTGGGATGAGTGGGAAGGGGAGAGGAAGGTCTAATCTTCCGGGTAAGGAGCTGGTGAATGGAGAGTCGACTACAAATGCTAAAAGATCAGGCCCTTTGTGGAAAAGAGATAAGTCAACAATGAGAAACGGGCTAGAAATAGGAAGAGCTCACAAGAAGAACTGCTATGAGTAGCTGAACATTTGGAAACCATTGAACTTTAGAGTTTATACAGCATACAGTTTTAGGCTCTTTATCCTTATTGATCTTGTCACTTAGCGTTCAAACTGATTCATATACTTCTTAGATTCTATGGGAGATGAAATCTTAAAATAGACCTCTACTTTCTCATCTGCCCTGAACAGATTTAAATTTAAATATATATGTATTTTTCAAACATTAAATTTATTTTTTTAATTGAGTTAAATTGGTTTCCGTTATTGTTGGTATTTTGGAAATTTTGTTTCACTCTTCTTCCTCCTCCCCCAAGTATCTTCATCAAACTACTACTATTTTAATCTTAGGGCCACACCCCTCTTTCTAAGGTTCTGCCCAGAATTCTACCTGAGCTCTAAGCATCTAATTATTTTTAATCTTATATAACCAGAGATATCTTTTAAAATTTAAATTAGAGTTTTGTGCAACCAATCTAAACCAGTGAATCATTGAAATTCACTTTTTTTCTCATGTCAGGTATAAACTCTCTGAGGAGATTTTCCTGCTTGCTTCTCCTTCAGACTTCACTAGTCTGTTTCACAAGTGATATCACAGGCATAATGAATCCCTAGAAAGACGTTGCTGGCTCTTCCCTGATCTCAAAGCTTTTCTATTTGTTTTGAGTTTCCTCCCTCCTTTCCCATGATGACCTGTATTTATCTTTAGATTTCAGAGAAAATAGCGCTCCCCCTAAAAGCACTTCCCTGAACCCTCACTACAAGCACATGTTCCCTTTTTTATTTCCATAGTACCTGGTGATCACCCCATGTGGAATTCATAACCCTTCTTATAATTGTCTGTTGACTTTCCATTTTCTTGTCTTTGAACTTCTTATGTATAATGCCTTCTTTATTCATCATTGATTGTAACTTCTTCCCCAGAACATGTTCAGATATTTGACACTCAACAAAAGCTAGTCCTTTCCCCCCATTCTGTGGAAGGAGTAAGTGGCTCTTGAACACCACCCACAAAATAACTCTCCAGTTAAAAATAGCTAAAGTACTTCTGCAGTTTTACTTTGTCTCAAACAAATAATTCTGCCTGCTGCATCTCTGTTCATTAATTAAGATTTTATCCTGACACTCCAAAAAATTATTGTAATCTCCTGGGACATCCAATCCCAGACTCTCTTCTGTTCTATACATTGTTTTTATACTTTGGACAAACTTACATACAGGTAGCCTGTGAGTACTGAATTTGGGATTCAAAACATGCAAGTAGGTGGAGGTGTGGGAAGGGGAGCAGAAAGTATGGGTCTGATTATTATTTCTTTAGGAATTTCTGGTAGGAAAGGACTTCCTAGATGAAAATAGTTTAGAACTTGTGTGGCCAGCTCCTTTTCTGACCACAAATTACTTCTTCCTCTTTCACCTCTTCTCAATTCCCCAAGCTGAACTTCTCCTGGCCCTACACTCAGTCATAGAACTTTACCTGTGGAAAAAATATACTCCTTAATATAACAGAAATAGGAAGCTCTACTGTATACATGGCTTTTGTACTTTTATCTCAGTTTAAATATTCCGTCTTCCAGTGAAAATGGAAAATAAGATGGTTCACAAGAACCATCTTGTGAAATGTAAGTCTGTTAGTTCAGTGGCTTCTAATATAGTTGGCTAGCTTCTAATCCAGGATAAATGACTGCTCATTTGTATTTACTAGTTGTGCTTACCCACAGCTCTCTGCAATAAAAGTGTAGCTGTGCAAAATGTACAACTAAGGGAATGAGGAAAGATAAATTGAGTAGTAAGATAAAGAATTAGCAGGCTTGTTGGAAAACTAACAGCATGAACAAGACAATCCAAGAGAAACAATTTGACCTTGTAGATAATGGAAGTAAATTGAGAAATTGAGAACTAAAGAATAAATTATTAAAAACAAGAACTTCTCTTTAGGATACTCAGAGAGAGTTGAAAAATCATTAAATCCATAATGGAGGAGTAGGGTACAGTGAAAAAAAACTGGACTGTGATAAAATGTGTGTGTGTGTATTTGTTTGATTAAATATATGTGGGCAAAATCTTCTTAAAGGAATTGTACTGACTTACTAGTGGTACTGTTTCCTAGTTGGAAAGGAACAGAACATTTTAGACAGAAGAAGAAATATAAACAAGAGAGAGTCATTAAGGGAATTATAGGTAACTGAAGAGAGAGTAATAGGGCTGAAGTGTGCATGGATAGATATTTACCTGGTGTGGTAGATAGGTGCTAGATTATAAAGGGCTCTGGACTTCAGAGTCATGCTAAAGAGCTGCATTTTATCTTCACAGTATTGAGAAGCCTGGACACTTTGGTGGAGGTGATTAATTGAGAAACTGATTTATATGATCAAATGCACTTCACATTAATCATCCTGAGTGCTATTTGCTATTTACTACATAGCTATTTGTTAGGGTTAAGTCCTGAGACAGGAAGTTACACCAGTCAGATGAACTAAAGTGGTGGCAGTGGCATGAGAGTGAAGGCTACCGAAGCTATTAGGATGTTAGAATGGATTTGGGGAGCCTAGTGCTATCAGTCATGGAGACAGAGAATACAGTGTGAGGAGCAGATTTCAGAGCAACATAATGAGCCCTTTTTTAGCTCTTTGTGAACGTTCAGAAATGGCAGCTGGTGTTGCATAATTGCAAAATTGGGGCTTTGCTAGTTATTGGCTTCTAGAACATAAATGCATTTCTTTTTTTCCTCTGGCCTATTCTCTGAAAAATGACACCAAGGATGGGGCTCAGAGGGTGTTTTTTGAGTAAGAGCCTAAATGTACATTTCTTTACATCTTCCTTTATCTCCTCTCCTCCTTTCATCATTTGGCTGGTTGGCCTGATTACAAAGGTAATCCATGACCATGGCAAAAGTTCAAATAAAACAAAAGTGTAGAAAGGACAGAATAAAATCCCTGAAGTACCTTTTTCAGAGACTTTGAGCTACAGTTTTTCAGATTTTTTGGTGTATACACTTTTATTTGATCACTAATTATATTTTCTGGATTCCTACTAATATACTGCTTTTTATTGCATTTATTCCATTTTTAATAAAAGTTTTTCACATATACAGAAAATTCAATAACATAACAGCACGTGGATTTAAAAGTCATTAACATGCTGCCAGATCTGCTTTCCAAGTAAAATTTCAGCTTGAACCTAATCACCCATTTACTATAACTTTGTTTCTCTTTCTCTCCCTCCCATTCTTTCTCTCACCATCTCTTCTATCAAAGTAATATGGAGTGATAATTTCAATTACTCTGTTATTTACATTAAATGTTTATACTCATGGTATCATCTGTATATACCCTGTTGCAACTTGTTTCCTGTAAATGCAAAGTCATATTTCCCAGATATGTTGTTTCATGGAGATTAAGTTTACAAATCTACTCTGTGATATACAATTCCACTTCCGTTATCATTAAATGTGCTTTAAAGTAGACCTCAAACATTTCTTCTTGTATAAATATGAGAGACTTTAATACAACCCAAGCTATGGGAGGTGCCCGTGTTCAATTTTAGTAAAGATTCACTAACATCTTTCCAAATAGGTGATACCACTTTGCATTTCCTTTTTCCTCTAGCCCATTCTTTGAAAAATGACTCCAAAGGTGAGGCTCAGAGGGTGTATTTTGAGGAAGAGCTGTGAGCATAGCCTCTGCCACCACAGGAAGTTAAACCTAGATGGGGGAGCTTGTTGAAGGACCTTTGTTTAATATGGTGCCCAGGCTTCTGGGTGTGTCAGCATAAGGGACTATCCTGACTGACCTCTTGGCTCCACTAGCAAATTTACACCTTCCTGGTTCCTTTCATGCCTTTCTAATACTTGCTTTTTTCAGATTTTATACTTTTTTAGCCTTGTTGGTTATGATATGATATCTGTGATGTTATTGTAGGTTAATTTTATGTTTCAACTTGACTTGGCCACAGGGTATTTATTCAGTTAAATTCTATTCCAAGAGTGTCTCTGAAAATGTTTTCAGATGAGATTGACATTTGAATTGGTAGACTGAGTAAACTAAATTGCTCTGCCTGATTTGGGTGGGCCTTTGCCCAACTGTCACTGCCCAACTGTCTTTTCATGGGGACATGGGTTTTCTATCCTTACAATAGGATTCGGACTGGAACTTAAACCACCAGCTTTCCTGGTTCTCGAGATAGACTTCTGACTCTGCTGGAAATTCTCTATCACATTTCCTGGGTATCCAGCTTGCAGAGTTTGGGACTTATCCTCCATAAATAAGTTAGTCAAGTCTTATTCTTTCTCTCATCGCCTCTTTATCTCCTATTGGCTCTGTTTCTTTAGAAAACCAAGATTATTAAAGTGTCTCATTATTGTTTAAATAGACATTTCCTCTGATAACTAATAAGGTTGAATATTTATTTTCACACGGCTTAACCACTGAAATTTTCCTCATAAATTTTCTGCCCATATACTTTTCCCACATTATGTGTGTGTATTTATAGCCCATCCCCTGTCCTCACTCAAGTCCTTCAACTGAGGGGTATCTTTTTCACCTTCACCCCTCATAGATACTCAGAAATTTGTATCTGTTTGAATACAAACTGAAGAAAATAAAGGTTAATTCAGAATAAAGAAGGGTAATGTAGTCAGATGGACAGTGTGTCCTTCTGTAAATAGGGGTTTTAGAACAAAAAGGCTGTAGAATGTTCAGAATCTACCACGCACAAATGGCCTGACAATTCATGATGAAATTGACATAGCATGCTAGTATTTTTACCTAATCCACTGAACAAAATGAGGGACAACAGAAATGCTGTTGCTAAGACCCACTAGTGGACAGTAGAAGCAAACATATCTCACTTTAAACCATTCAGGAAGTAGGTAATAGTTCCCCAAAGAGGCTAGTCTTAATTTCCTTTGTGTGTTTTACAATATTTTTAAATAATTCCAATAAAAGAAACCTAATTAACTTCATCCTCTTTAATTAGGATTTCTCTTTCTGCAGAATCTTATCTGACATCTATGTCAAATGTGTACCTTTCAGAACTTCTCCCTTTCTCTCTCTCTCTCTTTCGTCTTTTGTTTATCATGCTATCTTGATTGAACTAGATCCCAGTCGAGCTCCTTATAGTTGTTCCTTTGGAACAAAACCATTTGGAGATGGTAGAATTGGGATCAGTAAAGAAAAGAGTTGTGAGCATAGTCTCTGCCAGCACAGAAAGTTAGAAACATAGATGTGGGGAGTGTGTTGAATGACCTTCATTTAATATGGTGCCCAAGACACTGTGTTGCTTTCAACTGAGTGCCTAAGCCAGCATTAAGTGGCTATCCTGACTGACCCCTTTACTCAGGAATTGCTATTGTGATGGCAGGAATGCAGAGCAAATATCAGAACTACTGCACAGCTGCCCCCACTGCAAGTTATAGGCTCTTTCAGGTTCCATTTTCAATTGAAATTATTTTTTTGCTACAGTTATAGTCAATCTAGATTAAGTTGATGATCAAAGTCAAAGACTGTTTCCTTTTATAAGGACATTTTACTCTTTTTATTAATAATCTGAAATCAATTAATAGCTATGGTGAGATTATAAAATGCCACCTACTAACCCTGGAAGGCTGACTGATATAAAGTGCCAAGTTAATTGAAGGTGGTCAGCAGTTATTTCTTTGTCATTTTTTGTCTTTGCTCTGCAATAAGGGTCATGAGACATAGATTGTATTCCAAAGATAAACCTTTACATATCAACTTCTTGGAGAAGTATTCTTTGACCACGCGCATCCCTTCACAGTCCCTGCATATGCTCCCACATCTCTCTGAGTGCTAGTCAGGGTTTTCCAGAGAAACAGAATGAATAGGATATATACAAGAGGAGATTTATTATAAGAATTGGCTCATGCAATTATAAAGACCAAGAAGTCCCACAATCTGCTGTCTGCAAGCTGGAGAACCAGGAAAAAAGAGTGGTGTAATTCAGTCAGAGTTTGACAGGCCTAAGAACTAGGGGAGCAATATCTGAGGCCTGAGAAGGTGGACATCCCAGCTCAGAAAAGGAGAATAGCTTCATTGTTCCTCTACTACATTGATTATTGAGATTCCCCAACACAGTGGATAATGTCCACCTGCATAGGTGAGGAGGATCTTTACTGATCCTCAAGGTTTGAGTGCTAGTCTCCATCAATATTCTGGCAGACACACCCAGAAAATAGTGTCATACCAACTATTTGCCTATCCCTTAGCCCAGTCAAGTTGGCAATAAAATTGACTGTCATTCTGCATTTATCACTCCCTTGCCCCCAATTGCTGAAATTCCTCACTCATTATAACTGCTTATTTATATGTCTCCACATTAAGCTCTGACTCCTACAAAGTCAGGGCCAGTTCAGTCCCCTCAACCTAGAAGAATGCCCCTAAGTAATTGTGAGGAGCTTTAGGGTAGAGTTGGGTGTGGTGAGAAGAGCCAGCTGCCAACTCTCAAGAGGTCCTTGTCCTCCCAGTCCCTAGCTTGACCTCTCTTTCACCTCCATCTTTCTACCTAAAAGTACTATGGATTTACATGAATTGTCATTTGTATTATTAGTCCACAATAATTAATGAGATTTAAAGACTAAACTATTATACCATGTTCTTAAATTTGCAAATCTCTGGAATGAGAATTGGCAACAATGAAAACATTCTGAGTTCCCAGAAGGTAACAACTGTGGGGATTTTTAGGGACATCTGAGGAAGTACAGTCACAGATGGTTTGCTTTTTATTGGCCCATTTTTGCCCCGAAGGCAACACTCACTGAAACAAAGGAGCCTTGGAGGAAAAGGGGATGGGGTCATAGCAGCTCCAATGTGGCCCTGAGTCCTTGCTTTGGTCTCTCTGGTTCATTCTGTACTGCTCATCTTGTTACTTCATACTCCAAGGCTTGTGACATTTGTCTTCTCTAGAGTGGAAATGACAGAGCTGTAAAACATTAGTTTCTGATTGGTATCTCTGAGTCAGGCAAGAGGGCTGGGGTTATTAAAACTGGGCTCACACATATTTTCCCATCAGCTAAACAAGTGTTTGGAAGTACAGGAAGAACTTGTCAGGGGAAGGTACCCAGGAAAATGTTTTCTGTGTTAAAGTCTGTGCAAGTAAGGCATGTTTCCTTTGTGTTTAAAGAGATGGCAATAGGTGCCCATGGAAGAATCTCCATAAGAGTGACAAAGTAAACTCCACCCTACCACCCCTCATTTCTTCCAGACCTCTATCAGCTCCCATTTCCTTTTGTATCAGCAAACATAAACTGAATTCCTAATGATGCCAGTTACTGTGCTAAGAGCTTGGGTATGAAGATGATTGACTCTCTTCCCTGTCCAGGACCAAAAGGTGGTTGAGGGACTTGGCCCAGCCTCAACCTTCTGGAACACACTTCACTTACTTGTCTCGGTACTCTTATTCTGTAATTAGAACAATTGGGATTCTCCCCTCAATTTTATAAAAAAAAATCTTAAAAATCCTTTTTTTTTTAAAAAAAATAGATTTATTACATTTACCTATATCCTAATAGAAAATAATGGCCTTACTGTGCAACCGTCCTGTCAAGTCCAGCACAGCCTACAATTGTTCCTTTTCCAACAAAATACTTCCTCTTTATTCTTCTGAATTCTGGAGCAACCATTGTCCCTGCCCATATACTGCTTATCACTGCTAAGGAAGCCACATTTGGTTTAATTGCTTTAAAATTCTTTGATCACTCTGGGAGTTGATATGAAAAGTTGGCACAACTGATTTAGAAACACTCACTTTAGCAGACTGTTGTGGTTGGATCCAAGGATGGGTGGAGCAAAGGAACAAGAAGCCATAACCTCAGGATTCTTAACTGTGATTATAGTAAAGAGAAAAATGTCAATTCACACAGGTACTGGGAAGGACACCCTATAATGTCTTCATATGTAGTCAAATAAAAAGCAGTTTATTCTATAATAAATATTATCTTAGTTTCTATAAGACCCTGATTGGTGTCAGTTAAGCTCTGGGCAAAGAGTGCAACTCTTTCTTGCTAAGGCTTTTGAGAACTATTTTCAGCTTTCTGCAAGGGATTAGGTTAACACTTGCAAAACTGGTTCACCAGGAACAATGACTAAGTGTTTTTTTGATATCCGGCATATTGTGTCTGAGTGACTATAAATATACTTCAGGCTGGAGTTTCAAGGGAGGGAGTATTCATTTTTTGGAAAACAAGTCAATTGAATTATGGCCCTTCACCCAAGATGACATAGGACATGCTGTGTTTTCATCTTCACCTCTTGCCATTTTATTTTCTTTCTCAAGAAAGAAACCTAGCCCTTTAGCACTAATTATTTCTCTCTAGTCTGCTTCTTGTGTGTGTGTGAGATTCCCAATGGGAAGTGGAGACTCTCACACAGGTATGTCCACATTATTAAATGTACAATCTGCTTATTAAATGCACCAGTGACGAACGCCAGTTAACAAACAAGCAATGCTCTTATCCCTCCATTGCAGGCGGTGAATCTGAAAGTCAGAGAAGTTTTGTTTTCAAACAGGAAGTGTTTTGGAGTTTGAACAACTCTGCATTTAGACAGTGCAGCTTTCTGTTCCAGATCTTGGCAGTGGAGCTGGTAGAGGGTGTGGCAACTGTAGACTTTGCCTTGGGGTAGTGTTTCCTATGGAACATTCCCAGGAATTAGCGACAGGAGGGATGCTACAAAGGCAATTCTTGAAACAAGGATTTCCAACAAGGGAGATTTCTTAAAGTATCAAATATGTGAGTGTGCTTTAGGCATCGTCAAGGATGACTTATAATATGTATCATTTTTCATATTTACCACTGAACCCACGTCACCCACAGTCTTTCTCTAAGCCTAGCATTCTGAGAAACACATTTCAGTGGCGCCTAAGGGTCTGAGGGAAAGAATAGAATGAATGAAGCATCCTAGAATAGAAAACTCCCAGTTGTAGTTCCTGTTGAATTGGTCCTTGGATGATTTTCCACTTCCACTATTAGAATTGATTTGGAGGGCATAAAACTGCTTTCTCTGGTTTCTCTTCATGCCATTGCTGCCCTTGAATTTACATCACTATCTTCCCAGTTCTCTGTACCACCTGCTTGGTCTTTGCTGTCCAGGACGTGGCTTTGGAAATATGAGACTCACATTATTATGTCACTGGGCTGCCTGCTGACTGTTCTCAGAATCACCTGGCTCCAGGCCAGCATCTTGACACTACTCAGTTCTTTCACCTGAGCAGGGGGCCCAGAAATCCTCATTTCTAAATGGCACCTGATTTAGTCTGATGCCTGTCCAGGGCTGAGAAACCCTGTTGTGGGACTTGGGTACATAAACCCCTTTTCTTTGTGCTGGAGCCCCTCCTTTCTCCTGCTTTGTCTCTCAGAGAGAATAGAAATGAAAGTATTTGTAAACATTTTCCTATGTTCCAGGGACTTTCAATATCTCATTATATTGGATTTCTATAGCTCTTTTATGAAGTATATATCATCTTTATTTTAAAGCTGAGGAAATCAAGAGTCTAAGAGCCTGGGTAGTTTTCCCAAAAGTGCACAGTTAGGAAATGGTAAAACCAGGTTTCACTCAGATTTGTCAGCATCTCAGTCATGATCCTTTTTCTAGCCATGATCCTTCAAAAGTGTGACTCCTGAACAAGTAGAATCAACTTGACTTGGGATAATGCTAGAAATGCAAATACTTAGGTCCCATCTCAGATTTACTGATTCAGAAATCTGTATTTTTATCAAGTCCTCCAAGTGATTTTGAAGCATCTGAAATTTTAAGAAGCTGGTATCAACCTAGAACACTCTCTGCCTCCATTGATACTGTTGTTTCCTTTATTACTTTGCACAGAAGTACTGCCTTATTTTCTCTGCAGTTACCCCGTTATCAGCTCACAGTGTAGCCTCTCTCCTATCTTTCTCAACCAGCAGTTTTACTACACACACCCATTTCATTTCCTTAACAACATGCACAGTATCTGACTAAACAAACTTAGGGATGTAACCTGGTCCAGGTTTTGCCTGAACTTTTCTAACTTTCTTAATATATATATACTTCAAAGATTAATTTATTTATTCATACAGAACTGGGGTACAGGCCAGAGATGCAGAGGGTGAGAGGATTTACCAGAGACAGAGAGGGGAGCAGAACAGGCAGATCCGATGAAGTACACTGCTGAGGGGAGCAGCGGGCGGGCCAGGAGAGGTCTGCCATGCCATGTGGATCACCTCCTGGGCAGGCGGGTATCAAACTCATGCGGAAGTGGCTTAAGCTTCTCAGTGCTGTGCTTTAACCCGCTGAGCCACCAAGGAGGGCCCACTTTCTTAATATTTTACCTAGAACCTTTAAGGTAATGAAGACTCTGGCCTGCAGCCCCTTTTCTAGACCTGGGGGTACACACAGAGTTAAGTTTGATCAAACCAACTAGCTGCTTTCATCACTCCTACACCACAGCTGGCAAAGACTACTTCAAGTTTGGTTTTCCAGACCAAGAAATAAAAGCATCCAGTGGCCTTGGAAGTTTCATTTAGTATTGAACTGTATCTCTTTAAGGTGAAGTGAGTGTGGGAAGATTTTCTGAACATGAGTCTACTGATAACATGGCATCTCCTCAAAACTGTAGTTGTCCTTGAGTATGACCAAGTCATACCAGAAATACTCCTCTCTCTTCTACCCATAATCAGAGGTTTGAGGGTAGCAAACACCCATTGCTGATGCTTCCTCTTTCTGTATGTACAAAAAACTGGATTGCTCAGTAAAAGCCTGATTACTCTGTAAAGCAGTTTGATCCTAACTTCAAAAGAACTTTTATGGTATTTGGATCCTATTTAAATAAAAATGAATTTATTTTAGTGTTGTTAACCTGACATTGGTGAAAGATGATCACTTTTGAAGTTCAATATATATATTATTTCCTTGGATGGATGATGTATTATTTTTAAAGTGAAGGAGGGTAAATAGAAGGTTGACAAGGAAAACTTAGTTTAGTGGTCTTCACTTATTTTTCTTCAATTACACTTAACTTCCCAGATTGTTTCTTCAGGGCCACCCTCCACAAGAATATTCCAGGAGTGAATATTAGGCTATTATCTCTACCCACCTGTAATGGTCATTTGCTTCTGTTCAATGGTTTGTTCACAGCATTGTATCCTAAATGGAATTGTAGTTGACATATTGAGATACATTGGACTCATAATCATTCTCTGTGGATTCTCTCTGGGTTAGAGCTCCTAGCCATGAGTACTCTTGGGTCAGCTTAATTACTAAAATAAAAATTATAGTTTCATCATACAGTAACCTTTTAAGAAGTATCAGTGTGGCTGAATTTCAAATTCTGCTCGACTATCAAATGTATTCGTGATATATTTGCTTAGCAGTTTATTTGCCCTTTCATCTCCACATTTCCTGAGTAACAGCATAGAGCTCTATAAAACCTAGTATTGGGGAGTGACTTAAAAATCTGGTTACTTTTATTAGAAAACTGTTTTGGGGGTGATCACTCACTTTTCTCATTCTTGTGCACTGTAAATAAGTCTGAATTTTTCCCCATGGGTTCAAGAGAATATTTTGAAGATGATTGGCAGAAAACAGAATTAGCAAAACATTGCTATCAATTTTCATGTTGAATCACTTTAGAGGGAATGATGGCATCTTAGACTTAATAATAAACATGCAAGGATTTGTAAAAGTTGGCAAGCTGCAAGAAAAATACATTTAGAAAACTGTGCTATCATTTAACGCTCCAGCTATAGAGCAGCTCATTTTTTCCCCCTAAATGTTTAAAGTGAAATTTAAAGCCCAGTTGATCTTGGCTTAGGTAGGCAGCCTATATATTAACTAGGGATTTAGCTAAAATCCAGGGCTTGATCTACTTTTGACAGTGAGACCTGAACAGTCCTCTTGCCAGCTTTCAGAGCTGACTAGTCTTTGTTGATCTCTTTCTTTTGTCTTGGTCTTTGCCATTTGTATGTTATTTTGCATCTGGACTAGTGATTTTCTGGGATTACTACTTTCCACCTATAGGGGGGAAACAGCATTTAATGGAATCCTTGATTTTAAAGATCTTATTTTGTATACTAGATTTTTTGAAAGAAAATTATCTAAATTTCTAAGTTCATTTGTTTTAATAAACTTCATGGTTTAATGATTAAACATCAGTCAGTAACCTTTTTTTAATATCCCACTTGTCAAGCTCACATGGTAAGCCTCAGAAATGTTGAATCAATGATCTACAGTTCTCCATTCAGAATTTTTACAAAGCAGAAGCATAAATATCTTTATTATTATTACAAACAGACAAGATCAACGATAACAACAGAATGATTTTTAATACCTTCTTCTAGGATGTTGTTATGCAAAGTTTCATTTATTAGTCATATTCTAATAATATTAGTTATTTAATAACAGATAAAATAACCTCACACTTTAACCTCTTTGACTGCCTTTTGCCTTTCAGACCACCATTAGCGGTCCTAAGAACAAATCATGCACCAGTATTCTGATTGGGAGTTAACTAGCTGCCTGTTTAACATACCCTATGAGAAATCTTATGTAAGAGATTTTGTTTTAGATTTAAGTGTCAGGAAAATTTTGCTTTCTCAAGCAATAACATGTTTTCTTCTCTGGACAATGAGAACCATGTAATAAAACATATTTTCCTTTATGTTTGGCAGCCAGGAAACTCAGAAAAAAATCTGCGCACCCTAACTTTCAAGGCAATAATATCCTTTTGCCCACATATCTGGATTCTTCCTTTCTCTTGTGATACCGATCTTCTGTCCTAACTTCAGTTTATAAAAAAAATGCCATTATAAAAAACATCAAAGTTTCTAGAGGCTATCTAAAATTATTATAGAATAAAGTAAGCTACCAATATTGGCCAATAGACTAATAAAGCATTTGGCAACCAGTGAAGGGAGGTGGAGAAGGGAGGTGGCTTTGTGAGTGGTCTTTAGGGTCCTAAATCCACAGAAGCTAGTTCCATTTCGGTGCACATGTGTCATGCAGATGTGCATCTGGCAGCATTTACAAGTGTTAACAGGGCTTAGTTTCTGTAGGGCCTTGGAGGCTGTAGTAGGAAACACAAATACAAATAATGAAGATAAGATGAAATAGGTGTTAAACAATAATAGAAACAATTTGAGGTAGGGGTAGAAGGGAAGAAACACTTCACTCTGTAAGGGCTTAAAAGATAAAAATTTTTCAAAGGCATAAAAGTGAGGATAGGTCCTCTCAAACTAAGGCGGTAGCTTGAAAAAAGCAAAATGTTGCTAAATCACTGTGAAAAATGACAAACAGTGTTGCTCCAGAGCATTAATAATAATGGATTATCACTAATATTACTCCTTGAGGAAGACAGGTTTATACAAAGGTGAGTAGAATTATTTTTTTTTAGTGGGTCCATTACAGTGTTATTTCAGTAAATGGATCTTCCACTCACTTTGTAGGCATTAGAATTTGTCAAAGGAGACTTTTGGGATTTTCACTACACTGGTCCTTATCACATGTATTTCAATTTAAAAATTATAATTCTTTCCCTCAGCACAGGAGTATCATTGCAACTTTTCTATTGTCTACAATCATGACTGGGGCTTTTTCAGAATTGATAAAGAGGATGCAAAAGAGAGCAGAAAAATAGAAAACAAGAAGAAAAGGGAAAGATAAAATGATTGTAGGGATTAACTGTATTTTTCTCAGGTAAATAGGATGAGGATATACAGCCTATGGTAAACCTCAAAATAAAGAATTTCTTTGGTTTTCGAGTGGCCAAAATAGAGAAGGATAAAATGTATATAGCATTAGACAACTTCAGCTTGGGAAGATGTCAGTGAAGTATTTAGGTTGGATTATTCAGCTTTCAGGATAGAATATGTTGGTGATTTAACAAAGAAGAGAACGGGATGCAATTAAGTCATCAAACATTCTAATGTATGTTGTGTAGGCCTGGGTTTGGGGGGTGAAATTTGCAGTGGTCAGGGTATAGGTGGATGCAGGAGAAATCATTGCATATCTATCCTGGGAAGGCCACACTGATCTTGGACTTACATTGACCATGTCACCACCCTGAACAGTTTGACTTTGGTAGCTAATTTACAACATCTTGCAGAGCCTTTTGAGCAGAACCAGAGGGAAATTTTGTAAACACAAATTGCAGTGATTCCTACTGGCTGTGTGCTTTTGGAAACAATTTATACAAGGACTGATTTCAAGATGCAGTTATATATGCAGTTTGGCTGGCATTTTATATGGAAACTTTAATAAATGGTTCTAATTGGTGTTTAAGTTACATGGATTAGAGAGTTCCATAAACCCACACATTAGCGTTTAGGGATTTTGACCTATTTGATGGAGATACCAGTATGATTAAAATAAATAACCCATTTTAGGAATGCTACTAAAGTTTTCCTGATACAAAGTATCTTTTCTATGTTTCAAGTTATTTATTTAAATAATGATGCTAAAAGCATAACATGACAAGTTAAATGTCCATGAATAAGGAACTGATTCTGTCATGTCTACCCATAAATTAAATATCTACCTTTAAAACAATGAGATAATTAAGTTATGATAAAGCACACTAAGTGATATATATTCATTCAGATAACCAAATGTATTTCTCATCTATTTTTGGTCTTTGTCCACAGTCCCTAACTTAAAGCTCCCCAAGCCCTTGGGATTTCCTATGTGTTGGGAGTGGAAATGGCATTTTCTATTATGCGAGTGAGATGACTTTTGAGGATAGAGCCTTATTGCTAGGTGAACTAACGATGTATTTAGAGGGCTGAAACTTCCAGTCTACTGCACTCCTCTGGGGAAAGGATGGGAGGAGGGTTAAGAATGATTTTCATGGTTAATGTCCAATGATATAATCAAACATATCTATTTAATGAAATACCCATAAAACCCAAATGGCGGGCTTTGGAGAGCTTCAACATTTGTGAACATGTGGCGATTTGGAGAGATGGCATACCTGGAGAAGGTCAGGCGTTCTATGCCTTCTTCTTCTGTAGTACCCTACCTTTTGCATCTCTTCTAACTGACTTCCTGAATAATAAGCTTTGTAATAAATTAAAGATCCAGGGAGTAAGTTCTGAGTTCTGTGTGCTAATGTAGCAAATTATTTGAAACGGAGCCTGGAGTAATGGGAACTTCTGATTTATGTAGGCAATCAGCCTGGGCTTGCAAATGGCTTCTGTTTTGGAGAAGGGTCTTGGGAAACTGAGTCTTTAACATATAAAATCTCATGCTATCTCTGGGAACATATCAGAATTGAGTTGAATTCTTGTAAATCCTGCTGGGACTGAAGAATGGCCTGTTGGTATAGAGAAGCTTCCATACACACATACTGGAATTAGTCTCAGACTAATTTCACTTTCTGACATGTGTTTTAAATGCGAGGGAGCATCCATGCATATATGCCACTGTATATGTCTGCTGCTCTTTTGGAAGATCACATGAGAACCTAGTGACAGTGGCTAGCCCTGGAAGAGAATTTGAAAGGTCAAGACAAAGAAGCAAACTTGACTTTTCATTGTGTTTCTTTTCAAACTAGACAATATTAACTTGAGTTTCTTTAATTCACTCTTGTCCAGTGCCTCCCTTGCCTAGCTTTTCATCTCTCTCCAAGATTCAGGGTTAAAACTACTTCCATGTCAACATCAGACAGATAACTTTGATTTTCCATTTCCTTACTATGTGGCTATATCCCAGATTCCCCCATAGTCAAAGAAGCTTCAGAGTTTGTGTGCTATACAACTATTGTGGTGACCCTGACTTGTATCACTTTGTTAGGAGGGACAGTTAAGTTCTAGACACCTCACTTGGCACATGCCTAACAGAAAACTCAAGTATAGCATTGCACCTGCCATACTTTTCCGTTTACCTTCATAGTCTTGAAGGTGACAGAGTGTTGTGGAGGAGTATCTATGAAGAGCTTGCTAAGTGTGAAGAAAAAGCAACTCATTCAGGTGGTGGCAGGGCATGTGTCAAGTACAATAGTCTAGGTCAGGGGTTCTCAACTGGGGTCAATTTTAAGCAACATTTGGCAAATTTTAGAAACATTTTGGACTGTTTCAATGGATGTGTGTGTGTGTGTAGGGGAGGCTTCAGCTACTGAAATCTCGTGGAATGGGTTCCAGCGATGTTGCTAATCATCTTACCATGCATAAGTTATCACATGCCAACAAAGAAATATCTGGACTCAAATGCTGCTATTGCTGTGATCATATGGTCATATGCTGTGATAGCAAATAACTTTAAAAAGTCTCAGCCACTTATCCAACATGTAGTTATTTCTTTATCCTGCTATATGTCCAGCATGAGTTGGCAATGCAGTTCTAATCATCTTATTCCTATCGATACTGGCTGATGGATGATGCATTTCCATGTGGGCTTCCTCCAACACCCGGGAGGAAAGGGAACTTGGTGGCTAGCATAGGAGGAGACTTGAAAGCTTTTGCCCAGAATTAATACATATTACTTTTGAATGAATTGCATTGGCTATAATCTATCACATGACCAAATCTAAATTCAAAGTAGGGGAACTTCATTTTTGTCTTGTACCCAGAAGGAAGAGAGAATGGGGATAATTGAGTGTTGCACTCATGACTGTCATTCTGAGGAGAGAGTGGTTGCGGTAGTAGATTGAAGGTGTAAGGAAGGTTTTTGTTCTCATTTCCTATTGATGCATAGCAAACCACATCAAAATCAAGGACTGAAGACAACATTTTTAATTGTCTTGTAAAGCTGAATTTGCATGAGACTGGATGAGAACAGCTCATCTCTACACCATGTGGTGTCAACTGGGGCAGCTTGAAAATGGGGGAAGGGTGGGGGCTGGAATCCTCTGGAAACCTGATCATTCATATGCCTGGCAGTTGATGCTATAGATTGAGACCTTGGCTATGACTGTCAGCTGGACCAACTACATGTAGCCTTACATGTGCTTGACTTCCCTGGTACTTGGTATGAATGGGTTCCAAGGCAGGAGGTACATGTTGCCAGTTTCTTAAAGCTTGCATGTGGAAACTGGGACAGTGTCACTGCCTCCATATTTAACTCATTAAGGAGTTATAGAATCCACATTTGGGGGGAGGGATCAGAGGCTCCATGTTCCAAACAGGAGGAGGTTGAAAATATGGGTCCTATGTTTTCAAAATGGCTCAGTGACAGTGAAAGTGTTGAAGACATGGCAAGATTTCTTTAGGCAGTTTGGTGAATGAGCCTTCTGAACAAAATGAACAGCCTGGTCCAAGGATAATGAGAGCTGAACTCATTTCAGTTTTCTAGCTGATCCCATATCATAGTTTCTAACTCCCAGTATTAATTACTAGGCCCAGTGTTTAAAAATACTGTTATCAGATCAGAATTTCTCTCATGGCTTCTGGGTTTGGCCACCTGCTGCCACAAATGCAAACTAAAGGGTTTTGGGTGCAGTAAAAGGGGGGGGGGAAACTATTTATTTTAACAAACAGAGTAGAGTCAGAGAACTACAGCATAGAGGGGGAGGGAGAAGATACAATCACTAACTCATAGAGTGAGGTTGCAGCTAGAAAAGCAGAGAGGGTGGTGTCCCGGGCCTGCTGTGTCTGGACCTGAGACATGTGACCCTTAGGGCAAAGTTTTACCAAGTCCTGCCTCTGCTGGGGTGCTGGGTGTGGCAGAGGCTTGTCTGCTGCTGGAGGGGAGTACAAAGGTCCACCAGTTAGAACCAAGTCAGCTGCCTTCCATAGCAGTTGCAATGAAAAAGAACAAGCAAAAGCCTTACTCCTTTAAAAGCCTACACAAGGCCACTGTGCTCTGCCTCCTTCTCTGCAGCTGTCTTTCAGGATTCAGGACTCCAGGACCCTGCACCCACCATTCTGTCTGGACACTGGGAAGCAGATTTCACTCCCTCAGTCCCTTGTTGTGCTGCTTATCCCCATGAGGTTGTGTGGGTGGGACTGTGTGGTCTGCACCCAGCCAGGGCACTGAGGACCCAGAGATGCAGGGATGCTACAACACTATTACTCACATAAGTCATATAAAAATGCTTTGATCTCATTATAAAATATTAAAATCTGGATTTTTTTTCTGATTTGAAAGTAATACATTTTACACATGATTTATTATAATTCTAACAAATGAAATAATTAAAAAATATCATTGCCAAATGTCTGTTTCTATAATAATAGTGTAGTTTGCTTCAGTTTGGAGATTCAGCAGATTAGTGGCATTCATTCTGCTTTGGATTCATTTTGCTTTGAACTTTAAGTTTCAATTTAGACTTCAAAACCAGCTGGACATGACCTAAAGCACTTCCTGTAAGAATCTAATGCAGTGGGAGTTGAAGAAGAGCATAAATGCCCATCCTTTCTGTGGTTTTGAGATAGGTGTTATTACCAAATCCATGTGTGTTCCTATCTTTCCTTCGTTAATCATAATAGTGCTGGCTAAGAGTCATAGAATTTTGCATCTTTTAAGGTCATCTAAGATGAACTTCCTCCTTTTGCATATGAAGGCACTGGGGTCAGGAGGTGAGGTGAGTGCCTGGAGTTACAACTCACTATTACACAGAAAGACGAAGGGCAACTAAGTCCTAGGGCTGGGACCCACCAGTAAGCTGCAGGCCTAGTGGTTCTGCGCTGAGTTTGCACTGAGGGGGAAGCAGCTCAGCTTGGGCTGCACTGACTTCTCTTGTGACTTATGTCCTGGTCCTTGGCTGCAGCTACTTCAGCCCCCATGCCTGGACCATTCCATCTGCCTCCTGATTATGCACAGACAGCTGTCTTTTCCCTTTCCCTTTGTTCTTACGCTTTTAAATCCAGTGGGGAGTTGCTCCAGTGATAGCATTTGGATTCAGCTCATGAAAAATTCTGTAACAAGTGCGCTTGACAGTTTGATCTCTGACATCTCCCACATATTTGCCCTTTATACCCTGAGAGTCATAAGCTTCATTTCCTTGAAGCAGATTGCAATTTCAATGGAAAGGAAATAACTAGGTAGCCTTCAAGCTGAGCTCAATTCTAATAATGACCTAGAAAGCTCAATCGTGGGCTACTATGGAAATGGATCAGGTACTGATCAGACAGTGAAATTTCTGCAAGTACAGTTTTGTGGTCATAATGTTTGAAAAATCCCTGACTTAAGTTTAGATCCAGCCTTACTATTAACTATGTGATCTGGGCAAGATGCTTGAACTCTTCTTACATATAACAGGAATGTTATATGTAACATTAGTACTCACCTCAGAAAGTTGTGCAGTTAGCTACTAACTAGTTAGTACTCATCTCAGAAAGTTGTGCAGTCATTTAACTAATACTTGGTGTGTTCTACATGTCAGATTCTTGCAGATGGACAAGAATCAAGAAATAATAAGTGAATTTAAAATTATAAATATGTTCATAAATTAGGATTCTCTGGGAAAACTGGGATATCTGGATTCTTTCTAACCTAGCTGTGATGGAGGTTGGAGAAGGGAAAATGGAGCTGTGATTTAGAGTGATTATTACTGAGCAAAAAGGAAAGATAGAACAATAATGGATGATGATATTTATAAAAATAGAGCAAGTAGCACATGCAGCACTCTGGCATAAGAGGAAGTATGGAGCCTGCAAATAAAAAGGATGACATTCAGTGTGGTAGGTGGGTAGCTTTCATTGTAGGGGCTAGATCACTTCCCTGCCTCAGAGGTGCTGGGACTAGTGGGTGGATCACGCTAGTTTTAAGGGGGGGGGGGGTTGCAAGATCAGATTTATATTTAAAAATATCATCAGGCTGCAGGGTAGAAAGGATCGTAATCGAGTAGTGGTTCTCAGTGTTGACTTTCAGAGGGAAGTTTTCAAACAATACCAAAGCCTGAATTGCACTTCTAGACATACTGACTTGGTTTGGATCCCAGTGGATTTTTAAAAAAAAATAATATAATAGTTTATTTTTACATCATTTTGTGCATATTTTCATCTCAGTTGTAATCCCCGTGGGCTTCCCATCACCAAATCACCCATGTGCCATCACCATAGTCCAGTGCATTTCCCTCCCCTCACTGTTTTTGATCCCATTCCCCACTCCATCCCCATAAAATGTGACTGGCATATAGCTGTTTATTATTATTATTTTCTTGCCTGGTCCATCATACTCCTGTTATGAGTGAAATCATCTGCTATTTTTCCTTTTCTTTCTGGCTTATTTCCTAAGCATGATCTTTTCCAGCTCCATCCATGTTGCTGCAAAAGAAATGTGTTTATTTATTCATTTTTTTTGGTTGCTGAGTAATATTCCATTGTGTATATGTACCACATCTTTTTAATCACATCATCCACTTTTGGGCATTTGGATTGTTTTCCATGTTTTATCAATTGTAAATAAAGCAGCAATAAATGTGGGAGGTGCAGGTATCTTTTTAAATCAATGTTTTTGTGTCTTTTGGGTAGATATCTAGGAGTGGGATTGCTGGGTCATATGGAAGCTCTATTTTTAGCAGTTTGAGAAACCTCCAAACAGTTTTCCATAGTGGCTGTACTAGTTTGCATTCCCACCAGCAGTGCAGGAGAGTTCCTTTTTCTCCACATCCTTGCCAACATTTGTTGTTGCTAGTTGTTTGAAGATGTGCCTTTCTCATTGGGGTGAGGTGGTATTTCGTTGTGGTTTTAATTTGCATCTCCCTTATTACGAGTGATGTTGAACATTTTTTCATATGCTTGTTGGCCATCTGAAGTTCCTCTTTGGAGAAGTGTCTTTTTAGCTCCTCTGCCCACTTTTTGATAGGGTTGTTTATTTTTGTTGAGCTTCATCAGTTCTTTGTATATCTTTGTGATCAATCTTTTATCACTAGTTTTGTGTGAGAAATTTTTTTCCCCCCAATCAGTGGGATGTCTATTTGTTTGTTTGTTTTTTTTTGGTAATGTCTCTTTTGCTGTATAGAAGCTCTTTAACTTGATGTAGCCTCATCTATTTATCCTTGCCTTCACTGTTGTTGCTTTGGATGCTGTATCTTCAAAAACCTTACTGAAGTGTATGTCATGTAGTGTTTCACCCATTTTGCTTCCAGGTAATTTATGGTTTCCATTCTTATATCTAGGTCATTAATCCACTTTGAGTTGATTTTTGTGTATGCTGTGAGATAGTGATCTAGTTTCATTTTTTTTGCATGTAGCTTCCCAGTTTTCCCAGCACCATTTGCTGAACAAACTTTCTTTGTTCCATTGTATTTTATTTGCTCCTTTATCAAAGATTAGCTGCCCATAAATCTGTGGGTTTATATCTGGGTTTTCTATTCGAATCCACTTGTCTGTGTGTCTTGTTCTTGTTCCAGTGCCATGCAGTTTTGATTGTTATGGCTTTGTAGTATAGCTTGAACTTTGGGATTGTAATGATTGTAATGCCTCTGTTCTCTTTCTTCTTAGTCATGAGAGTTTTGGCTATTCGAGGTCATTTGTGGTTCCATATGAATCTCATCAATATTTTTTCTAATTATTTGAAGAATGTCATTGAGACTGTTATTGGGATGACATTAAATCTGTACATCACTTTTGGTAGGATGGCCATTTTGATGATGTTAATTCTCCCAATCCATGAGCAGGGGATGTCTTCCCATTTCATGGTGTCTTCTTGTATTTCTTTTAACAGTGTTTTGTAATTTTCTTTGTACAGGTCTTTTACCTCTTTCATTGAGTTGATTCCAAGGTATTTGATTCTTTTTGTTTTAATTGAAAAGAGGATTTTTTTTTTTAAATTTCTGCTTCTTCTGATTGGTTGTTTGTGTATAGGAAGGCCTCTGACTTTTGTGTGTTGATTTTATATCCTGCTACCTTACTAAACTGGTTGATGGTTTTGATTAGTTTTTCTGTAGAGTTTTTAGGTTTTTCCATGTAAATTAACATGTCCTCTGCAAATAAAGACAGTTTTACTTCTTTTTTCCCTATTTGGATTCCTGTATATCTTTTTCCTGTCTTATTGCTCTGACTAGAACTTCCAATATTATGTGGAAGAGCAGTGGCAATAGTGGACACCCTTATCTTGTTCCTGATTTCAAAGGAAAGGCTTTCAGCTTTTCTCCATTGAGGATAATATTGGCTTTGGGTTTATTATATATGGCTTTTATCATGTTGAGGTATGTTCCTTCTATTCCGAGGATTTCGAGGGCCCTAAACATAAATGGATGTGAATTTTGTCATGTGCCTTCTACGCATCTATTGATATTATTATATGGTGTTTATTTTTCTGTCAGTTGATGTGATGGATTACATTAATTGATTTTCTGATGTTGAACCATCCTTGTGCTCTAGATCCCAGTAGATTTTAATTGTCATCCAGAGTTTATATTTACCCTAGAGGAGATTTTATTGGACATAGGGAAAGAACAATTACAAAACTACAAAATAGCTCAGATGAAAAAAAATGATGGTACAAGGTCATATGAGGGACTGTGGGGAGGGCAACATTTCATAAACTGTAGTGGACTTCCAGTTTTCTGCAGGGTGCGTAAAAGATTTCTGGGTTCTGTTTATGCAGTAGGTTTTGGGTGAGGCCTAGGAATTTGCATTACTGCCTAGTTCCCCCAGAAATAATGATGCTTATTTGGAGACTGTACTTTGAGAATCAGTGATTTCAAGAAAAACTGTCAGATTAAGTAGATGAAAACAACAGAATTTGGTGGTATATTGTCTATGAAGCTAAGGATGAAAGAGGATGCAAGGACGCTTCTCGGTTCTCTGGATTTTGCTAGTGAATATGTGGGTTGTGCCATTAGCTGATGTTTAAGAACAGCTGGTCAGATCATAGAAGTTCATGAGATCAGTGAAGTGCATGAATTTGAGGGTGCCTTTGAAACAACTATGTGGACATAGCAAGTAGGAACATACATATGGAATTGGAAAGGCCAGTGATTTGCAGATATAAAATTGGGGGTCATTTATAACAGCCTGTTGAAGACTTAGCCAGCTAACTCTGGGACTTATCAATGGGAACATTCATTTCTACTCTTTTCTTTCACTCTTACCTCAGTTTCAAAGCTCTGGTTTCTCTCTCTCTCTCTCTCTTTTTTTTTTTTTTGGCTATTCAAAAGTGCCATATTCCAGCCAACCTCAATGCCTAGTTACCTGTTCCTTGGTCATGTGTCTCCTTTCACTGTCAGTTACCTTTGTTTCATTTTGTCGCACAAATCAGAAGTGGTGATGATGTGTTTGTTGATGATGAGATTATTTGCTCTTGGTCATCTCCCCGCCTACATTCTCTTTTTTTTTTCTTTTTAAAATAATTTATTTATTGGTATCTTTTACATTATTGTGTACTCCTGGTAGGAACCCTACCACATTCTAAGATAATCATTGCCTACCATGGACTTTAGTTCAATGTCTTACAATAATAGAAGCCCTCTGAGACAGTTGTTAAGTATCCAGCAAGTCAGTTCCAGAGATGGTAGTCATTAAAGCAGTGGCAGTTTGTCAGGAAAGGGGAGAGCCATTATCTATTATTTATTTTCTAGTATGATTGTGGGTATGTGAACTAGAACTAGAAACTGTGCCATCTGGTGGAAACAAGTGATGCAACAACTATGATCTGTAGTAGGTTAGAGGTTATTTAAACAGATAACAGGTTTTTTAAAGACTCCTTTTTTTCAGGTTAAAAAGTAGAAGTAAAATCCACTAGGGAAAATAAACTTTCTTTTTCAGAGAAAGCCAGTTGGAAAACTTGAGTGTTTTTTGACAATATTGTTCAGTTTTCAAAGAGGGATTTACTGAAAGAACACATGGAAATAAGGAAGTTAGGGATCTCCACCCAGGGCCAAGGTCATAGGAAAAACAGAAGAGGGAATGAAGACAGACCACATTTTGGAACTGAGTGTGCAGGGCTCCTATCCAGATGTTATCTTGCAAGCCCCTCAGTGACTGGCATTGTGTTCAGTCCCTTTCTACCCTTTGCTCTTCACACCACAGGCCTTCCTTCTGCAGTGGCATAGCCTCACCCAAATGGAGATGGGTGGAGCAGGGGCAACTCACACATTTTGTTTCCAACTTCTCTCATGAGGGAAGAGGTGTGGCTTTTTAATTCTATGATAGAAAACTAAAACCATTGTTACAGGGCAGGGAGAGAGAGGCACTCCTGAACCCCCAAACCTGTGTGCTCTAAATAGGTTCTGCCACCCACCTCTTGAAGACAAGACATAAGAGCTTTAGTGGAAAGGAACTTTAATATAGTTAGTATACAATACAGAAAAGACAAAGAATATAGTTTATAAAGCAAACACCCAAAGTCACCCATCCCATTCTGGGTAAAAGTTCACCCAAAAGGGATTGGCCCAAAGCAAGTCCTGAAAGCCCTCCACAAGCCTAAAGCACCTTTTGGCCGGGACCCATAGAAACGGGTCAGACATGGCCAGACAAGTCTGGGAGGAAAAGATTAAAATCAAGATAAATGCTGCCATAGTGAAACTCCCCCTGGATCTCTCATCCACATCTTTTCAACCAGTGCAATACCAAGAAGCAAACACCGTTTCTTCACATGTTTCTCTGCTCCATGTGGTTCCCTCAGGTCTCTTTCTGGCTCTCCATCCTGTTTCCTTCTTCCTCAGACTCTTCTCTAGATTCCTCTCTCTGCTCAGCTCCACCCTCCTTCTTGGTGGGGCAGGGAATTTGGAACTTCCCCTTTTCCTGAGGACCACCCTGTTACATCATGACTGTACCTCACAATTTATGCGGTTGACTTCATATGCTACTGTAACAGGGTGGTCCCCAGGAAACAGGAGGTTCCAGGTTCCCTTACCACCCAAAGAGGGTGTTACACTGCCATGCCTAATTCATATTCTTGCCCGTTCTCTTAACTCAGAATTACCCCCTGCAATGAAATGTTGGGGGGGGGGGCTTTCTTCAGTCTTAGCAGGAGAGGAACAAATTCCTCAGTCCACCCCTGGCTCTACCTTGTCTCCCCCCCCCCCCCACACACACACACATACACCTAATATGCATCTTTCCTTTGCTTCCAGCTCCAGGGAAGGACTGGAGGCCAAATGGATTGTTTTTAATCTGTCACTTCTTTGGTTTTTGTATTTGGCTCCTTCATAGACATTGCCCAGCTGGTATATTATTTGTTCAAGGCCAGGTGTCTTCTCTTATCCCATTTAGGTTTTCACCCATCATGTGACATAATACATAACATAATCACTATATCAATTAAGTGGTTTTAATTTAAGTAGACTTACATTAAAAGGAAATGTAGTTTTTACACATTTGGGAAGACTGTCATTAGAATAGCCTTCAGATGAGGGTTGATCCACAAGTTCAGTAATGTCAAAAACCCTATTTGCCATCCATAGTGTTGGCTTCATGCTGAGGTTATCTGCCCTTATTGATATAGTTTTTGTTTCTGTCAGGGTAAACTAGATTGTGCTAAGGTAACATTATGGGATGAATGCTTGTATTCTTCCAAAATTTTTAAATTGAAGCTTAACTCTCCAATATGATGGCACTGGGAGATGATGCCATTGTGAAGTTCTAACTCTTTGTAGGAAAATCTGAGTGTTACTAGATTTATGGAAGGTCATGAGGTAGGGCCTCATGATGGCCTAGGACCCTTATAAGAAGAAGAGACACTAAAGCCTTCTCTTTGTGTCACATGAGGGCACAGTAAGGAGATTGCAGATCTCTGAAAGCCTGCAGGCATGGAAACTTTCATATACTGATGTTAGACTTTTCAACCTCAAAAACTGTGAGAAAATGAATACCTGCTGTTCAAATCGCCCAGTCTTTGGTATTTTTTCTTGGCAGCACAAGCAGATTGATACAGAAATTGGTACCAGAGGTGGGGTGCCATTGTAATAATACTTGAAAGTGTGGAAGTAGCTTTGGAACTGGGTAATGGGTAGAACCTGCAAGAGCTTGCTAGAAAAGTTGAGAGTACAGTGAAAGGACTATTACAGGTGATTCTAATGAGGGCTTAGAAAGAAAATAAAACTGTAGAGAAATCTTCTGTTCTTAGTTTGTAAAGCATCATGGCTAGAATTTGATAGATGGCGGTAAGGCTATTCCAAATAGGAATTTGCTATTGGACAATGGAGCAAAGGTAGTGTTAATGTGGCAAAGAGCTTGTTGGAATTGTGTTCCATTTCTAGTATTTTGTGAAAGTTAGAAATTATGAGTGAAAGTATATATTTAACAGATTTCTGTGCACAAGTTGAAGACCCAGCTTCATTTCTCCTGATTGCTTACAGTAAAATTTGAGAAGCAGGAAATGACTTAGAAGGATTGGTTAAATAAGAACCAGACTTAACAAGGTTTATAAAATTCTCAGGCTATCTGTGTTGCAGAAAACACCAAAGGGGAGCTGGGAAAACTGCTTGATGGATTAGGATGGTCCTAATCAGCCACCCCTGAGGGTAGGATAGGATGGGGTCAGGTGGGATGCTGGGGCGGGGGTGGGGGGGTGTGGGGGGTGGGGGGGATGCACAAAAATGAAAGGTGGTCAGGCCTTTCAGATCCTGTAGGACTGGCCTTTTGTTTCATTTGGCTATGATCAGGTGCAATTCTTTGAAACAAGGGAAAAATGACCCCAAAGGTGATTCAGAGATTATCAGGGCTCTCCACTGCTTTCTTCCTTTCATCTCAGGTATTATTACCCCTTCTCTCTTATGGCCTCCCTTAGGCAAACGAAAAGGGTGAGAGTCTATCATTACAATAAATGAATTAAGCTAAGGTGTTCCTATTCTACCCATCCAGCACTCTTCATGCTGTGGACTTCATGGAAGAATACCTTTGGTGGCTGCTCACTGCCTTCTTTGCCTGTACTTAGTAGCAGCAACAACATTTCCTCCTCAGGGTAATTCCTATGAACTTCAGGATTTTTCTTGTGCCACAGATTTTGGGTTCCACCCCTGTGGAGTCATTATCTCTCATTGGTGACCTCCTTCTGAACTCTCCCTGCACCTCTCTTTTTATACCTTTGCCTGAGGACACCAGCAATCCATTTTTCCTCCAGGGGACTGAGATGTTAATGGCTCACTGCATGCTTGTGATTGCCTCTTTTTCAACTCCCAGTAATCTGGGTGATCTTTTTCCAGCTTCTGAAGCATGGAGATAATGTTCCCAGTGACTAAATGTCACTGCTTTATGGTATTGCTTTATGGTATGTAGAAAATTAGTTAAAGAGTGGATGCAGAAATTCTCTGGAACCTCATAAAACGGCTGTGTATGAAGAGAGCAGGGGAACAGAGGAGTACTGCATTTACTACTCATGCAGGTGTTTACTGAATTTAATTTTGCCTACTCAAGATGGAGACTATTTTGCTTATTTTAATGCAATAGAACTTAAATGCAATAAAGAACACAGATGTTACATATATAGCTTGGTGAGTTTTGAGAATGTATCTGCCGTCCAGATCAAGATAGGAAGGATTTCTAGCAACTCAAAGAGCTGAGTGTGTCCCTCCCTTGTCAGAATATCCTTGGAAAGTTCTTACTTTTGAAAAGAATTATGTTTCCAACATAAAAGTGTGGAGAACCCATACACCTATCATCCTGTGCTTGTCAACCAAACCCAGGGATTATCAAAATATTGCCTCAAAAGATTCATCTACTCCCCTTTTTATGTGTGAAATATTTAAGCAACACCAAATTTTATATCATTTGATTCTGAGTTGATGCAATTCTAAAAACACTGAAATTTTCTTACAATGTCACTCTTAATCCATGACTGGAAAATGGTCCTAAAGATCATTTCACATGAAATACACATTCCAATTTTTCAACTGGCCTTGTGTAATTAATTTTTTAAAATTGGAATCAATATGATCAAGGTTCAGAATATCTATTGTTCTTACTAACTTGTTAAAAACTCTAGGTGAGATGCCCCATAGACCATCACACATTTTGAGTTTGCCTGTTACCTTGGACTAACTTATAACTTGTTTTTCCAGCCGTGATTTTCTCTTTCAACTTGAAGTAAGCTCTGAAGACTTTCAGTTCAGATTCAGGTTTTCACAAGAATCCTGAAGTGAAGTTGTGCACTTCTCAGTGTACCGCATTAGTAGCCAAATCCTGTCTGGCTGTTCCATGTAATGATACAGATATTGATTTTTAAATTCAAGTATGCACAGTCTGATCTCTTCATTTTCTTCTCAATCTTTTATCTAATGCTTTCCATGATAGCTTCAAACATTTATTCTGCAAGTGTTTATCAAAACCTCTGTTCAGCACCTATTAGATACAAGATACGGGTTATGAGGGGGGTGAAATGAACTGGTTGCTAGCATGTATGAAGACTTCCTGTATTAGTCCTGTGTAGCCTCCAAAATATGCTTCTAATTTTGGTTCTAGCCAAGGAAAGATGCCAATGGGAAGTGCAATAGGATCCCGGTTTAATTAATCCTATTCTTTTATTAATATTTAATTAGGCCTTTTACCCTTTCTTCCATTTCTCTTGCACACTCCAACCCTTCCCTCTCCCTCTTCTTACAGTTACTTTAGCCTTTTACGTGCTGAGTATAGTAAGATTGCTATTGGAGTTATGGTGCACTCAATTATTCTTGCTTGTCTGTTCTGGTGATTCATGAGGAAGCTATCCAGCAAATCATACAACAACCTAATTTTATGAGAGAGAAAGCTGAGATACAAATACCTTGCACTTCACCAAATTCAGACAATGACTGACCCTAATAATGAAAGACTTCTTTATTAAAGTACCCAGTAACACATCTTCTGGCAAGCAGGAGGGCCTCTTCCAAGAAGAAAGTCAAAGGTACATAGTGTAAATCTACACCCTTCCCTGATAAGGAAGGGTGTATTGTCCCCTCTGGAAACCCAGCACATGTATTTAACATATTTGCCTTGGTCATTTTAAAGTAGTTCAGAGATACGTATCAGTAAGTCCTTTTTCTGGAATTCAGCTGTTAATGTTTTCTTTATACCTTGAAGCAAACACATAACTAAGGAATGAAAATTAATAAAGAAAAGGTTAAAAGAACAAAGACAAAACTGTTCAATTCTCAGGCATGACACTGGGAGGTATTTGCCAGTCAGTGGCTTTTAACTTTACACCATAGAAATCTCTTATTCCTATTTCATTTTGTGACAGTGTGGAAATTACATGGGCTCCCAGCAGCCCTGGGAAATATTTGTGGCTTTGGGTTGCACAAACTGAAATACAGTCTTGCTGTGGGCTCTGCTGCTAAAGGTACAGAGCTACGGTAGCTATCTTGAAACCTCTGAGGCCTCCTCAGATAACAAGATGTAGAATTCCTGTTAAGAAAAGTTTGCTAGGAGAGACTTCCTCATGCTACCTCTTTAAAGAAGCATATTTTACTTTGTAATAGGCCAAACTTGTAGTCATTGAGTTTTCTTCCTCCACAGAGAAGAAAGAACAACACAGGCGCTGTTCATGTGGGGCAGGAAACCTGCTTTTGCCAAGCAGGTCAGCGGGACATGGACTGCTTGCCTCTCAGCAGTGTTGATTGGCTCAGATGTACTCAACACCATGCAGTTGCCATGCTTGATAACAGATTTCAGTTCTGGAAAATGAAGGGCCACCTTGAGGGTACCTGCTGTTCACTCTCGATTAGATTAAGGTTGAAGAACTGGAATAGCCCTGTGTAGCAACTGGCACCAGATGATCCTGCACCCCTCTTGTAGTCTCAGGAAATGGTGGCATTTTCCAAGCTTCTTAGCATGTGGCCCTGAGTACACATAAAACAGAACTGATGGGGGACAGGGAGGGCAAAGAGAAAGAGAGAAAAAAAGAACAAACTGATGCTTCTTATAAGCCCTTGACCCAGAATAGGGGCCACCATGCCTTTGAGGTGATTGGAGCTGTGTTGCATGGATTCTGTTTGACTTCCTAATGATGAATAATACCAACAGTATTAATAATGAAAATCAAGCGCAATGTAAGTCCTCTGTTCTTTGTCTTTTCCAAGAATTCTACACCTTCCCAGATTTCATGTTAGCTTAAAGCTAGCTCCTGTTCCCATTTGTGGGACAGCTCGTTCCCTAATCCTACCCTCTCAGCAACCATGCTTGTTCAGCCTCTTCCTCAAATTGAACCAAGCATGATACACATCCCCCTTACTTTGAATTACATGAAAGAAGTGCCCTCCTGGGCATTTATATGTAACAGGCTTTACTGTATGGTTGGGGTGCAGTTGGGAGCTTGTATCCCAGCAGAGTAAGCATCTTAAGTTGAAAATGGAGAAGAAAAACCCCATTTACTGTATGTTTGAGATGCATTTGGGAGCTTGTATCTCGGCAGAGTAAGCATCTTAAGTGGAAAATGGAGAAGAAAAACCCCATGCCATGTTGATTTCCTAGTATCTTTTTGTTCCTTTCTTTCCTTCTGTAGCCTAACTGACAGGAATGCAAACAGATCCTTTTGTCTGTACTCATGGTTTTTCTCATACATTCAAAGATAAATGGGTGTTCTCTTGCTCTGCTAACCATTTGCTGGAGGTCTCTTCCTCTCACCCATCAGTCTATGTGGTTGAGAGGGATAACATAGACATTTATTTTCCTAGTGACAAGAGTTATTTCCTCCCTCAGCCCCTCTACAGTGGAAGGCAGATTTAATTAAAAACAAATTGTTTTATCTCCATTACTGGAACAATCATGTAAAAGAACATTGCGAGGTGCTGATTGTTCTGTTTCCAATGCCATCTATTTTACTACTATCTCCACTGTCTCCAGAGGTTGCTTAATAGTGTAGCAAATATAGTGGACACAAAACTCTGATAATAAACTTAGTGAATTTTCCCAGGCCAAGTGACCAGTTTTAGGCCATGTGATTCCAGAGTCTTTTCTTCCTCCTTCTAGAAAGGCCAAACTTATTTCACAATCTTTATTCCTGAACTGTATTGTAGGGGAACAAGGAGAGGGAGGAAGATGATGTCTTTTGGGATAAGGCAGACTTCATATTATGGAAAGTATTATTTTCTTCTCTTTTTTGTTTGGAGGAGAAGGATTCTGGACTTACTCCTTTCTCTTTCCTATACATTTGAGGAAGTAAGAATAGTTGTCCTCTTTCTATTTGGCTAGGTATTGACAGTGATCTTAAAGTTGTTTCCTGTTGGACCAACCAAACATCTGATACTAATCGGTAAAGGAGAGAGTGGCAGAAAAGACTTGCTTAGCTAAAAGAAGGAATTTGAGGGAACACCTGCATTTCTACCACTTTATTTGTAAAGGGACTTGAAATACCCCCCATTATGTGGTTCATAAGAAGATGACTGGGATGAAAGCTTTCTTGATGCTATCTCCCAAAACTTTGACTAATGGATAAATGGATCCCAATTATTAAAACCAAAACCCAAACAAAAAAACCTGTGTAGGTTGAGTTTCCCAGGGAAAGGGCTGGGAAGATGTATTTAAAGAGGCTAAGTTGAAGCTGGACTCTAAACTTGAAAATGTGAAGAGGAAGCCCCTTCAGGACCCACCAATGAATTAATAAATGCATGTTGGCTACTGGGTATGTGCCACACAGGGGAGACCACTGACTTTGCTATGTTGATGGAGGAGAAAAGCAGAGCAAACAGAAAGGGATGTTAGAATTGTCATCAGCAGCATGCAGATTCTCAAATAAGTGAATGTTTCTCCCTCCCTCATCCATTTATCAACTATTTGCAATGTATGGTGTGTGCAGATACCTAGCTTTATTTATATCACCTGAACTAGTCCTTACAGAATCTTTGTATGTATGAAAATTCTGACCCATCCATTGCTCATTGAAAAAGAGCATCATAGAAGTTTCTGGAAGGAGGAGTCTCAATTTTCTTAGAATCAGCAACAGAAAACTCTCAGTAGATTTCTCAAGTCATACCCTGAGGAAATGGGTACTTACAGGGGATGTTGTTGTTATGCCATCCACACTCACCCAGTTATTCCAAACCACTTAAAGGATGGAAAGGTATCTTTTGCCCTTAGAGGTAGCCAGGCAGATAGATGGAAGTGAACACAAGCAACCAAACAAACAGAATATTCTTTAACAACATGTGATTAATTTAAGGTGTAACTCTTTAGCACCAAGTGCTACAGGGAATCAAATGGCTTAGATAGCTGGCTGGGTGTTCTGATTACTCCTGGCCAAATGCTTCAGGTTGAATGAGTTAGCAAGAATATATTACCTGGGCACAGAGAAGAGCAAGACTGAAAAAGAAAACTGCTAAGATGCCAGCCTGAGAAATTGTGACAAGGTAGTCAGAGTGAGTGTTGGTTCTAGATAATCAAATAGTTACCATGATTCTGGAGCCAGAAGGGCTACTTAGCAGGTCAGCATGTGTGGGTTCAGCTACATTTAGCTGCTATACTGAGCTTATTTTGAGTTTTGACTTAATTCTTGAAGCTACAAATTTCCTGACATAGAGTCTGGAATAAAAATCAGGAGTTTCAATCCGCTGTCAATGGACATGGTAACATTTGAAGTTAGACTATCCTCAATCAAATGAGAATTTTCATAACTGTCTGAAGAGTGACAAAGATGGGATACTCTGTTTTGGACATTATGTGTACTGGAATGAGGATGATACTGGGACCTTGGAAGCAGCTGAGCTTTGTCTGGAATTCAACATTTTTAGCCCCAGATGCATGAAGTAGAGACTCAGGTGATCGCATTGCTTTTGTGTGCTGACTTCTGTCTCATGCATAGATTTCACATCTTAAACCACAGAAAATCTTTATTTACTAAGTGTCTCTTTTGTGCTGGGCTTTATGCCAACTGCCTCAGCAACACAGAGATGAAAATATCTTTTCACTCTCAATATAAGTAAAAGTTTTGTTGAGCAGGAGCTCAAACAACAATTATCATGTAACATAAAAATTATTATTGGAGGTTTGCACACATACGTGAAAGCTGAGATTTTAGGGAGGACTAACTTCTGAGAGGGGTTAAACTGTCAAGGAAGGCTCCATGGAGAATTGTGTTCCATGTAATAGGTCAGCAAGCACCAGGTTACAAAGATCCTCGTGTGCTAGGCTTAATGGAGCCATTTAAGTTTTTTAAGCTGGATGGTGACATGATGAAATATGTGCTTTAGAAAAATCTCTATAGCAGCAGTGTGGAGGATAAAATGACAAAAATATACACTTTGGTTTACTTTGTTCTTAAAGGCAATTTTACCTTTAATAGTATACACAGCTTTGTTGTTTACATTCAAGCAAGAAAACACACAGATATAAATATTCTGTGTTTCTTACCTGTATCGAGTTTTCATGGACATAGTATAGGGCTGTGCTCTTGTCTTTCAGTCATGTGGTATTGTTTATAGAAATGGTTGAGACATATGAATAAAAGGCTACATTCAGACATGCAAGCTTACGATTATTACTAATACTGTTGACTGTTTTAAACGAGCTTTCCTATGGTATCTTTGGCTTTGTTTAACACATTAACACAATTTAAAAATACATCTATAGGAACATAACTGTGTAGTATCAAGTATTCTACCTAACAAAGACATAATTGTAGGAGTTATCCTACAGAAATCCTACTGTTCTCAAATCACTGTTGGAATTCTTTTCCCCATTATATAGAAATATAAAATAAAGCAGCTCTTGCTTTTAAAAAGTCACAAAACCAGTTCTTAGTCCTATTAGATCTTATTTTAGTATTTCTCATTTTTCTGTCTTATATTCTTTAAGCCTGTTTCTCAAACTTCAGCATATGCCAGAATTGCCTACAGTGCTTGTTTAGGTGGAGTACTAGATCTCATCCACAGAATTTATGATTCACTTGGTCTGGAATGACACCTGAGAATCTGTGTTTCTGACATGCTCCCAGGTGATATTGCTGTAACTGGTCCAGGGACAACCCATTGAGAACCACTGCCCCAAAATAATAAGGGCTAATTTTTATGTTTCAAATGTGTTGGAAATATCTTAGTTGTATTAGCTTATTTAATTCTCATGGCAACCCTAGGAAACGAATATCTTCAGCATCTCATTGAAGAGTGACAGAATATGCCTCTTGGGCACAGAGATTATTATGCTTTAACTGAGAGAAAAAAATATTCAGGAGAAGCTTAGAAAATAGAGTAGGAGTAGAGGACCTCCTCTTTAATAAAGGAGGTCCATATTTAGAAAGGAAATCTTTATTTGTAAGGGTATAGCTGCCTCGCTATATCAGAAATAGAAGGATGGCTTTATTTTTAATTTACGTTATGTAGTACAAACAATTTCACTTATTTTAAATTTTCATTTACTTTTGATTGATTTAAAACCTAACATTTTAATTTTTTAAATGTATTTTTAAATGAAGTATAATGGTTTGACCTCCTTGTTTACTTTTTGACAGTATAGGATTTCTCCCCTTAGTTGTAATCACCATAGCATACCCAGCACGGAAGCACCCATAGTCCTCCAACAAAGTCCACTGTGCGCTTCTCCATCGCCCCCTTTCTTACTCCTCCTACCTGGATGCATCAGATTCATGATCAACTAAACAAACGTTTAGTTGTAAAGGTTGTCTTTATCTGACTGAGAAAGAGACTTTAAATCACAAGAGAATCTTCTTGGTGGAGAAAGCACCTACTCAAATATGCACAACAATGTTCCCTGTTAATGTGCCTTTTCTAGTAATTTCCCCAGACCTGGCTTCCTCCTACTTTTCTTTCTTATGTCTTTAGTTGAAGATATTCTTTCAAGTAGAGTCCTTATTCACCCTAGAGAGTTACTTAGAAAAACTTAACTCATGTAAATCACTTTGTTTCAAGCATTTTAGCTTCTGAACATCTAAGACAGGCATACACTTTATTGGCTTATTAAGTCACTGCTGAAGTCACTGAAGATCCAGGCTACAACTTTATGCATGACCACACACCAAAGATTTTATTGCATATATTTCTGGCATTTTGCCTATTCTCCTCTCCCCACTCAAACTGTATATATAATGTTCAGCAATCTCTCTTGTCTCTGTCTCTTATCTTTCTCTCTCTCATGCACACACATACACAAGTTTAGGTCATAAAATTATAAAACATCTCCTCTCATCACGACATAGCATGTTTAGTTTTAAAACTGCTATCTTTTCTGAATATAGTTGGTAGAGTTTCCTACGTTATAATCTCATTACCAAGGAGGAAATATTGATGCCTAATGTGCTTTTAATATTAGTGCAAGTTTGTCAAAATTGAAGATATTTTAAACATATAAGGTATCTACTGATAAAATTCTCATTACAACCCTGAATATAACTACAAAAGAGAAGCTGCACATTGAAACAAACATGAAAATTAACTTAAAATGAGCCACACTGGAAGAATACATCTGCTGTAGCCCCAAAACCTGATAAGATTTACTAAAAATTATTAATTTTAAATTGTCTAGAAGAGTCTCCTCTATTATTAGTCCAGTATCCTCACATTCCTACCCACCATCTAAGGGAAGTTGGTCATGGCTGGAAGCATTTCTAAGTAATTTTCCTGCACTTGTCACTGTCCAGTATATTATAGACTATGTATTTTTCTGTACACAAATTTCATGAGTAAAGATTTTGTTCTATATCCTCAGTGCCTATAACAGTCCCTGATATACATTAGGCATTGAATAAGTACTTGTTGAATGAATGGATGATACATATATCAGTGAATAGGTGAAATATATTGTTTTAATAGTCATCATCATAATAGAAACACCATTTTAAAATATGTATTAACTAGAAAGAATAGTGATGAGATAATATAAAGATATTTAGCTCCGAGGCCTTTCTTGAGAAAAATAGGGTAAGAAGTGTTTAAGCATTAGTTAAATAGCAAAAAGACAAGTCAGTGAAAGAAAGACAATACAGTATTATACTACTTATATGTGGAATCTAAACAAGCTGAACTTATAGGAACAGAGTAGAATGCTGATTATCAAGATCTGGCGTTTGGGGGAACTAGAGGGGTATTGGTTAAAGGGTATAAATTTATAGTAAGAAGATAAATAAGTCTAGATATCTAGTGCACATCATGGTGATTTTAGTGAACAATATTTTATATACTTTAAAGTTGCTAAAAGACTCTTAAAAGTTCTCACCACCAAAAAACAAATTGATAATTATGTGATGTGATGGAGGTGTTAGTTAATGCTATGGTGGTTAGTATATTGCAAAATAAGTGTATCAAATCAACACTTTGAAACCTTAAACTTATACAGTGTTTTGTGTCAAATATAACTCAATTTAAAAAACAAAGTAAGCTATAAACTTTGAGAGCTTTGATAAAATTATAGATTTTTTTTGGTGTTTAAAGATATAAACCTACTTTTATTATTATTTTTTAAAATTTTATAAGTTTATTTTTACATCATTTTGTACATTTTTTTTCCATCTCAGTTGTAATCCCCGCGGGTTTCCCATCACCAAGTCACCCATGTGCCATCACCATAATCCCGTGCACGCCCTCCTCACCCCCATGTTTTTGATCCCATTCCCCACTCCACCTGCAAAATGTCTCTGGTATATGATTGTTCATTATTTTTGCTATTTTCTCGCCTGGTCCATTATACTCCTGCTATGCGTGAAACCATCCGGTTTTTTTTCTTCTCTTTCTGGCTTATCTCACTAAGCATGATCTTTTCCAGTTGTTGCAAAAGACATGTGTTTCTGTTTTTTGGTTGCTGAGTAATAATTAATTGTATATATGTACCACATCTTTTTTATCTAGTCATCTACTTTTGGGCATTAGGGCTGCTTCCATGTTTTTCCAATTGTAAATAAAGCAGCAGTAAACATGGGGGTGCAGGTATCTTTTTTCAGTGTTTTTGTGTCTTTTGGGTAGACACCTAGGAGTGGGATTGCTGGGTCATATGGAAGCTCCATGTTTAGCAGTTTGAGGAACCTCCAAACAGTTTTCCATAGTGGTTGTATTAGTTTGCATTCCCACCAGCAGTGCAGGAGAGTTCCTTTTTCTCCACATCCTCACCAACATTTGTTGTTGCTAGTTGTTTGAAGATGTGCCATTCTCACCGGGGTGAGGTGGTATCTCATTGTGATTTTAATTTGCATCTCCCTTATTACGAGTGATGTTGAACATTTTTTCATTTGCTTGTTGGCCATCTGCATTTCCTCTTTGGAGAAGTGTCTTTTTAGCTCTTCTGCCCATTTTTTGATAGGGTTGTTTACTTTATTTTTGTTGAGTTTCTTCAGTTCTCCATATATTTTTGTGATCAGTCCTTTATCACTACTTTTGTGTGAGAAAATGTTTTCCCCACTAGTGGGCAGTCTGTTTGTTTTTTTGTAATGTTTCTTTTGCTGTACAGAAGCTCTTTAACTTGATGTAGTCCCATCTATTTATCCTTGCCTTCACTATTGTGGCATTGGGTGCTCTGTCTTTAAAGATGTCGCTGAAGTGTATGTCGTGTAGTGTTTGACCCATCTTTGCTTCTAGGTATTTTATGGTTTCCGTTCTTATGTCTAGGTCTTTAATCCACAAAAATATGGAACGCTTCATGAATTTCCATGTCATCCTTGTGCAGGGGCCATGCTAATCTTCTCTGTATCGTTCCAATTTTAGTATATATGCTGCTGAAGTGTGCACTTATAGATTATTTTTAAGGTATGTATAACTTGATCCATTTTATATGCCACCTTCTCCCCTTTAAAATTAAATAATGTGGATGAAATAACTCCATGACAAAGTTTCTTGGCAATCCAGACAAAAATAATAAAACATGCGAAAAGCAATTAGACGTTTAATAATAGAACAAACTTAGGAAGGCAAATGGCTTGTCACCATATAACAAGGCATCCAAGCAATTAAGTGGGGTATTGCTTATCTGTTGTTGAATAACAAATTACTCCCACATTTAGCAGTCTAAAACAACAATCATTTATTAGTACAATTTCTGTAAGGCAGAAACTCAGGAGCAGCTTAACTGGGTAATTCTGACTTTAGGCCTTCGCATTAGTTTTCTAAATCTGCTACAGAAAAATATCAAAGACTGAGTGATTTAAAGAACATAAATTAATTTTTCCATAGTTCTGGGGGCTAAAATACCAAGATGAAGTGTTGAAAGGTTCATTTCTTCTGAACTATATGTCTCTTGGGTTTACAGAAAACCCTCTTGCTGCTTCTATACGTGGTCATCCCTCTGAGCATAAAACTGTGGTATCTGTTTTTGAGTTAACATCTTTTCTTCTAAAATTGTTAGATTAGATCAGGGGACACTCTAATAGCTTCCTTTTAAAAATATGTAATCATTCCTTTGAAGGTCCTGCGTCCAAATAAAGTCACTATTTGAGGTAGTAGGAGTTAGGATTTCAATATATGAATTTTTGGATTACATATCTAAATCCACAAACAGTCTCACAAGATTTCAGTGATTGGGCTCTTGTTTCATTATGGATTGACTAGGGAAAGATGAGCTTCTCAGTTCATTCATGTGATGATTGATAAGCCTCAGTTCTTTGTTGGCTAAGGATTGGACATGCTAGTTCTTACCATACAGACTTCTTCATGTATAAAGACTTCTTCATGGGCAAGTCAAGTAAGTTCATGACATGGCAGTTGGCTTATCTAAGAAGTAGTGATGAGAGAGAGCACACATCTAGACAGAGCTTCTGTTTCCTTTATAACCTTATTCTGTAAGCGGCATGCTATTACTTTTGTCATACTCTACTTGTTACATCAGTGAACAACCATTATACAATATAAGACCAATGTATTGTTCTCATCTTCAATGATAGGATCATTGGAGATCATCTAAAGACTAGTCACCACAGTTGGATTATAAATAAATATTGACCAATTGTTGAAATAAACAATTTAAATATTTTTTTAAAATTTAGTTACTGTGATAATTGAATAGGAATTATACTTCCTGGAATTATTTTTACTTAAGAGACATTTGAAATTTGTTGCCCAATAAATTTATAAATGTTGCAAATATCAGTACCCAAGAATATAAATTCTTCTAAGTATAAAAGTAACAGGTGTTAGCATACTATTTGGTCCTAGCTTCTGGTGCTACATGAGCTATATTATTTTGTTTTGTTTCAGTAAGCTTAAATCATTTTCATTGGTGTATGTTTTACATATAATAAACTGCACCTGTACAATTCAATAAGTTTTAACAAATTTATATTGTGAAACCACTGCAACACCAATATACTGAACATTTCTATCACCCTCCAAACTTCTCTCTACCATTTTCTAAGGGACTTAGAAACACCAATTCTGTTAGTATAGCTTAGTGTACAATTTCACACAATGGACTCATATATCATGTGCTCACCTGATAATACTTTGTTTCACTTGTATCATGATTTTGAGATTCAGCTATCTCAGCATAATAAACGCAATATATGACAAATCCATGGATTATATCATACTCAGTAGTGAGACATTAAAGGTTCTCTCTAAGATCAGGTACAAGAGAACAATATCCATTTTCACCATTACTTTCTCCCATATAGTATTGGAAGTCCTAGCTTGAGCAACTAGGAAAGAGAAAGACATACAAATAAATCAAATTGGAAAAAGAGAAATAAAACTCACTATTTGGAGATGGCATGATATTATGCATATAAAATCCTAAAGATGCCACTGAAAAATTATTAGAAATAGTATATTGAAGTGGCAGGCTGAAATCAATGTACAAAAATGTATTGTATTCCTACATGTAAATAATTAAATAGATAAGAGAGAAATCAATAATACTATTTGCAATTTCATAAAAAATAATTAACCACCTGGGAATAAAATTAACAAAGGAAGCAAAAGACCTATACAAAGAAAACTATAAGACATTGTTGAAAGAAATAGAAGATACAAATATATATTCCCTGCTCATGGATTAGAAGACTTAACATTGTTACAATGGCCATCTTACTCAAAGCCATATACAGGGTGAGTGCAATCTCTATCGAAGTTTCAGTCACATTCCTCAGAGACAGATGTGGTACATGTCTGGATCTTGAAGTTGAAGGTTTGAATGGTGGGAGTGATTTTAAGGATTATGCATATTAATAAAGACCACATTTAAATATCTGACCATAGGATTTTATTTCAGAAAGGTCACAAATGAAGCCAAAAGAAGATTTAAGGTAGGGTTTTCAAACTGTGTTCCTTGGGTTTTGTTTTATTGTCCCCCATCCTTTGCCATTAAGTTCCGTGACCTGGGAGGCTGACATGGCATGGGGGCGCTTATCAATGGGTGGGCTTGCCCATTGATTGGAGGTGGGTATGAGTGGGATTGGAGAGAGGGAGAATGTGAGAGAGTTCTTTATTTCCCTGGTTCCTTTTCTGCAGGGTCAGCTTAGTCCTCTTCCTTCAGGCCTAGATGTAAAAATAGTGCTTAGCTTTCTTAGCTCTTTGTGATTTCTAAATACTCTGCCATACCTTTGGAGTTGCCTACACAAATTATTTCTGCATATACTCTACTTCCTCAGATCAACCCAGTTGAATGTTCCATCTGGACACTGTCTGACACAAGTTTATGTAAGATTTCATAAAAAATTGTTATCACACACTTTTTTTTTTTTTTTTACATCAGGAGAGTAGGATAGAAATTGGTAAAGTTTTTTCTAAAGAGTAAGATAGTACATACTTTTATTTTTATAGGTCATACAATCTCTGTTTCTCCATTATTCAAGCCTGTTGTTTTAGTGATAAAACAGCCACAGATAGCAAGTAAATGAATGAGTAACTATGTTCCAGTAAAACTTTATTGACGAGGAAAGGTAGTACAGTTTTTTAATACCTGATCTAGTACACATAATTTCTAGTTAGTCAAAGAGAATGGTTCTCAACTTGGTTAGATTTGCCCCCTCGGTCCTGTTTACCAATGTCTACCGTTGGTTTGACAATCCCAACTGGAAGAGAAGGCTACTGGGATCTACTGGGTAGAGACTAGGCCTATTGTTTACCATTCTACAATGCCCAAAATAGTCACTTACAACACAGAATTATCTTGTTCAAGTATCAATACAACAAGGCTTATTAATTTTGATCTGAAGATGTTAAGGAGATTGTCAGTTTGCACATCATGATATTGTGAGAGTGAAAAAAATTATAAATTAATTCTGGAAGATCTGGGGTTTTTTTAGCTTTAATTTGAACATTTTATGGCAATTCTTTAAAGATCTATTTTATTTTATTTATGCAGACAGGAGCTAGGATGCAGCCAAAGGTGCAGGGCAGGAATGAGAAGATTCACCAGAGACAGAGTTGGGAGCAGAACAGGTGGGTTGACTGAAGTATACTCTTGAGGGGAGCAGTGGGCAAGACAGGAGAGATCTGCTGTACCATGTGGCCTAGCTCCCTGGCTGTGGGTGAAATTCATGCTACAGTGGTTGCCGATAGCTTTACAGTGCTGAGACCCAACTCCTTTGTGTAGCCAGAGAGTCCTCATTTTATGGTACTTCTTAGAAAAGTGGTGTATGTTGTGTTTAGTAGGAAATGATGGTGGTTTTTTTTAACCCCTCAAATAATTAATAATATTAATTTACCTTAATTTACTCTTTTTTGAATACTGATGTAGCTTTAGGATAGATGTGAAAGGGTCCATTCTTCCTCTTGCAAAATTATGTCTAATAATCAAAGCTGTGGTGCTAAAAATCTTGGATTTCTTTGGCTTGCTGGTTAAGATGAAGGTATACCTGGTGAAAGCGAGTTTGGCCTAATTTCCTATCATTGTGATGGTGGATACTGTGGGGGTGGATGATGATGATGATGAGTAACCTGAGTACTGAATACTGAAAAGGAGTGTGTTTGCAGACATGTTGGTCTAGTATAGATGAATGGTATTAATGAGGGCATCAGGCATTTGGAAAGACTGATGATATTTTATTAATGGAGAGAGGGAAGAAAAATGACAGTTGAGAAAATGATGGTTACAAAAGGTATCTTGGGAAATGTGTCTGTGAGTTAGGTCTTTTGATTAGGTATTTCCTGGGCTCTATGTTTTATATAGGCTCCTTGAGTATTTCAAAGAAGAAAGGAGAGGATTACTGTATTGACATGAATTATTGCACTAGGAATTTTAAATAAACCTGCATGTTATCCTGATACTCTGAATCAAAGTAAAACTGCAACATTTATATTCCCTGAACTGAACTGATACTTCTTTTGACTAATGTCTTTGCTTAATGACAAGGGACCATGTTTTCCTCCAACCCCCACACACATACTGTTAATGAATGCACAAGCTGAAGAACAAGGACAAATGGAGGTCTGTGTGGGGATGATATCATAATTTTGATGAACTGAATAGCCTGGCAGTGGCCTTGAAGGGATGCTTAACTTTTAGAAATCACTTCTTTATTGCAACCAAAACCATTAAGTTTAAAGATCCATAAAGATGAGATAAACAGTCATAAAGTTCTTTTGAAATTCATATACACTGTATTAAATGTGTTTAATTGCTGTCAGTTAAATATGGTGTTGTTAAACTAAAGTCCATACACTGGCAAAAATCAAATCATCAACTGCTTAATGGAGGGACAAAAATTTTGAGAAGAACAGTATATGAAATATTACTTTTATGAAATTTCTCAGCCATTTTTGTGGAGTTTTCAAGGGAATAACTTGACCTTAGTGTATGGCAGTGGAAAACAGCTCTGTAACTGGTTCCCTCCTCCTTAAAATTAACTTCAGAGCTCGTTTTTACTGGTGGACACAATAGAATAGTCTAAGTTACAGACTGACAATCCTTGAAAGATCATTTTAGAATAACTTTAATCTTGAATACCAGTGAACGAAGTGCAACTAAAACATTAAACCAAATTTAGCCAATGTATTAAAGGTAAAAGTTAATCCTTATACTAATATTATTTCCCATGTGTAAGGCATTGCACTAAACAGTTTACATGGATTACAGTTTTACCTCTTCAGATAAGTTAGAAGTATGTGTTAGACTTTCATCTCTTTTTCCTGATGAAGAAAACTGAGGCAAGAAGAATTTACACAATTGGCTTAAGATAATCGCACCATAAATGGTGGTGTTGGAATTTGTGCCCATGTAATGTAGTTTCACAGCCTTATCTTCACCACAATTATATAATGTTTCTTTTTCTGTATTTTTTAGGGTAAAGTGAGAAGATAATTTGAAAGCATTATGGTCTATTAGCTCTTAATAACCCAAATAATAAACACCAGTGTTTACAATACATTGTAATACAAACAAGCTATGTGGTATTGGGGACATTACATAACTTACATAAGTGAAATGATTTCTGACATGTCTTTACTGTTCTATCTTGGTGAATACAAGCCACTATATAGATTTTTTTAAAACCATATTTTTCAATCAAATAGTCATTCTTTTCTAGCATTAAATTATTTAATATGGACACATCCCAAATTTGCAAAATAATTTCCTAGTCATTTTATGATCTTTTTGACTGATGTTTAAATGGTATCAGAAACTTTACAGTGAAAGGGAGATTATTGCTTAGGTTATTCCTCTGTATTATAATGGGTGTTTGTCAGTATAAACAGGATTTGGGGACTGTAATGATCTAATCAACTGTTTTACAATATAGGCGACAAACTGAAATCCACAGAGATTCAGGAAGATGCCCAAATTCACAAACCTATTTCATAGTAGCCCTGTAATCACATGGATTCAGATCGTGGGATTCTCTTAATGTGTTAAACATTGCCCCCAGTCATGAAAAATCACTGGCCTGTTTTATTCTGGATAATTAAGTAGAACAGAAAAATCTGGGTTTGAATTACAGCTTTACTGCAAACTAGACGTGAATGATTGAAGACAGTTAAAGTGAAAATTTATGTATTATTTCATGTATGTTCAGATGTACATATCTGACCATATGCTATACATATCTGAACATACCGAATTGAACATACATTTATACATATACAAAGGTAATGTATATATAACACACATAACATATATACAAACATCAAACTGAAAACCAGAGTCTAATACTGGCATACAATGGAGACTGTATTCATACTAAGTGGTATATCTGCAACTTTTAAAAAGAACATATGGGATCAGAAGGCACTTAATTTGTAATTGAGACTAAATGATGGAATAAGGCTGGTGTGCTGCAGTTTCCATAGTCATTTAAATAGAATAAATAATGAGCTCAAATAAATAAATAAATAAATAAATAAATAAATAAATAAATAATGGACTCAAATTAATAAAAGGACACAGGAGGATAGGTAAAACAAAGTCCAATGACCTTTCCCTCACTTCCTCTCAAATTAGTACAATGTTCATTAAAGGACTGGATCCACATTATGAATGTCATTATCATCAGTGAATTTATTTTTTAGCTTAAAGAAATGTATTATTTAAGTTTTTCACTGTATAGGATATCCCCCCTTAGGTGTGGGCACCACACCTAATCATAAGTCATATTTACTTCATTTTGTACTACACATTTAGGTAATATTATTGTAAAATGCAAAATTAAGTAAAAAATTAGAAACAGGAGATTTTTTCTTGTATTTAATGTACCCTTTATTTTAAAATTAATTTATACTTTTCATTTCTTTTACATCATTGTGTATTCTCTGTAAAACTCCTACCACCAGTTCACCCACAAACCATAACCATAGTCTGTTGTGCTCTCCTCTCCCCTATTTTGATCTCTTTTCCTCCCCCTCCCTAGAAAAAACATTTTTTTTTAAGAACTAGTCATATATTTTCTTCTGGCCATGAAAAATGATTAGCTCACCAGTATAAAGACTCTTTTTAAATGCTGGAAGTTTTCTTAGCTCCTTACCTGATGGCATTTATATTTTTCAAATACATTAATTCAGATTATACTGAGGATAATAAATGTGAATTCAGTAATGTTCCAAATAATTTCATTTATCAAACATATATTTACCTGAATTTCATAAAATGATAGTACATGAAAATAATTGCATGCAAGCTATTCACTTCAGCATTATTTGTGAGAGCAAAATAAAATTAATGCCAACCAATGGGGAGTTGACCTTATGATTTTCTAGGACAGATTATTAAGTGAAAAATCAAGATAGATAAAACATGATTGATAGACAGCATTTATCCAAGAGGAGTACGAGTGTGAATGTGTCTATAATATATATACATAAGTGTATATATCATGATTGATTTTTTTATGTCAGCTTGGCTAGGCTGGGTTGACTAGTTGATTGGGTCAGTTGTGTTGCTGTTAAGATATTTTTTAGACTCAATATTTAAGTCAGTACATTTTAAGTAAAGCCTCCCTAATGTAGACCATTACCTTATCAACACTTGGTTATAGCTTTTTAATAAATTTGACTTTGATACTATTTAGTATTTTCTAATATTAGAAAAAAGGCAAACAAAATGAAAAGCAATTTCCAAAAAGAAAGTCAAAATGAACAGACTATCTGAGAATTGAATTGGTGGCAAAACCATACAAGATAAATTATTTCAAATTATTTTATAGCACACCTGTTTAACTATATATCTATCTCTCATTACAAATAAACAAAGGTAGGGCCTCCCTGGTGACTCACGGGTTAAAGACACAGTGTTATCAAGCTGTCACCAGCTTCTACAGCACAAGTTCAATCTCCAGCCAGCCAGGGAGCAAACCTACATGGTGCAGCAGACCTCTCCGGTTTTGCCTGCTGCTCCCCTCAGCAGTGTATTTCAGTAGGTCCACCTGTTCTGCTCCCCATTCTGTCTCTGGTGAATTCTCTCAACATTGTACCTCTCGCCTATACCCCAGTTCTTGTTTGCATAAATAAATAAACTTTTTTTTTAAAGTAGGCTTTAAAAATTTTTTAGAAACATATAAACGAGGATAAATGGACTATAACATTAAGTGCTTGCAAAGGTTATATTTGTTGTTAATAATATTTGTATTGGTGTTCTAAACCTTTAGCATGTTGTTCTAAAACTATTAAATTAACATTGTTAGTAATACACTAACAATATATTGTACATATATTAACGTAATCGTGTTTTACTTTAAGTTATAGAAATACACATATAAGAATGAATTATAAACATGATTACATTGTTATTAAATAGCCAGATTTTCAGAGTAATAAAAAAATGTAAAAAGATAAAGAAAATAATGAAAACCGAATTATCCTAAATTGGCATTTGAGCCATCAGTATAAACTCATGATGCTTTTCCTCTTAAAAAATTATTTTCTAGTGCATTCCTCCAACAAAACCTTGCAATAATTACCAAGCCAGTAGCAATAGTAGTAAGCTCCCCTTGAGCCCCATTGGTGCTCCCTAAGTTCTGTTTCCACTAAAAGCAATGAGGACTGCTCATTGCTAGGAGAACTGGCTAGCTTCAGATTTAGGGCAGAACACAATAAAAAAGTGCCTAGGACATTAATCACATTGCAAAGCAGGTAATCATGAAAGAATAAAGAAGTCACTATAGAACTCAGAAACCACAATGGGAAAATGGGCACAGAATTGTCCAGAGATGCAGTAATTTGAACATGAATAAAAATAGTAAACTTTAATTCACAAAGACATGAAAATAATCTTCTCATAGATGTTTTTAACAATACTGCTTAAGATAATGAAATATTAGGAATAACCTAATATTTTAAAAATAGTAATATAAATTCATATATAGGAATGCCATTTAAATCATGTAGGAAACTAGCTTATTTAACTACATATTAACATATCAAAAAATAATAATGTATTTGATAATATAACAATATTAGTAAATGGTAACAGTAAAAATTAGTTAAAAACAAGTTGTGATATATGCCTATAGTATATTTCAATATGTCAAAAATAGTGCAGGTGTAAATATGTATAGAATAAATTTAGGTGAGAATATAGTGAAATATGAATAGTTCATATATCTTCTGAGATGGAATTCTTCTTTTTCCAATTTTCTATAGTAATCATGTATAAATTTGTATTTGTTAATTCAAAAGATGCTGTTTAACAAATGTTTGTAAAATTAAAAATAAATTAAGATTTTTGGAGATAGCATATGAATAGAAATATATATTATTTTTCAGACTGTAGGTACGGTTTTGTCTGTGTTCAGGAATCCACTAACCTATGTAGGAAACTATTGATCTTGTTCAAAATTTTTCATTTTAAAGATGAACAAAAAAATGTTCAGCAACATTTTTTCATTTAAAGATGAGCAAACAAGATGCAAGATGTGAGGTGACTTGCGCAAGGCCATCTTTACCAAACAAAGCAAAACAAATGTCAAAAATAGAAAATGTTTTTGTAGTTTTAAAATTACATTTGCATTATTTTGAATACTCCACATGAAAAAACTTTGCACTTATCTCTTAAATACAGAGGAAAATGGCCAAATAAGATACAAGTAAATTTATCATGGAGGGGATGAATAAGTTACTGAAGAGATAAGAACTTGTGTAGCCAAATAGTATTCCATTGGGTATATAAATCACAGTTTTCTTATATATTCTTCTGATCTTGGCACTTAGGTTATTGCAAATAATGCAAATAATGCTGTAATGAATATAGACATAGATAGATTATTTCTAGCTAGTGTTTATGCATTCGTCAGGTAGATACCTGGGAGTGGAATTTCTGGATCATGTGGTAGGTCTGTATTCGACATTTTGAGTAACTTCATGCTGTTTGATTACATAGATGCATCAGAGGGGATTATGCTAAGTGAAAAAAGTCAAAAGGAGAAAGGCAAGTACCAGATGGTGTTGCTTATGTATGGAATATAGAAAAAAATAAACAATCAGCTAAAACCAAACCAATAGCTAATCCTAGAAAACTGACGGTAAATTCAGGCTACAAGGGGAGCAGTGAGTTGTGGAAGAGGAAGTAATGGACTGTAGTGGAGCGCTACAGGTGGCTTGGGGGGAGTCGAGTCAGGATAGGCATCAGAGGTGGTGTGACCTTATGCCTCTGAGTCACATACAGTGTTATAAACAAATTTAACTTCAGTAATAATAGTAATAAATGACTTCCAAGACTCTCAAGATCTGGCCACTGTAGATTTACAGTCATTGTGTTGTACCTCAAGACGTATCTTGCATTGGGGTAACTAGCAGGTAATTCATCATCTTAGAGAAATCAGTGGGGAGTCCTTTTCCTACAGACTTCATGAGGTTCCCAAGGAAAATGAGCATCAGTCAACAATCCTGATGCAGCCTAGGAAAGTGCCTTGGCAAAAGAGGGAGTGTGTAAGTGTTTACACCAAGCATATTAAATACATTTTCAACTGATCAAAGCATAAAGCAAAAGTATTGACCATAGTGAAGAATAGGAAGGAAACTTCAGGAGGAAATATATCTATTAGACTTGAATCTTTAAATTGCTTGCAATTAAAGTTGCAATTTGCAGAATATCTGTCTTAACAAGAAAACTGGACAGAATAAAGTAAAATTTTAGTTAAAAATCAAGGAAGTTAAAAAAGTGATGAACTGGTAGACTGAGAAAAGCAAACAGGGGCTGTCACTAGTTTTTCTCCTTCTACCTCAAACTTTGAATATAGTGAACTTTATTTAGGGAATTTTATTCTGTACTAAATCTGTTAGTCTGTCTTGTTGACTGTCTACTTCGTGTATGTCCAGCACATTTTGCCAGTATTTTATCTTATTGAAGTAACCATCTAAGAGCCTTTCAGTGTGTGCCAATCATCATCTTATCCATCTTTCAGGACTTGGTTGATTATCACTTCCCTCTATTATGGTTTCCTGAATCTGCTAGGGAAACATAGTATTTTCCTCTTCATGCTTCCTGTGGTTGCATGATGTGTGTATCATTTACATGTCACTCTTTTCTAAGTGCTTTGGAATGATGTTATTTATATCCCTGTGAACAATGACCACCTTTTCTAGAAAAAAAATTTACATATTTGGCTAGATTTTTTTTCTAATTGTGTTCCACATATGTGTTTGTATGTATACATATTTACATATATAAACATATACATACACAGACTTATGAAATTATATTTATTTGTCAGTTTGTGAGCTTAAAAGTTAAGAGATGAGATAAATTTGTTGTGGTCAAAAGCTAGTTGCCACTGATGATTTGTGTCTAACTGCCCAGCAGGTTTTTGCTGCAGAAGAAGTATGTCTGGGGAGCCAAATTATAATGCAGGTGTGTTTGGATACCCCATGATCCAAGCAATGATAGGTTGATTGAGGGATTTTTTTGACAGGTCTGATGGAATATTTATTCCATTATTGTTGGGAGAAAAAACAGAATCCCCCAAATAGTGGGATGACTTTAATTTGTTTATTCATTTATTTTAAATATTTAGTTATGCACACAGAACTTGGGTACAGGCCAGAGGTGCAGGGGCAGTGAGAGATTCACCAGAGACAGTGTAGAGAGCAGAACAGGCAAATTGACGAAGTACACTGCTGAGGGAAACAGTGGGCGGGTCAGGAGAGGTCTGCCAGCCATG
>NW_004567107.1:35945719-35973511 GCF_000260355.1 Condylura cristata | reverse complement strand
ATCAGCTAAAACCAAACCAATAGCTAATCCTAGAAAACTGACGGTAAATTCAGGCTACAAGGGGAGCAGTGAGTTGTGGAAGAGGAAGTAATGGACTGTAGTGGAGCGCTACAGGTGGCTTGGGGGGAGTCGAGTCAGGATAGGCATCAGAGGTGGTGTGACCTTATGCCTCTGAGTCACATACAGTGTTATAAACAAATTTAACTTCAGTAATAATAGTAATAAATGACTTCCAAGACTCTCAAGATCTGGCCACTGTAGATTTACAGTCATTGTGTTGTACCTCAAGACGTATCTTGCATTGGGGTAACTAGCAGGTAATTCATCATCTTAGAGAAATCAGTGGGGAGTCCTTTTCCTACAGACTTCATGAGGTTCCCAAGGAAAATGAGCATCAGTCAACAATCCTGATGCAGCCTAGGAAAGTGCCTTGGCAAAAGAGGGAGTGTGTAAGTGTTTACACCAAGCATATTAAATACATTTTCAACTGATCAAAGCATAAAGCAAAAGTATTGACCATAGTGAAGAATAGGAAGGAAACTTCAGGAGGAAATATATCTATTAGACTTGAATCTTTAAATTGCTTGCAATTAAAGTTGCAATTTGCAGAATATCTGTCTTAACAAGAAAACTGGACAGAATAAAGTAAAATTTTAGTTAAAAATCAAGGAAGTTAAAAAAGTGATGAACTGGTAGACTGAGAAAAGCAAACAGGGGCTGTCACTAGTTTTTCTCCTTCTACCTCAAACTTTGAATATAGTGAACTTTATTTAGGGAATTTTATTCTGTACTAAATCTGTGCTCTGTTTTCTCATCTTAGAAAGTTTTGCTCTGATTTTCTGTGACTGTTGACAAATGTGAGAGAAGAAGGGAGATGATAAATGAAATTTCACAGAAAACAAATTAGTGGTTGCAAGGGGTTGGGGAAATGGTTTTAAGGAATGACTGTTTAATGGGTAAGGTCTTCTTAGGGGTAATAAAAATGTTCAGGAACTCAGTTATGGTCACGGTTGTAAAACATTGTGAATGTATTCAATATGCAGATTTTTACACTTTAAAATGCTAAAGTGGTTTATTTTTGTTATGTGACTTTTACTATAGAAAAATAAAATACAGACCTTTTATGCAGTGCACTGGAAAGAATGACATGGGGTCAAATGGGAGGTGCTGGCATCATGCCAGCCAGAGAGAGGTAGAAAGAGAGTGAGAGGCTATAGAGACTGAGTTAGAATATGTGGGACTTCAGGCCTGCACCTGAGTCCATATATTCTGTCATCAATCCATTTTTAGTTCTCTTAGTTCTTCTTTCAGTTTCTAATTTTGTTCACCCAAGATTTGCCCAGAAATCATAAATGGGCCTGCTGCTAGTTTAATGTAACTTGCATATTTTTTTCCCTAGCTGTTTTTATTTTACTTTGTGAATATGACTTTAGATAGGGCATGCTTTCTCCAATTTTGTATATCCCCCATGGATTCCTATTATTTTAAATTATACCTGCTCCATTAATTTATGACACTTGCTTGACCCATGAAAGCATCAAGAGTTTGCAGTCCTAGATATTTAAGGAACTTATAAACACAAAGCATAATGCTAGTATAGTTGATTCCAAATACTTTTGCTTTACAGAGCGTTCTTAGGAAGAACACATTATGGCTTTATTAAAACATGGGCAGAATAAGTATCCAAATGGTAACACAGATTAAGCATATTGTGAATAAAAACAAATGTAAAGGTTTTGCACTGACTCCCTTCCATTTCTCATTGCACTGATATTTTGTTGCAATGAAAATAGCTAAAGAAGACAAATGGTATTTGTGAAGAGGTTGGGAAGAAATACCGTCATATCTATAACTAAAATAGTCCTCAGTGCATAATGTTTTATTGTAATCTGATTTTAGCTTGAACAAGAGGAACATAATCATAATCACATACTTAATGAAAACAACTGACAAAATGACAAAAAATATGTGGATAATATGTATATTGGATTCTTAGCAGTTTGACAGCAAAGCTCTCAAGAAATAAAGCTGCAACTTATGATTTCTCATTGTGCCCCATGTGTTAATACTGACCCTCATAACAGCCCTGCAGATTAGGGTGTTAGAACAGAATCTTTACATTAGTGAGTAGCTGTCTTTGTGAGTATTTCCCAAGTCCTCAATTCCACATGACATAGCACTTGTCTTCCCTGAATTTCTTTAAGGAATCAGATGTTGCTTGTAGATATTCTCGTAATTCATTTAAAAACGTCACCTTCAACACTAAAAATTTTAGTTTTATCTTTTCTTTGATCATCTCTTAAATAAACAAACTAACATCCTATTAAAGAAAATGAGTACAGAATGGAAATTGCAGCTAGATTATGCTGGCAGTCAGCTAAGATTACTTGCTGTCTAAGGATTTGTTCAGCTTCCTAGAATTGCTCTGAGTATGTTTATTCTTCATATATTCATATTCTGCTAGAGTGAATGTAAATATGCACAACTCTTTGGAAGTTTCATTATTATAAACACAAAGTCCTTAAAATATTTGTATCTTTAAAATCAGTAATTCTATATCCTGAAATTTATTCTAAGAAAATGATTATAGGTATCAAGAAGAAATGTGAATGGTGATAATAGATTTAGATTTAGATTCTTATAACAATGAAACTTAAAAGGTACGAGCTACCATCTTGACTCATCTCTTGATGTATCGTTTTTGTGCCCTTCATTGCATTATTATAGCTGGACCCTGTAAACATTTCTTTTGAGACTTGGCAGGATATGTGGTTTCATCAATAGAGGTCACTGTGGTGCAGTAGTGGTAGGAAAAAGCTTCTCTTCCAAGTGCCAGTACTCCATTGACTTTCGTTCACTTGCTGTGAAGACCATAGCTGAGGTGAGGGTGGAGAAGAGGGGGACTGAATGAATCCTCAGGCCATCTCTCATAATCTGCAGCCACCGAGCACTAGCTCCCACACACTAGCTCTGTTCCACCGTGTCATCGAGTTAACACATGTCATTCTTGTAGATCAATTTCTGCCTGCCCACACCATTCAGCACTGATCAGTTAGTTGCTTTTACATACCAGTGCCAGCCTGTACCTGCAGTTAGGCATCTTTGCCATTGCAGACTGCCTGTGATGGCCACTGCCTCTTCTCTTGAAAAAGTTTACATTTCATAGTAGGAAGGGCTTTTCCTAGTCCTTGGTTCTTTTATTGTTCCTCTTCCTCATTCTAGAGATAGTAACTGCAATTTTAACTTGTGATATCTGGACCCCTCAGAGTTTTACCTCTTTCAGTTGTTAATTTGGGGGGTATTATGTTTTCCCTGTTCAGATAATTGTCATATTTTCTGTCACTTAACCGGACCCTGACTGATACAGAAGATAAAGGCTCTACATTAAAGGTCTAGTTAAGTAAACAAAGTGTATCCATAATGCACAATGAAATAAAATTGCTTTGATTATCTTTTGTTTGTCGAGATGATCAAGACCCTGATTTCAGAACATCTCTTGTCTTGCATTTTTGGCTTACAGTTCCTGCGATATTGCCCATTTGCTGGTATCACTGGACATAGAAGTACCCAAAGGTACTTCTCTCAGTGAATCTCCTGAGTGTTAGACATAATCTTTGCTTTTACTGCATAGCAACTTTAGCTTTTCAGTGAGATTCTCTTTGAGATTCTCTATGACTTCTACCAATATGTTAATTCCTTCCTTTGATTAATGGTTCATTGACTTGTAGAATCCAAAGTAACCAATTATAAAATAATTTATAATTGCAGTTTCAAGTTCAGTGTGAACATTAATGCATTTTTTTGGGTAGAAATACCACCAAATTGTGGGGGTCAATCTTATATCTATTCCTTATTTCCTAAACTCATGAATTCTAGTTATTGGAAAACAAATGGTGTATCAGGTATAAATTTTTTTTTTTGCATATATCACACCTAGAGAATAGTGTTCAACCTCACAAAGTATTGTCCCCAAATTGGTGCCTTTTTCCATTATTCTAGTAGCTTCTGAGCTATATGGGAAATCAGAAGATCAGTGACTCCTACGATAATGAATTCATTACCGCACTTCCTTCATTGTTAAATGCTAACAGCAATATTGTAAGAGACACCTTAATGATGAGTAAAGTATTCTATAAGCCATTGGATGGTAGTTGAGGTGCCCTTAGTAGTACTGCAGGAAGAAAAGGCAAATGCACATCCAGCGTAAGTGTTGATTTTGGCAAAGACAAATTTCTGTGTTCTAAGATAGATGATCCTGATATAATTAATATTCTACCAGGTGGCTTGGCTAGTTTTCCTGAGGAATGGTGTTATATCAAGGGCTTGGCATCAGACTCTGCTGCTAGCCGGTTGTGAAATCAGCAGTAGAAGTAACTAGTTCATCTTTGTGAGATGGAGCCCATATTGTTGGACCATGCATATCCTTTATTGAAGCATTGTGAACAACTTATAGCCTACTTGCACAAACGCTGTGTACATGAAGACAGATGAGGTTAAGAATGACAGATGGATCAGCCTGTGCCTAGGATCATTGAGAGTCTTCTCTGAAACAGATGTGAGATCTGTTTGTATTTGTTACAGTAAGATCATCTACATACTTCTTTTCAAGATTTCCTTTTTATAACTCACATCATTTTCCTTCCAAGTTCCTGTCCAGACAATCATATCATTCATTATTGCTTAAAACCTTGTATATCGGGTCCTTCCTGGTGGTGTAGTGGGTAAAACAAACTCTAAGAAGCTAAAGCCACTTCCGTGAGAGTTTGATCCCCACCCTGGAGATGATCCACATGACGTGGCAGACCTCTCTTGACCCGTCCGCTGTTCCCCACTGCACTGTACTTCATCCATCTGCCTGTTCTGCTCCCTGCTCTGTCTCTGGTGAATTCTCTCACCACCTCTGGCCTGTACCCCAGTTCTGTATGCACAAATAAATAAATCTTTAAAAAAAAAAAAAAGCTTGTGTATATTTGAAGATCTGGTTTTTTCTTTATCATGAAGTATGTTGCTCAAGTTTCATTCACTTAGAAAATTTCCCTTCACCTTTCTTCTTTGAGGTCAACTGAAGTGAGGATGTAATGTAATATCAGTCTTATTTCTGGATAGAACCAATGGAATCACACAAAAAATGATTGTGAACCAAGCATGAATTACTTTCCTCACAACTGGTTATAGTAAGCAGTTGTAGCAGCTGGGTATGGACCACAAGGAGAAGGAAGGCATGGTACAACTGCCTAAATCCATCACCCACTGTTCTGACAATAGTAACTACTGTGGCTGAAATGTATCTACCCTCAAAAATTTAAGTGAGGGATATGGTGACAGAATAGTGGTGAGTATGACATGGAGAGGAAGTGGTCAAATCCTGGAGACAGGTGGAGCTGAATGAGTGCTGGGAAGAGACATAAATTAAGGTATCTATTATACCATGTAAGAAGTCTGGCTGCCCTGAGGCCTTTCTATGGAATGGCCACTTATATACATATAGAGATAACCAAGAGTTCAAGTCCCAAGAAGAATTTGAGGTGATTTTAGCCTCAGATACTGTCTGATCATACCCACATGAGACCCTGAGTGAGAATTAAATCCAGTTGACTGCAGATACACGAGTAAAAGAATTATTATTGATTTGAGTTACTATTTTCAGATAGCTGGCTGTTCATTAATAAATAACTGATATAGATCCCTTATAGGCAACATTAGTACAGGTCTGAAGTTCAGGAGAGAGAGACTTGGCCTGCAGGATTGGTCTGGGTTTTCTAATTTAGCAAGGAGACAGCACTGGGAGTTATTTAAATGGATGAAGTCACCAGAAAGGTAGTACATATTGAGAAAGAAGAGAGAAACCGACAAGAACACCTTTAGTAATAACACAGAAGGGGCCAGACATGGAGAGGAGACTGGGAAAGAGTAGACAGAGTGATCAGATCACATCCTAGAGAGATGACATCAAGGAAACCAAGAAGGAGAGTCTCAGAAAATAGTTGCATTTTCCAGAGTCAAACGCATGCCCTGGAGAGATCAAGTAAGACTAAGTGTTCTCTGGATTTAGCAACAATGCGTTTACATTGTTGGCAACACAGTTAAAGGGAAATTCAGAGTTGGTCAAAGATGAGAGCAGTCACATTACAGGAGGTTTGGGAAGGAAGAGAATTTGAGAAGACATCAAAGCTTGTGCTGTTGCATTACATCATATTGCCCTTCTCCATACTACTTGTGAATATTATTTTCCTGCAGTTCAATAACATGTAGAACAGGCCCTCCCTAGTAGCACCGTGGGTTAAAGCACAGCCCTGCAAGCTCGCCGTAGCAGCTGCTTCAGTGCAAGTTCGATCCCACGCCCTGGAAGTGACCCACATGATACAGCAGACCTCTCCTGTCTCTTCCGCTGCTCCCCTCAGCAGTGTACTCCATTGATCTGCCTGTTCTGCTCCCCACTCTGTCTCTGGTGAATCTTCTCACCGCTGCTGCACCTCTGTCCTGTACCTCAGTTCTGTATGCATAAATAAATAAATTTTAAAAATATCACATAGAACAATCTTACCATATCGCGAACCATACAAATCCAATAGCTTGGATAGATCACCCTGGAGTACAAATAATACTATAATTTATATTTTTCAGTTACATATGTGTTTATTACTGTGTGTCTGTGTATATGCAATTATAATATGTGATTATAATCACTTTTAATCTCTTATTTATTTATCTGGAAATTAAAATAGTTCATCATTTAAAAATAGCTCCCACTGTACAGTGTTCATTGCTACTTTGTAATTACTTCGGGAAAAAAAATCTCAGTTTACAAGTTATAAACTCCTGAGATATCTCTGCAGGAGAAATAACTTATTTTTGCCAGAGAAGTCTGGGAGAATTATTTTAGTTTAGCCTGTTAATTTGTTGACCTGATTGTCAGGGTTCTCATTCCTGTTCACTCATCTGCAAGGCTGGTGGAGGACTCTGTTTATCTGACTGGGGAGTGTCAAGGCCTCCTTGGTGACTATGAATGAGTTGCCTGGGGTTTGGGGAGAGAAATTCCTCTCAGTTCACCCTGTAAATACTTTTCACTTTCATGGCCTCATTTAGCTCCTCTCAGTGGCTTACCCACCTATTTTAGGACAAATCTTACCCTTTTTCCTTTATTATTTACTTGTGGTTTCCCTAGAAGATTCAAACAAGCACTATGATGATGATGGAAATAAGGCCTTTAAATGAAGAGTTTAAATTTTAAAGAGTAGAAATTTATATTTCAAATATCACTCCCAAATGAGGCTTTATACATGTTTAAAAACACAATTAATAAATTTGGAAGACAATGTGTAGCAGCATTTAAAATTCCTGTTGTATTCCTGGCAACATTGGCTAGCGTGGCTTAGATATGTCCTGTTAACTTTGTAAAGCCTACAACAGGCATTGTAAATATCACCATTCAGTATTGCATTTAAAAACATTATGTTATTAGATATAAAAGTTTAAAATGTATTCTTACTTTCAAAAATCTGCTTTGTAATCTCTTTATATTTGTTAAGATGCCAGAAACTTAAAAGGAAAGTAGCTGAGCATTTCTCAGTATTTGAGAAGCCCTGCTTGATGCAATAACTTTCACCCTCTTGAGAACGAATTGTGGGGTGTGGAACATGATCTCAAATGCCCATACTGGGCTGCAAAGGTAGAAACAAAGTACTTGTGGGGAGCACATTTTTGTGCTGACTGCTACACCAGGGGTTTCACATTCTACACTTAATCATGTAGAATGCATGAAATGGGGCCTGAGAACACCAATTCCTGGGGGAGGTGGTCTGGCCTGGGAAACTGAAGCATGTGGTACTTAAAACAGCTTGCCTTGGGATTTGGGGTGGGGGTACAGGGGAAAAAATCTTAGCAAATTTATGCTGCACAAATCCTCATGTTACCCCCATTTTGTGTGGTCTTCGTGACTTTTTCTTTGGGTTCATCTGGCTGGCAGATGGATGCAAATGTCTTTTAACCTCTAGAAAGGCACACAGAAGACACATATGAATTGTGCTGAGAGATAAAGAAAGGAAAAGCTAGCTTTAGAAAGGTTCCTGGTTTGTGCCCTAGTGCGCATTCATGAACACGTGCACGCTTGCCTATGAGCACCTGCTTTTGCTGAATGTGACACCAGTTTAAATTTGCTTTTCAGTTGGGAAGATGTCATTTGGTGTGGCCCAAGTGATTATATTTTTAGAAGTGAAAAGTAGAGCATGTTCCAAAATTTCTTTTTTTCTGGCCTTCAGGGATAGCAGAACTTTTATTTCTAGTAACTTCAAGTCCCCATATACCTTCCGTAACATTAATGAGGAAAACAAACAAAAAATTAAGTGGTATATGAACACACCATGTATATTTTCGCAGAGAACTTTATTTCTCTTGCTCTGAAAAAAATATAGACCTTCTTTTCTTAATTGTGATTAGATCAAATTCTTTTCTAAAATTTATGTAAAATATGTCTAGGCAGCAAGAATATGGACAATACAATTAGCTTTGTCTTTTGGGCTTGATGATTCAAGCTCAAATGTTAATATTCATTGTAGTGGAAATATGCATGGGATGGAAATATATATGGAATAGAAATACATAGCAATTATTGGAAAAATGGCTAGTGTTTATTGAGCCACCTCTAATTTCACTTTTTTTAAACAATTTTTTTTTTTTAAAGATTTATTTATTTGTGCATACAGAACTGGGGTACAGGCCAGAGGCTCAGGGGCGGCGAGAGGCTTCACCAGAGACAGAGTGGGGAGCAGAACAGGCAGATCTACGAAGTACACTGCTGAGGGGAGCAGCGGGCGGGTCAGGAGAGGTCTGCCACGCCATGTGGTCACCTCCGGGGCAGGCGGGATCGAACTCATGCGGAAGCGGCTTTAGATTCTCAGTGCTGTGCTTTAACCCGCTGCACCACCAGGGAGGGCCCTAATTTCACTTTTTTAATTAGTATTCACTACCTTACTCATATTCAAATACTCTCACAAAGTATGTTTTATGAACACCATTTGTGCCAGTAGAGTCCCAAAGATACTATCTTAACTAATATTAACTATTAACTTGAATAGTTAATATCCAAGAACACTGAACCTGTTAGTGGAAGAACTGAGAGTTTGAACCAAGGATTGACTGACTCTGAAGTTTATATTTTTTCTATTGAAACAAACTGCCCCTTGACAGTTGTTGGGCATTACACTCAGTTCTATTACTAAGAAGGCAACTGCGTTTCTTATTCAATATTGTCCACATTTCTACTTTTTTTAGGCATGATGATAAATGATGTGAATCATAGAGATAAAACAGGAATTGTCCTTGCCTTATGGAACCTACAGGTTCATGAGGAGGTCTAATCAACATGCTTATGATTTTAATGCAGGATGATAGGTGCTATGAGAAAGGTCACAACAAACTACTATCAGAGACTGAGAAAAGCCACAGGCTCTGTGTACACATTGGCTTGTGTGTGAGAGAGATTTATGGTATGTATAGCGTTTGTGTCTTTTGTGTGGTGCATATATGAATGGGATGTGGTATGTGTGACATGTATGTGGTATGGTGTATTGTGTTTGCATATGAGTGTAGTGTATGTTGTATGGTATGTATGTTGTGGTGTTTTTTTATGAGGGTTGTGTGTATGTGTGTGTGTGAAGATAAAGGACATTCCAGACAAGCAAATAGCATGTTCCTAGTGAAGTGGTTGAGAGCACATGACATATGAATGGCAAATTGTTTGGTTTAGCTGGAAAATAGTGGAATTGTGGAGAGCTATGAGAAGTAATAATAAAGGCTTTGAGAATTATGAAATCAGGAATTCTCTTTTTTATGAGCATAAACATTTTATTTTGTCTTGATACTTTCCTTCCACTTTGGGTATCTGTCTGTAGAAGATATCCTGTTTGGGTCATATTACCTTCCCATGAATGCTATTAGTGTTCTTGCTACCCTACTGATACTTTCAGTTGGCAGTTTTCTACAAACTCTTCAATATATTTTGGGCATAGTTCTCTTAATAGCTTCAGGGGTAGGTCATTCTCTGAAGTGTCATTTTTAAAATTAGGTTGTCTGTATTCAGCCATAAAAATTCAACCCAATTATGATTCTAGAATCAATATATTGTAGAAAAGTAAATTACTAGCATATTAGAAGACTTATTTCCCCAAAACTACAAAAAAGCCACATGGGTATCTCACTGTAATAAACACTCTGTTTATTACACCTTCCTACAATTCTTTCAATTTATCAGTTCCTTTACTATTCTGATTCCAAGTATGTTTTGCTCTCATTTGCCTCTCACAGTATTCACTGCCTTGCTCCAGCCCAAGGCCACCATGTGGATCTCACAGCACTGTAGCAGTCTTCTGTCTGCTACACTGCTATCCCAGTGTCTGTTAGGATTAGACACATAACTTGAAAATTTTCTTAATGAACCAGCTGATACAATTTTACTGAAGAAACCTAGACACCAACCACAAATTACCTGGGTTTTAAGTTGTTCAGGCCACATTCTTGGATGTAGAGGATTCTGCATAAACATTTTCACAAATGGAAAAATATTCAAGACAGTGAGTCTTCCAACTGTAAGGAATGTTTTTATGATTTTTTAAAAAAAGCAAATATAGATAGCCTAGGACAGGACTAGCCATCAAATAAATATTTCCATGGTATCTGAAAGCTGTAGTATTCAGACTTTTGTTCTGATGTGGTGTAGATGATGAACATGTTCTCTGTTCTAGAGACTTCATTCAGATCTCAATTTGGATGCAACTTCTCAGAAAGTCCTTTCTTGGTCTCCTGCTTAAAATAGGTGAAAGTACAGTTATGTGTCTCTTCTCCATCACATGCCTGTATTACCCCAACCCCTCTTCATCCTGTTACTCTGTTTTTCTAGGTAAAACAATCTTATCTATTACTAATATATTAAGCATCTGTTAGTCCCCACATTCTGTAAGGTCTGCTTTTATGCATCAGTTAACTGAAGACCAGGAGTTTAGGAGTTATTTTTGAACTGTCCTTGTCCTTGCACCTTCCTACAATTCTTTCAATTTATCAGTTCCTTTACTATTCTGATTCCAAGTATGTTATGCTCTCATTTGCCTCTCACAGTATTCACTGCCTTGCTCCAGCCCAAGGCCACCATGTGGATCTTACAGCACTGTAGCAGACTTCTGTCTGCTGCCCCATTTTACTGTATTCCTTTTATCCGCAGAGGAGGTGGAAGGAATTAATGAATATGTGGATTGTGTTGTTCATTGTCTGTGGAATAGGACATATGCGGGTTCTCACACTGTTGACTGATTGAATGAAAAGACAGAAATAGATTAGGAGAGAGAATGAATTGGCAGAAAGCCTCCCCTGTCTTTTTTTACCGAGAGGGCTGGTGACACTTGGTTAAGGTCACAGAGTTAATACTACATATCATATTCTGAAATAAAACCCAATTTTTCTAAGGGTGAAGGGTTTATTTTCAGAAAATGCTGCCATCTCTCATTCCTCCTTTCTTCCTACAAAGTATTAGCAGTTTGTTTCACTTTACTGGACAATTATTCAAATTGATTAGAAAATGGATACCCCTTTACTATAAAAACCGTTAAATTACTGTACAATATAAAGAATCAAGGATTAAGTTGCATGTAATTTTTACTTTCATCATTATGCTTTTTTTAACAACTAATGTGCATCTACTTTTATAGCTAGGAAATATATACAGTTATATGAATGTGTAAAAAATTTTATCTGTGAAATAACTGCTAGTATCTTAATGTAATTTATTCTGCTAGTATTTGATAGGCTTATTTGCAATTTGTGACATGAATTTCCATAATGTGTGGAAAGATAGTTTAGAGAAGCTGACCATAAATTTAGTAAAGTAGACTCCATAGTTTTAAATACAACCCACACAATTAACGAATGTAAGAAATTTAGTATACTGTTTATAATCCTTTGAAATTTTATAGTAATTGTCTTTAGGAACTGCAAAATATTTAGTTTTGGAGACCTAAATATCTTGTTAAAAAATCCTTTGAAAAATAAACTTCATAGCCATTTTATTAGGTAATAGCAGTATCATAATTCCACTTATATATCTGTCTTTAGAAGTTTCATTAATATATAATATTTATGTTAAATAAGTAATTATGTAATAAATGTGATATTGAGACCACAAGTATTTACTTCTCTTTATGCTTCCTGTCAAAGTGTCTTCTACTGGAATTTGGTTTTGGGTGAAAATTTAGAGGAATTTCTTTGGTATCCATCTTTTCATTTGGCAGTAAAGATAGATTTGTGTTCATCAAGTATTTTTGTGGATTGATCACCAGTGATATTTCAGTGGCAGTCTTTTCCCATACCAGTTACTGTGATTTATTTTGAGGTGATAGATACTGTTTCCATTCTTGCCTTTTATTTATTTATTTATTTATGCTGCTTAATCTGTCAGTTCAAAACCAGCCATGGTGTCTGATTCATTGCCACCTTCCAGTCTGGCCAATCTATTGTTTATCATCATGTCTCAATTAAGCCTTATCCTTTGAAACTTTGATTTAATATATGCTTATGACAATGTCAAATGACAGTACCATGTCAACAACAATCTTCTTCATTCTTCTCACTTAGAAAAAGCTCAGTGATGACTCCCTAGATGCCTGGACTTAGTACTAGCTACATAGTTTGTGGAATTTAGTATAATTGAAAATATTTCAAAATTTCTAAGCATTTCAAGTTGCCAACAGCAGAACATTAAATCTTGCATGGGGCCTTCCTATTCCTGTGCCCTTATGCCACTGAATAGATAATGCACACATGCAGCCTTCTCTGCTTAGATCTTTCATCTATTATTCTCCTTTATTTTTCTTCCAACCAAGAATTATGGGCCACTTATTATATGTAAGGCACTATACTTGTCATTGAAAATAAAAATATGCTTACTTTTAGATTTTAATATTCCTACTTTTAGATTCTGTTGATTAAAACCCCCACAGATAAATAAGACAGCATACACATTATGACTATTTTTTTATCTTCTTAAGATTAAATACTCTGTAGTGATTTCCTATATATCAGACTGAAGTTGCCAATCTTTCCTCCAGGTGCTTCTGGCATATATAGAACTCTAGAACCCGAGGACTTTCTTTCTTCTGGGAGCTATTTACTATCCCACACATTACCTGTTTCATCCCTAAAGACAAATTTACGCATGACAAGGTAAACAGATGATGTTCATGAAGGTGTTAATTGAGACGACTGTAAGCTGAGGCTTACACTAAGATATCCCTAGGGAATTGCCAAGTATTATGCCATAAACAATAAAACTATCAAGTAGGATTGAGTACATGTTGCAGAGGAAACAGCTGCCTTCTTAGCCAAAAAGGATTATTGCCATATAAGAATGTAGGCAGAATGTTGTCAAAAAAGTTAGACACCTAAGGAATTACATAAAATTTCCTGTTTCTTTTGTCAGTGAATTCCATTTTTAAAAAATTCACCAAACACAGAGAAAAAAAATTAATAACAAAACTAGAATCTGATGTAGCATTGAGGCTATCAGAGGGGGAGGGGAGAAGGCACAATGTGGAGGACTGTGGGTGTTTTGGATAGTGGATATGGTGTGGTACAACGCCTGAAGGGGGAGATCCTATCTGTACCTCTAAATCATATTCAGAATTTTAAAACAACATTTCCTCAATTAAAAAAAAAAGGTAATTTAAAGAGCAGACACTCTTAATAAAGTCCAGTTTATTAATTCTTTTCTTTTATGCAGTAAGCATTTTCATTAAGCCTAAAAAAAAATCTGCCTAGTCCATATTTTTGTATTTACTTCCAACATTTTTATAGTTTTGAGTTAATTTTTGAGTTAATTTTTATATATGATATAAGATAAAGATTGAAGTTAACTTTGAAAGTACAAACATCCAAATATTCCAAAATCATTCATTAAAAAAGACTAATTTTTCACCAAATTGTCTTTGCGACTTTGTTGAAAATCTTTTGACCATATACACGTGGGTCTACTTTAGGTCACTCTTCTAGTGGTCCATTTGTCTCTCTGGGTACTAATACCACATCATCTTGATTAGTGTAGGTTCTCCAACTTACTTTCTTATCTTTCAAGGTTGTTTTTTTCTTTTCCAAGTTGTTTATATTTGTATATTTTTGAAATCAACTTGTCAATTTATTTATGCTTTTGCTACTTAACATTCTTGTATTTCATAATGTTCATATTCTATATTTATTTTCATTGTTTTGTTTTTATTATCCTAAACTGATAATATGAATGGTATTTGGCTCCTCATGATCATATGCAAGAATTTCTTGTATATATTCTCAATAGTAAATTTTCCAGGATTAAGTTTAACAAAATTCATCTTAATAGAAAGTTGCTGGATTGTTTTACAAAGTAGTTGAGCAAATTTCTATTACTATACATCATATGTGGGAGATCCTAACTATTCTAATTTTCTAATGTTTGGTCATGGCTGGTATAATTAATTTTGCCAAATAGGTAAGGTTAATTCCTTGGATGATGTGAGTGAGAGGACATGACTACTTGACTTGTGGACTGGAGCAGGACAAGGCTCCTTACACATCCTTTGCCCTTGGAATGTACAGTACACTCACTGATCCCAGCCTGAAAGCTGCTTCAAGGATGCAATGTGGAGAGAGTAATGCATTATGGAGACCACCTGGACTTTATATGTAACTGAACCTAGTGAAGGCCTCATATAATCCTGTAATATCTTAGTTAAGTGGGTACTTAAGACAAGCCTCAGTTAAGTTGCCCTTGCTTATTAAAACCACCACTTGGCCCTCCCTGGTGGCGCAGCGGGTTAAAGCACTGCACTGAGAAGCTGAAGCCACTTCCGCATGAGTTCAAATCCCGCCTGCCCCGGAGGAGACCACATGGCGTGGCAGACCTCTCCTGTCTCTGGTGAAGCCTCTCACCGCCCCTGAGCCTCTGGCCTATACCCCAGTTCTGTATGTACAAATATAAATAAATCTTTAAAAAAAAACAAAAAAAAAAACCCCACCACTTAACACTCTAGAAAGCTGTTTGGTCTTTCTTTGGTCTCTCTTTGCTCTTTGTATACATAGCAGTTTTAACTCTCACCCTAGAATTCCAAGTCAGCATACTCACAGAATTAAAGGTTTTGATTTGATTTCTCTAGATGAAATTAGGTCTTTCTTCAAAGATGTCTATTGGCTATGTTCTTCCTGTTCTGTAAAATTACTGCCCATGTTTTTGTTTCTGTTGTATTGAGTTACAGGCCATTTTATGTCTCCGTATGAGAAATATTTACTCAAAACTGCTACCATAATTTTTTCCTTTTGGAGTATTTTCTTGTGTTATTTGTTGATCAGTGCAAGCTTTATTTTCTATATTCTTAAGAAGTGCTATGTGAATTTTAAGTATTTAAAGTTTTTAAAAAATATCTTTTGGTGAGTAGAATTTTTTAATTTTAATGTTTTCCATTCATCTATTTTTGAATTTTATGTTTTTTTTTAAACTTCATTATTTTGTTTATATGTTTTTATTGTTCTTACAATTTTCTGGATACAAGGCTTGTTTGTAGAAGAATAATTTACCCATAGTATCTTTTTTGGTTTTGTTTTTTGATTAGGAGAGTGTTTTCATTATTTTATATATTGATATTTAAATTAATATAAATTAAATTTCCTCTTGTTTTCACTTTAGATTATGGGTGGTCAGTGATTTAAAGCAAACCTTTTTTTATCTCTTTATAAATGTGAAGTTAAGGAACCATTCTGAACATATTTAATGCAAGTACTTGCATCAGCTATAATTTGTCTTCTGATTTTGTGTTTAGAATAGGGAAAACAAAGTGGGCATTACCCTTGCAGAGCTTTTTTTTTAAATAATAATGCCAAGTGTGTTACACATTATTTTGACTAAAAATATTGCACTAGTCTTTAGATTCTAGAAGAATTGTATCTGTGCACAAATCCATTTGTGAAGCCAAAAGCTGATCTTGTGTAAATGTGCCAGAAGGATCCATTTCACAACACTGCTTCCTCTTGCCAAGGTCAGTGGCTATCACTGAAGTAACCAGAGAATGACAGTGTCCTACTCTCAAAAAGCCTGGCCCTTTTGCAACATTAAGTTTCAGCACTTTTTGTCCCTTTTGTTTCAATAATGGGAATCCTTTTTTCATTTCTATCATAAGTTCCTATGAGAAATTTAGAGAGAAAAAAAAGTGTTTTTCCAAGAAAACAGTAATTTCTTATTAGAACAAGTATAATTTTCAGAGAAGTTTAAAAAAGTGTATGCAGTGTTCCTAGTTTCCTCATAAGAGAAACTGATTGCTAAATGGGATGCTCTGTAGCTTTGCTGTTTAAATACATATTCCAGGTACAGGTATATCTTCTTTATTTACTCACTTAATTTCCAAGTTACCTAGTGGTCAGTATTCTACCTTTCTAAGAGTGCAACACACTGCCATTGGTTTATAATTTGGACAAAGCCCTAGAATGGAAGATATTTCAAAGAAAGCTGGCAGGCACATCAAGACCAGGATGAAACCAGATTTGCTTTGCATAGGACTTATACATTCAGTTTAGCTTTATTCAAACAGGTGCCCCAAATACAACCCCTTTGACCTGAGTACTCCATCCCTAAATGGCAAACTAAACATTCATGAAAATTTAATGGTGAGGAAATTAGTTCCTTCTTATGTTTCAGACTCTGAAATGGCACCAGGGAGCACTTTCAGCGACAGACTTCAGAAGTGTGTGGATGCACTGGAGCAAACCTGACGCACTAGTCCCTTCGACTTGTCATCCTTCTCCAAGTCAGCCCGCCCCCAAGCCTTCTGACTGGACACCTCCAGGATGCCACCCAAGAAAGGTATTTCAAAATAAAAAACGATAGCAGAACATGTTACCTTTGGGGATTGAGCACTTTGAAAAGCTTTCCCCTACCACAATCTTATTCCCTTCTTGGGGCTTTCTCTTCTCTAGTTATTTTGTCATTTGAGGATTAAGAAGGATTTAGTACTTCTCTACTTCTTTTCTTGAATGGACATATAATTTCATCAACTTTCCTTTAATTTAAGAAGATGTTATGGAGAAGCAAAATACACTGCGATTCACATGTAGAAACTCAAACTCAAGATTCAGTTGGTAGCATTGACCCATTGTTAGATTGGTGTGGAGTGGAGGACAGCTTTGTGACGGAGACCTGTCCCACTACTGGTGAATACAACTCTGAATTAACTACAGTTGAAGCGGTGAAGAACAGAGATATAACCTTCCTCCCCCTGAGATATTTATGTGCAAGATGAGCAATGTGATGAGACAGTTTAGCTGCATCACTTGTCACACTGATGCATTTTCAGTACCATGTGGGACAATGTGTGGTATGTTAAGCTTTCATTCTGTCCTGCTTACGTAGTTTGTATTTGGATCTGTTTTCAACAATGTTTTGGTCCCCAGAAAACAAACTGTAGAATTTTTAAATAGGGAAAAATCTGGAAATAGGTGTTTGCTATTAACTTTAGAATTTCTACTCTAGGTTGCTTTGGTGTCAGTCATTCCTTTACCTGATTTACTTAGTCTTAAAATAGATAATGGAGACAGTCCTCACTTAGAGGTAATGTATTCACATCATCCAACCCAGGCCTATGTCTTGAGAATCTTAGTAGTTTCCTATTTAATGCACTCAGTTAATTGTTATTAAATTCAAATATCTGGATATTGTTAGCAATATCCTTTTCAAGGTATGCCATTGCTTTTAGAAACAACTTTTTTTAAATTTTTAAATATTTATTTTTGTATGCAAGAGCCAGGGTGTAGGCCAGAGGTGTGGGGTGGTGAGAAGATCCATGAGAGACAGAGTAGGGAGCAAAACAGGTGGATTGATTGACATACACTGCTGAAGTGGGCAGTGGGTGAGACAAGAGAGGTCTGTGGCACTGTGTGGGTCAGCTCCCTGGCTGAGGATTGAACTTGTGCCACAGTGGCTGATAACTTGATAGTGCTGAGACTTAACCCTTTGTTGTTGTCATGAGTGACTCCCAAGTTTCTAATTTTGTTAATGGAATAAAAGGATATTTCCATACATAAGACAGAGTCAACAGAGGCAGAAAAAATTTTTTGGAGTGATTTTTATCATCATAGGCAAAGTTGTATTTCCTAGCATTCCATGTCAAGTTACTTTTTAAAGAGGCTCTAGACTTGTATTTCATCAAAAGTATTATAACCCCCATCCTGACAAAATTAGCATTGCAAATGAATTTTTTCATTATAGCTATTCGAGAGTATATGTAGTGCCTCATTGGGATTTGGGATTTAATCTTTATTTCTTTAATGATAGTTTAACATTTCTGTGCCATTTTATTTCTTTTGTTTTATCTACAATAAAGAACACCTTTATTCTCTTACTTTCTTTTTTTATGGCTTGTTTTTTTCTACTCTGTTTTCACTGTGGGTAGAGTAGCACTATCTTTTTTTAGTGGGTTTGCAATGTATATCTTTAAATTAAAATGTTATACCACTTTACTTATATTTTGGAAACTTTATTATAGCAGTTTCATTTGTCATTTTGTACTTTATGTTATTATTTATATATGTTTTGTTTGCAAATTATTATAAATCCTAAAATTATGTCATTATTATAGCTGCTTTTAACAGTGAAAATTGAGACTTTTTTGGTCATTACTTACTCATTATGTTCTGACTTCCCCTTCTGGGGTCCAAATACATACATCTGATGTTAGTTAATTGCTATCAGTACAGATCACAAATCATCTTCAGTTTTCTTCAGTTTCTGATCTAATCCACTGTTCATGTCATTAAATTAATTTCTCATGTCATATATTATATTTCTTATTACTTGAGTTTGATTTATATTTTAAAAATGTTTTAATTTTTCTCACCATATTTTTAAACTTATGAAGTATACTTGTAATTGTGTTTTATTGTTGTTACCTGCTAATTCTAACATCCATGTGATTTTTAAATCCATTTCTGATTGCTCTCCAGGTTGGAGGCGTAATTTTCCCTACAACTTACTTACTTATTAATTTTTTACTCAGTGTTGGAAATGTTGAGTTCTACAACTTTTGATGCTGGACTTTTCTGTATTCCTTTAAATATTGTCAGATTTTTTTTTTTTTTGGTATGTAGTTAAGTACTTTAAATTGGCTGGATGCTTCTGAGACTTGCTTTTAAGTTCAGTTAAAGGTGAATTCAGGGCAGAAATGATTTGGTCTAAGTAATAATCATTATAATTGGGGATCTCTAATCTCTTCAATGATGAAAAACTTGAAATATTCCTGACTTGTAATCTCCAGAAATTGTTCTGTCCACTAGTTTCTGGTGTTTCTTCCCCTAGTCTTTAGAACAATTCATTTGAAGACAATACATTTTATACTATTTAGTCTAATAGCAGGAGGTTATTTCATTGAATTGAAAGGTAAGGATAAAGTTGAGCCTCAGACCCAGCTAGAACCAGAGACTCATACATTGTAACAAATCCAAAAAAAAAAAAACTTCTTTCTGTTTTGTCTCTGAAATTCTACCTCATTTTGCTTTTGCATATGATAGACATAACTGATAAGACTGAGGCTAAGAGTAACTAAATCTTTCATATCCATGTGCATGAAATATGTATGTATGTTTACATAAGGGAAGAATTTATAGTAAATGTTGGCGAGTGATAGAATAATTCACATAAAATCATGGTTAAAGTGTGATCCATTGGTAGTTGTCCCCAATAACTAATAATTTCACTTCCTTTTGTCTGACTTATTTCTATGTAGGAGGTAAATAGCAAGTCCCCTTTCCCTTTTTTCCTTTCTTTTTTATAAAGATTTATTTTTATTTATTTAAGCATACAAGAACTAGGGTATAGGCTAGAGGTGTGGGGAGTGAGAGAATTCAGCAGAGACAGAGTGGGGAGCAGAACAGGAAGATCTACTGAAATGCACTGCTCAGGGTGAGATAGGAGAGGTCTGCTGTGCCTTGTGGGTCACCTCCCTGGCTGGGGGTTGAACTCATACTGCAGTGGCTGGTGGTAGCTTTATAGTATTGAGGATTTAAGCCTCCTGTCTCTTCTTTTCCACCTAATTTTCACTCTCTGTCATAGACAGTTTTTTGCCAAAATATGTAGTATACATAGAGAAGAATATCTTAAAACAAAACTTGACTTTCAATAATTTATCAAGTAAAATTTATATTTTCCTCCTGAGTCAAATAGATACAATGGAAATAATGAGGATTGGATGAAGATTGATGGTTCTTCACCTAGGAAGGTTGTTTGCTGGGATGAGGATTATGTATATAATGTTTATGAAGTATGCTATTGGACAGTCTATATACACACATTGCAAAAGACTCAGAAGTCTGCATGAACCAACTCAAGAAACCATAATGTAACAGTCCTTTAGGACAAAGGAGTAGTTTTGAAGTATTTACAGATATTCCTGTGAATAAGCCACAAGAAATAGAGGCAGCCCAGTGTGAGCAGAGATGCTTGCCTTTTGCCCCTTCTTATACTCATTCTACTGTTCCAGGTCATGCAAGAATCAGACCACATCATGAACAGTGAAGGAGGTATAAATTAGGAGACATGGTCAAAGGATATCTCCATTTCTTCTTCCACTTATGTTTCCACACCTCTCATTTGTGGGCATGAGTGAGGAGAAGGGAGAAGCTTTGAATAGGATGTGAGATTACAGTTTTAATTTAGGCTAAACTGAGTATTTGCAGACCACAATACCAGAAAATGAGTAGGAATTATCAAAGTCAGGTAGTTGTTATAACTATAAATGACCAGAGAATTATCAGAGTGCCTGAACATCATCCAGGCCTGGCAAAGTGAAATCCAGTGGAGACTAATCAAAAGTAGCATTTATTTATCCTTTAAACAAATGGAAATTGACTATAATCATAATTTTTAGGGCACATTTATTTTGATATAAATAGCCAATTGTTCTCTTTAGTGAGCTAGTTAGACCCATTAAACAGGATAGCTGAGAAATTTCTTAAGGAGAGGTACAGCTCATCCACTATGCTCTCAATTCTCTGCCTTGTCTGATCTTAGCTGAAATCTATTTGTGACTCTGGTGCCTTAATGACTTACAACAGAGAGCTCATATATTTTTTTTTAAACTCTGAGTGACTGCTTGGTACTACAAGTCTTTTGCTACTCCTTAGCACTAATGATCTGTCTTATTCCTCATGTCTGTTTTTTCTCCTTTAGGGGGAGGGTGGTCTACTCTACCTGCCTCCTTGATGTTAATGCTCTTTTCTGATTGAAATCTTAATTGAACATGGGTGCCTCATTTATGCAGTACCATCAAATTACCTGGGCAATAAATATAGGACAGACTCCCCAGCAAGAATAGCTGTTTTCATTTGTTTGATTGTTGGTTTTCACTTCATGGCCAATATTGTGTACACATTAAATTTGCAACTAGCACAAAACATCTGTTTTGGTGATTTTGTGAGTAGAACTCTCTACTCTCCATATCCTTTTCCTTGGACTTTACTAAATTATATTCAGGTCAGTTCTCCACATCATAAACATCTAGTTTTGAAAGGTAATGACCAGTACTACAGCATTTCTCTTTCATTTAAACAGCATCTTTTGAATTAACAAATACAAATTTATACATGATTACAAACAAGATTTCTCTAAGATGATGAATTACCTGCTAGTTACCCCAATGCAAGATACGTCTTGAGGTACAACACAATGACTGTAAATCTACAGTGGCCAGATCTTGAGAGTCTTGGAAGTCATTTATTACTATTATTACTGAAGTTAAATTTGTTTATAACACTGTATGTGACTCAGAGGCATAAGGTCACACCACCTCTGATGCCTATCCTGACTCGACTCCCCCCAAGCCACCTGTAGCGCTCCACTACAGTCCATTACTTCCTCTTCCACAACTCACTGCTCCCCTTGTAGCCTGAATTTACCGTCAGTTTTCTAGGATTAGCTATTGGTTTGGTTTTAGCTGATCGTTTATTTTTTTCTATATTCCATACATAAGCAACACCATCTGGTACTTGCCTTTCTCCTTTTGACTTTTTTCACTTAGCATAATCCCCTCTGATGCATCTATGTAATCAAACAGCATGAAGTTACTCAAAATGTCGAATACAGACCTACCACATGATCCAGAAATTCCACTCCCAGGTATCTACCTGACGAATGCATAAACACTAGCTAGAAATAATCTATCTATGTCTATATTCATTACAGCATTATTTGCAATAACCTAAGTGCCAAGATCAGAAGAATATATAAGAAAACTGTGATTTATATACACAATGGAATACTATTTGGCTACACAAGTTCTTATCTCTTCAGTAACTTATTCATTCCCTCCATGATCTTATTTGGCCATTTTCCTCTGTATTTAAGAGATAAGTGCAAAGTTTTTTCGCATGGAGTATTCAAAATAATGCAAATGTAATTTATTTTTAATTTTACAAACATTTGTCTCAGTGGGGAGTCCTTTCCTACAGACTTCATGAGGTTCCCAAGGAGAATGAGCATCAGTCAACAATCCTGATGCAGCCTAGGAAAGTGCCTTGGCAAAAGAGGGGGTGTGTAAGTGTTTACACCAAGCATATTAAATACATTTTCAACTGATCAAAGCATAAAGCAAAAGTATTGACCATAGTGAAGAATAGGAAGGAAACTTCAGGAGGAAATATATCTATTAGACTTGAATCTTTAAATTGCTTGCAATTAAAGTTGCAATTTGCAGAATATCTGTCTTAACAAGAAAACTGGACAGAATAAAGTAAAATTTTAGTTAAAAATCAAGGAAGTTAAAAAAGTGATGAACTGGTAGACTGAGAAAAGCAAACAGGGGCTGTCACTAGTTTTTCTCCTTCTACCTCAAACTTTGAATATAGTGAACTTTATTTAGGGAATTTTATTCTGTACTAAATCTGTTAGTCTGTCTTGTTGACTGTCTACTTCGTGTATGTCCAGCACATTTTGCCAGTATTTTATCTTATTGAAGTAACCATCTAAGAGCCTTTCAGTGTGTGCCAATCATCATCTTATCCATCTTTCAGGACTTGGTTGATTATCACTTCCCTCTATTATGGTTTCCTGAATCTGCTAGGGAAACATAGTATTTTCCTCTTCATGCTTCCTGTGGTTGCATGATGTGTGTATCATTTACATGTCACTCTTTTCTAAGTGCTTTGGAATGATGTTATTTATATCCCTGTGAACAATGACCACCTTTTCTAGAAAAAAAATTTACATATTTGGCTAGATTTTTTTTCTAATTGTGTTCCACATATGTGTTTGTATGTATACATATTTACATATATAAACATATACATACACAGACTTATGAAATTATATTTATTTGTCAGTTTGTGAGCTTAAAAGTTAAGAGATGAGATAAATTTGTTGTGGTCAAAAGCTAGTTGCCACTGATGATTTGTGTCTAACTGCCCAGCAGGTTTTTGCTGCAGAAGAAGTATGTCTGGGGAGCCAAATTATAATGCAGGTGTGTTTGGATACCCCATGATCCAAGCAATGATAGGTTGATTGAGGGATTTTTTTGACAGGTCTGATGGAATATTTATTCCATTATTGTTGGGAGAAAAAACAGAATCCCCCAAATAGTGGGATGACTTTAATTTGTTTATTCATTTATTTTAAATATTTAGTTATGCACACAGAACTTGGGTACAGGCCAGAGGTGCAGGGGCAGTGAGAGATTCACCAGAGACAGTGTAGAGAGCAGAACAGGCAAATTGACGAAGTACACTGCTGAGGGAAACAGTGGGCGGGTCAGGAGAGGTCTGCCAGCCATGTGGTTCAACTCTGGGACTGAATCAAACATGCACCGAAGTGGCTGCAGCTGGCTTGCAGTGCTACACCATCAGGGGAGGGCCTGGAATGACTTTTATTCTCTACCCCCCCCAAACCCTCCCCACTCCCCTTCAGAATCTGGATCTCTTCCCTCTGGATAATACATAAGAAGTACTAGCACTTTTTTTGGTTTCCCATTTCTGTGATTCCTTTTCAGGCTACCTACTTCCTCTTTTGACCCCTTTTGTTTTTTCAAGTGTATTGTCATATCCTTTTATCTACTATTCTCCCCTGGTTGCCATTCTGGCCCTTAAGAAAGACTGCACACCTCTTCTTTCATATTTGTATGTTCAGTAGCACTCAGAGGTTTTGCTATGTTGTACTTTAAATATATGAGAGAAAGTGTGCCAATTTAGTAAGTTATATATTGAACAATGTGTGTGTTTTTTTTTCAAGTAAAGAAAAATAGAAAATTTAGCAACAATATGTCAGAGCTAGAAACATTTGTAGGAATTTCCAGAAATTTCAGGATGTATCAGTATGTCACTGATTACATCAGAAAATAAATTTTAATACCTTATATTCCCTACTGTCTCAGAAATAGTTAACTTAGTAAATATTTTTTGAGTGAATAGTTGACTAAGTATGAGTGAGTGAGTCCAGGTTAGATCTTCCAAATAGATCTTCTGAGATCTATTTTCAAGTAGATGTATGAAGAAATCTTTCTAGTCTAGGGCCCACTCCTTACTTGTCACCCCTGCATGCAGGGGTATTAGAAAAGAAGGCTGGTTTCTGGTACTATTTTCCTTGATAGGTTATGTGGGATCAAAGGCAGAAGTTAAGGAAGTGGGTCTATATTTAGACTTGGTGACTTATTTAGATGAGTTGCTATAGAAAGTGGTGCAAAAATATTTCACACGTAGAATATCACATCCAGGGTGCTTTAACACTGCATCCAAATGATCTGGGTGGGACAGATAGAAGCATCTGCAAACTGAAATAATCCACTGCAAACTCCTCTTTGGAATACACACATCTGACAGCTGGTGAATCAGGTTGTGGGTCAGGAGACCTATTGTTACACTTGGCATCACTGTGATGCCTTAGTTTACAGACAGAGATTAACAGTACCTTCAATAATTTATTTGGTATTTAAAACATCTGTTTAGCTTTTCTCCTCTCTAAATTTCTACTGGTCCACGTCTATATGTAGGTGAGAGTGCTAATGCGTGTGTGTTATCATTACCAACTGCTGGGAGGGAAAATGATCTCACTCATGAGCAAGTGGTGTTTGCTTTCTCTGTGAAGGGAGTGACCTGCATAGTGGAGGCCAGGAGGGGAACGTGGCCTGGAGATCCCTGTGTTGATCCTCCCTTGCAACTGCATCTCCTCTGAGTGGAGGAGGTTATGTGACTTGCAGAACTGCTAGACTGCACAAATGCTGTCCTGAGGAGAGAGCTACTAAAATGTCAGAATTTCAAGAAGGTGGCTTTATAATAGCTACACTGGTAAGCATTTTGATAACTGAAAACAGCAGTTAAGGAAAATATGGACCTTTAAGGAAACTAGGGAAGAACCCACAAGAAACAGTTCTAATCTAGACTGACAAGTTTCTATTTCCTCCATGGCCTCTGCCTCCTTCTTTGTAATTTTGTTCCTGTTCTTTGTTCCTCTTGGAAATGTTTCCTGTACTAATCTGAAAGTCCCATGAATAAGGGGAAAATGTGATTTATTTTGAAATAAAAAGGAAGTTACTGTGTAATACCTCTATTGTACATTGATGAATTGGTTCATCTGTCTGTCTATCCTTTCATGCCCCAAACATTCCCTGAGTATTTATTATCTGCATGAATTAAGGATAAAGAGCTGAAGAAAAATAAAAGCTCAGTCTTCCTGGAGCTGTCTTGCTTATAGGGAAGGTAAACAGTGGAACAGTTAACAGCTAACTAGATAACATATTGTCAGTTGATGACAATGTCATGATGAAAACTGTAGCAGTGTATGAAAACTGTTAATAACTTGTAGTTTGGGTTTCTCTACCTCTCTGGCTACTTCCATATTCTCTGCAAGGTGGAAGCAGCAAACATCTGGTGACTTTTCAGGATACGGAAGTTCATTACCCCACCTTCCACCCTGCCCCTGCCCTTCAGCCTGTAAGATCTGATCCCTAATTTCTGCACAGTAAGTCAGCTTCCTTCCTCTTGGTTGCTACCTCACTCTATTCCTTTGCTTGGATCAAGCAGAAACCTTTTCTGTGTTTACAGAACTCTCTGATCTTTTAGTGTTCCTTTTCTCCCCATTGTTTTTGGGTTTATACCTTTTAAAATGCTCTCACTACTCTATATGAATTATGTGAAGCAATGAAGACAGTCTCTCATATCTGTCTTTCTGTCTGTCTATCTGTCTGTGTGTCTATCTGTCTACCTACCTGTCTGTCTGTCTTTCTATCTATCTATATAATCTACACAATGAAATGGATATATTTCATCTGTTTAAAATTGTGATAATAACACAGTGATCTTATGCAGGCTGGATTTCTTCAATCCTTGCAATTTTTCAATGCATTATCATATAATAATAACTATTGTTATTAATTCCTCTTTACCTTCCTTATTTTCCCAGGAAATAGGAAGAAAGCCATGCTCCCATTCTACCAATTTTACTTTTGTAGATATTTAGTTAAACTGTCAGAGTTGTCCACACAAACAAGTCCTGCTCCCTGGGCACCCCTTCCTCCATCCCCAGTAATGATTCAATTAACATTTCAGTGCTCTGCCTGGCATTAATTCCTACAGAGGTTTCTACTTAGGTAAGTTCTCTGTATCTGTCTCTTTAATTTTGGGACAGTGGTCCCTGTGATCACAATTCACTGACAGATCTAAGAAATGCCATTGATTTGCAATTTATTGAACTTCTGTTATTAGGATGGAAGTGATGACTTCCACTCTGTACATCAATAGCCTCAATTCAGGTTGATCTCTTTCATGCAGTGGCTCTGTTTTAGCTCCCTGACATGTCTCTTTTCTCTCAACTCTTCACTGACATTGAATATCAAGGCACTTAATCATATTCCACTTTTTACTAATTGTTTTGTCTGTGCATATCTTGTTTTCTATTTAAATTGGGACCACCTGGAATGAAGGGAAATTATTTTATCTTTTCAGATTTCATTAGTAAAAATATAGATTTGAATGCCTTCTATGTAGCAGGCACTGCCAAATATTTTAAACTTATTTATCACAACATTCCGATAAGATTTTTCGTTTCCATGATTTATTGACATGGAAACTGATGCTAAGTTAAACATTGCTTGTGGTCACAGGTTTTGAAGTGGAGAGTTAAGTTTTGAACTAAGTTCTATTTGATTCTAAGAAAAAGATAGTGTTCTTAAAGCACACATTCTTTAGTGTTTTGCTCTATCTCCCTTTACACTAAGTACGTTTTTGCCTATTGGATGAACTGCAGGATGAATTATCGGACTTTCTTTCACTTGCATTCTTGTTACAAAGTGAAGATCATGGCAGGTATCTGAACCTAAGAACCCAACACCCAATATAAGGTCTTTAAATATGGCAGCAAATTAAAAGAAAATTAACTGGTAGACTTAATTAACTAAAACCCTCTCCCATTACTTCTCTTTAAATTTCCAGAATGTTCTAGATGTAGTTTTTCTAGCTTCATTACAGGGTGGAACATGTTAGCTACTATTAAAGAAAGCACTATTAATATTTTATGAGTTGGCTCCTTTCTTCCTAACATGGTGGGAATAAAATGTTGTTTGCTAAATTCTAGCTGTTCTCTTTTTTTTTTTTTTTTTTTTGATGTTGCGGAATACGGGATTCCAGACGTTGAGTAGAGACTAGACGTGTGCGGTCTGCTCTTCCGATCCGTCACTAGTAAATTTATCACCTTTTCTAGTTCTTCCCATCTTGCTTCCCTTCCCCTCTGGTAATTACATTTTTGTTGTCAGTGTCTAAGGG
>NW_004567107.1:35925957-35945619 GCF_000260355.1 Condylura cristata | reverse complement strand
TTTTTTTTTTTTTTTTGATGTTGTGTTATATCCACTCTTTTTTAAAAAACAGCAATGGTCATATAATTAAGGTTTGTATGAGATCTTAGAAACTATAATTTCTATGGTAATATTAACCATTCTGAAATACCTCCACTTAAGAAGCAATAATCTCTGTTTTTTGTGTGTTTTTTTCCTCAAAAATTTCCCTCACTTTTTCTCTCTCTAAGTCTCATTCTTAAAAATGAAAACAAAATACAACTTTGCCTTTTTACAGAAACAGTGTACCTACTCTAGTATTTTGGGAAATACAGAAAATGCCTGAAAAGAAGAAAGTAATTTCTTATGACCTCATCATTCATATATGATCACTAACATTTTGTCACATCATCTCTTTTTTGCATAAGGTATTTTAAATATTTTATATTCCATAATGTAGAATTTTAATAATATTTTATGATATATGTGTATCAACTATTTCTATATGTCATTTAAATATTTATGAACATTATTTGTATCTAATGTATGCATAATTCATTGGTATGACTATTCCCTCAAGACTGATGATTCTATGTAGAACTGGAGGTGATTGGATATATAAAAAAGATAAGGATAGAAGACATGTAGGACTTTTCACTCATATTTTTTTCCTATGTGACTGAAAAAACTGAAGTTAGAGACTTTTCAATTATTTACTGTGAAGAGTTTTCTCATTTGGTCAAGATGGTGTACAAGTGCTGTATTGGAGTTTTTATGGATACAAAGTGAATAATAAGGCAATAATATTAATAATAATATTAATAACTCATACTGATATATTGACTTAGATTAATTGTGTAAATTACATGTAAATTACATGTATTATAACAAAATCTTGGCAAAATCTAGGAAACAGTAGTTTTCAAGACACTATTATATTGGATACTTTGATTTCAGAGCAAAGACTATTGCTAGAAATTAGCAATATCATTTCATAATGATAGAGACAAATCTACCTAGGGTAAATACCAAATTTAAGCATGCATATATCTAATAACAGATACTTATACCAAATAGTTAATTGAGATGCAAGGAAAGAACAAAACAACCATAAGAGTTTTCAGCACCATTTTCACAATATTTGATAAAATGGGCAATATCTTATCATATATTTGATATCACAATAAGTGGTAAAGTAAAATAATTGCCTTATAGAAGATTTGTATAGTAATATTAACCATTGTGAACATATCTCCACTAAGAACAGCAGAATATACATTCTCTTCAAGTGCACCATTAAGCAAGATATACAGTATTATAAAACAATAAATTTAAAATAATTTAAATTATAAAAAGCATGTTCTCTAATGAAATGAAATTAAGTTAAAAATCAGTAGTAAAAGATATCTGAAAACTGCCCAAGTACTTCAAACCAAAGGTCATATTTCTAAATGACCCATGGGCATATACAGGAAAAAAAAATCAAGAGATAAAAAGTGTGTTCAACTTAATTAAAATGTATAATAGTTGAAAAATCTTATGATGCATTTAAAGCAGTATGTAGAGGAAAAGTATATAACGTTACGTAGTATTATACACATATATTTTAAAAAGTTTTCAATTCAGTGATCTAAGTTTCTGCTTTAAGAAACTCAGAAAGAATAAATAAAACACAAAACAAGCAGACTGAAGTAGACAATAAAGAGCAGAGATGAATTAATAGAAAATAGAAAAAGGGAGAATGACAACAACTTGTTTGTTAAGAGGACCAACAAAATAGATAACCACTGGCCAGACTAGATCAAAAATTTGTCAAGAGAAATAAATAGTTTAATTGAACATCTATCTGCCTGATAATATAGTACAAATTTGAGAACAGTGTCATTATTATAGTTTTTATGGATACTAAGTGAATAATAAGGCAATAATATTATAACTCATACTGATATATTGACTTAGATAAATTGTGTAAGTTACATGTATCACAGATTACCAAAGCTTTCTCAGAAGAAGGATTGATAGATAACCTCATGTACTTGAGAAATTGAATCTACATTTAAAAAAGGCCATTTCTTGCTCTGATTGTTTCCCTGGGGAACTCTATACCAACCATTCAATAAAAAAGTAGTTTGAATCTGGCACAAACTTTCCTCGAAAATTGAAGAGTACAGAATATTTCCCAACTTTCTGTGAGACAAACATTACTCTAATACCAAAATTGGACAAAGATATGCCTCTAAAACAAAACCATACACAAATGCATTAAAAAACCTAACCTGAATTAAAAATTTAAAAATATTATTTGCAATATCAGAAAAAAAAAACACAACAACAAAGAATGAAGCACTTAGGAACAAATCTGAACACAGCAATAGAAAACCAAAACACTGAAAACTATAAGACATTGCTGAACGACATTAAAAAGAATCCAAGTGAGTGGACATATCTCATCCATGGATTGGATAATTCAATATTGTTAAAATATCCCAAAATTGATTTAGAGTTTCAATATAGTTCTAAACAGTAGATTTAATAGTTTTTCATGAGTTGACAAACTCATCCTTAAATTTATATTTAAATTCAAAGGACCTAAAGGAGGCTAAACATTTTTGAAAATGAACAAAGTTGAAAGACATTCTTGCCCACACGTCTTATCATGAAATTACATAAGATGAGACAATATAAGACTAGCATAAAGATAGACAGTAATGGAAAGACAAATTCTAAATCATCAAAATTATGTTTTCTAAAGAAGGTGGCTTAACCATCTACCATGTGCTCAGGATGCCGCAAAGTAGTGGTTATCCCAGAGTGGTTTGAAAACTGGCAAATTTAGAATCACTTGGAATTTTTTGGAAAAGTCAATTATTGGAGCTTCCTCAGACCTATGGAATCAGAATCTGTGGGTGAAGCTCAGAAATTTGTTTTACATAAGTCCAGTAGGTGATTCTCATGCACAGGAAAGTTTGAGGAATTCTACCTCAGCCTCTCCCTGCTAGAAATCTTAGGATTTGGGTGACAGGCAAGGAAGTTTGGAGACAGAGAATTGGGCATCACAAAATGGAAAAGAAAACTGATGGAATTCGACCATGCAATTCAATATTGTTAGGCTGAACTGATGAATAAAAACTAAGCTGATCTCATTTCTGGCCATCAGGTGATAGGTAACTGTACTTTAAGGTGAGCAAATAGATTTGCTGAACAGTGGACACAATTTGTTGATTGGTACTGACTGTAATTAGATGCTTGAGAAGAATGCAGAGGTTATGAAGGAAAATTCAGAATCTGGAATCTTTCCATAATTTTCTTTTTAAAATTTTCTCTTTCACACATATGAAAGCACATGCATATGCCCACTCTAGTGGCAAGCCCACAGGCTGGCAAGTCAGGCTGTTCTGGAGGCAATGAAGCCTCCCAGCCACCTTCCTTCCCCTGCAAATCCATGTGCTTTCTTTTCTCAGGATTCTCTGGTTCTTTCACTTGTGTTCATCTCATGGCCTCATCTCTTCTGTAGTCACATGGCTCATCTCCCCCTGGCTGTCACTTTCAGCCCAGCCTCTACACTGAGGGGTGCATACTTAATGCATGCTCACACCCATACTACAAGTGTTCAGGCATGTGTGCCCCACGCCCATGCTCCCAAGTGCCTCTGTGTTAACATTATCAAGGCTCCAGGTAATAGTCACAGAGGTTAGAGGCATAAATGGCCTGATCAGTTCATGTACCATTCATCCACAAATTTATGCATATGCACCCATATTTTCAGAGTGCAATTTCATGACATGTGAGACAGGATGAAGACATGAACATTTCTGGTGAACATCTTAGTGATAAGATCACTTTGAAGAACCAGAGTTGAAAGTCTGTTATAACCAGGTATGACCTCTGGATCAGTTTCTTGTAGACTACTTGATTACGTTAGAGAGGCTTAGTGACTACTGAGTCCTACTGAAAAATAGCCTATTGGATCAGAAAACTAGGTCTAGTGAAGTCGGCCTATTTTCTTAAATTTGGATGTGGCTCACCCTAAAATCCATTCCAACCTGCAAAAGGGGAAGGAAGAGATAGTGAGAAGGTGAAAATATAGTGAGCACCTGCACTTATATGTTGTCTTTTTACAAGAGAGCTAGGTTTGACCATTGCCCTTCCCTGTAGAATACAAATGTTAGAATTATAGTCCCAATCTCTGACATTTCATCAAGATAAATGGATTACCCTTAACTGAAACAAAAACAAACAAAAAATCACATATAATCAGGAGACTGAAATGTTAGTAAAGACAGATCCTGAATTTTAGTGGCCTTGGCAGGCTGTCAGCCTCTACTAAGTGTTCCCCACCCCACACCTTTTCTCTTACTGCCGTATGGTCATAACTTGTCCTCTGGATGCCAGAGGATTGTCAAGAAAAGAGAGTGCATCAACTCTCTCTTATTGGAATCCACTGACTTCTATTCTTATTCTGAAACAGGTTTTATCATCTCGTTGGCATTGAAAGATGATAATTTGCTATGGCTGGCAGCCTTTTGTTTAGTGTCAAATAAACCTGGGCCACAATTGTTTCTCTAGTTGCTAAGAAGCAAGCATTAGGTGTTTAAATTGACCACTAACTCAGGCAGCACCACTTTCAACATTGTTTAGCATCACAAGCATTTATGGCAAGGAGGAGCTAAGAGTATAAAGAGATAGTGTGTAGGGTGATATTTTATTCCACCTCTTCATCTTTTGTTGAAATGGCCTTTAATATAATGTCAGGCTGAATATTATGGCAATTTTCCAACTTACAGAATCCTTTGTATTAAAGCAAAGGTCAGAGTAGATGTATCTTCCTAGCTAAAAGGTGTCAATAGTTTTTTTGTGTGGGCATGTGTTAAAGCATGTGAACAGTTTTGTGGATTATCATAACCTTTGCTATGTGCCAGGTACTATAATATGTACATTGCATGCATTTATTATTACATGTAGTTCTCACAGCAACCTTTTATGATCAGTATTATTCCTTTCTTTCACTAAAGCATAAAGAATTTAAATAAATTATCCAAAGTTGTAAGATGGTATAACACTGTGGTGGAGCCAAGACTCAAATGTGAATATGTCTGACTCAAAAATTCAGGCTTCTTCTAGAGCCAGCTGCCAACTTAAAAGCTCTGTTGTTCTTCATAGTTCTATGGTATGAATGCAATAGTTTTCGGGACCCAGATGAACAAAAGTCCTTCTTTTTAATTTATACTTCTTAGTACTAGGCTAGTCATGGGTATAGATTTTTTTTTTTCATGACCATGATCTTGAAGGAATTAAAATCAATCAAAAGAAAATCAGATAATGAAACATTTACATTGACTGCTCTTTGCCCATTTCCAGAAATACTGGAGAAAACATCAAAAAGCACATATCTTAAAAACCTCTAATGAACTTAATCTTTCATTTTTATGAATTCTGACAGAACTTTTGCCAGTATTTCTCTGAAGGAACTTATCAAATGATATATTATGTCACTGCTTCTACTATTTGTGCTACTTTTTCATAGTAATTTTAAAAGTAGAGATTCGGTACCAATTAAAGTCCTCCAGAGAAGCAAATTAAGAGGTTATAGGTCCCTCCAATAACTAAAAAGTAGGAAAGCTACAATTGGTATGATTTTTATAGTTAATTTTGAATTTGGGATTAATAAAATAATTTTCTATATAAATTACAGATGATTGTGTTCAGTTACAAAAACTAGCCCATTAAATCATACCAAATAAGAATATTTCAGATAGTGGGAGAAACATTGTTTGTATCTAGTCAACTTTCTGTCTGTCTATCTAGTGATCAAATTACTTACCTACATATCTATTTATCTGGCTTCTATAAAGAATTTTGCTCTATGGATTGGCTCCTGTGATTATGGAGGTTGTATTTCAAAAATCTCAGACTCATGAGAGTTGATCATATAGTTCCTGTCTTAGTTCAAAAGCAGAACATATGTCCCACTTCGAAAACCATCAGCAAATTATCTGTTGCTTGGTGTTTTATTTTAGCAAGGCCTCCAAAAGATTGGATGAGACCTACTCACATAGGGAAGAGCAATATTTACTCAGTCTGTTTACTCAAGTATTAATCTTATTCAGATATGCTCTCATAGACAGATATAGAATGCTGTTCAACCAAGTATTTGGGCAGAGTAAGGTTTACTCATAAACGTAATTGTCACATTCTCATATCCTTTCTGTTATTGGGCCTTGCACATAGTCGATGCTCAATACATAAATATGCATTGATACTGAGTCACAGTAGAGATGGAGATTCCTAGAATATGGCTCAGATATGGAAATCAGTTGTTAATACCCTATTCTTGTTTCCCACTCTGTCCACAACTAATTCCAAAGGTAGGGTTGCCACTTTTTGCAGTACAATTTGCTCCAGAGACATCGTGGTATTTGAATTTACCTGGTTTCTTTCTATTAACATTCATTCTGACTAAAGTCATCAACTGGAAAACAAACAAACAAACAAACATATACACATGGCAGAAATTAATATATTCAGTATTTAAGGTCATTGTAAAGATTTTGGGAAATGTAGCTCTCCAAGTTAAACCTGATATGAAGTTATTAAAGAATTTAACAACAACAACAAAATAACAAAGAAAGCATCCATTGAGCACCTGCTGTGTTAAAGCTCTGAACAGGATGGTGTGAACCATGCGAGATGATGGAGCTTAGGTTAGCGAATGAAGTGAGGTGAACTTGTGGCTTCCACACAGTTAGTTTTTGTGGGTCTTTTGCCTATGTAGTGAGTGAAGTTGGTGGTGAGAAGCTGAATTTGGATCTAGATAAGTGTTCTATTTCAGATCTACTGTGAAGTGAGTTGTTTGCATACATGAATGATTTTATAGCAGAGAGTTTTGCACCCTTTGGGTAAGCTCTGCAATGCATTCAAGTGAGGTAGATTGGTGTGAAAACAGACTGGAAATAGAAGATCAGGATTTTAATCTTGGTTATGACATTTATTGGTTGTTTGATACTTGGCAAGTCTCTTGACCTGTTCGTATCCAGATTTGATAGAATGAGGGAGTTAAACTCCCACATTTTCAGGCTCATTAAGCCCAGATAAATTTTGGATATATATCCTGAATTAGCTTTTGTCTATTTGCATGTTGAAGACATGTTGCATCTTAGGAGGGATAATAAATCATATTGTTTAAGAACATGAGTTTTGGCATGATAATCTTGCACACTTGGGTTTGAATTCTGGTAAGGTTACTTCCTTATTATGGAAACTTTAGCTAGTCAGTTAATGATTTTTGAACTTAAGATTTCTCACTAGAAAAATAGTGTGTTATTAATTACCAGTGTGTTACATGCCACAATCATAAAGTGAAATGAGATTACTTGGAGACTATTTTAAAAATATATTTATTTTATAGAATGGTATGTAGGCCAGAGGTGCTGGGGTCAGGAGAGGTGGGAAGGGTGAGAGGATTCACTAAAGACAGAGCCCAGAGCAAAATAAGCAGATTTACTGAAATAACATTGCTAAGGGTCAAGGCAAGCAGCGAATGAGGCAAGAGAGGTCTGCTGTGCCTTATGTGGGTCAGCCTTCTGACCAGAGATAGAACTCAGGCCACAACAGTGAAAGTGCTGAGACTTAATCCCTAGGCCACCAGGGAGGCCCTACCTGGAGAATATTTGACACAAAGAATGGTCTTAGATACTTTTAGTTTTCAAAACAATTATATATGTCATTTATATGTTCTCAGCTGCACTCTGATAAACTATATTGTGTTTTTCAGAGTATTTGATTTGATAAATTGATTCTTATAAGAGCTATGATTTGACCAGTTTTGACTGATAATCTGCAGAGTGTGAGAAAGTATGATTATAATCCACATAAAATATTTAATAACTATAGCCAAAATGATTGGAGGAATATACCATGAGTAACATATATAAATTCATTACTTTGTTTTAAAAAATATTACTTTTAAAAACAATTGTGTGCTTTCTATGTTTTTATAATTCTTTGGGGTTTATGTTTTTTTTCATTTATTTATCCATTAATCCTGATAACCATTCTTCATGACTTGGAATATTGTAGAAATGCTGGGGAACAGGAAGATTCTTTTTTGTTCAAAGCAGTTCAAGGATATAAGCATAGACAATAAGGATTTATAACACAGCATTTTCATCTGGTTGTTATTTTGGTATTCAATTTCTATAAAAGATTTTACCCACAGAAACTCATACAAGAGAATGTATTTTTTTTTTCAACACATTTATTTACAATGGTTGCCCTTTATGATGGTAATTGCAATGTGAGAGCACACACACACATTATGATTGCATGGTTAACTAAATGTCCCCTCCCTCAAAATAATCTAAATGCTAAGAAAAAGAAAGACTCACAACTTTTTTTGTAACCACAGAGTTCTAACTGCCTTTGTAAATAGCTATTTATTTACTGAATATGTACAGTTAAAAAAGAAAGCCAGCCCTCAAACCACATGGAATAACTTTGTTCTTTCCTAGACCAGTAGTGTCAGGAAATACCTAATTGCAGTTTCTCACAAATACTCCAGTATATAATTCTCCATTTGAACAATTATACTTCAACATTTCATATTTGATTTTCTACCTCAGTGGTGGTAGGATTGGGAAATATGCCAACTACCCACTTGACTTGCCTGTGTTTAATTTTAGCTTTATGTACAGTAAAAACAAGGAAAAGGTTAATAAGGTTGCAAAATAAATTGATGTGTGTTCCCTTACCCTTCTTCTTATGAACATAGAAAATATTTATTTTCATTGTAAAAGGATGTTAGATCTTTATTTTGAGTGGGTCATTTTCTCCACCCCTCAAGGTTAACCATCTTTTCTTTGAGACCTCAAATATGTTTTTTCTCAGACTTCATAATGTTCCATTTGGCAATAAAAATATTTTATAGCGTGTTTTTAATAAAGCAGTATCAGCAGCTATTTTTTCCTCTACTGTTAATGACAGCCTTATACTAGTTGTATATTTTGCCTACCTTCCTCTTTTGGGTGGGTGAGTTAGCAAAAACAAAATTAGTATTCCACAGTGATTTAAATGAACTATTTAGTATACCTAAGATATAATTTTGAAAACATAACCAGCGCTTTTTTTTAAATTATACAAATTTTTAGTAGGTTGTTTTTCAGTGTTACATTCTCTATGGTCTCCTCAGCAGTCTTAAGGAAGAACTACTGGTTAGTAGTAAGAGGGAACATCAGCCTAAGTCTGTCAGATTAAACCTTTTCCCAGATACCTTAATGATACTTAAATACAATAATCTCATTTTTCCCCACTCCTGTGGGTCTTTAGAATCTTGAATATTCCAGCTTTTGCTTAATTAGTGAATTTTATTGATACAAGAACTGAACAATTCTTCTCTTTCTCCAATGACTTGCATAATACCATGCTTAAATCCATTATCAGAAGGGCTTGAGATTATTATAAACAAATGTCATGAACATCTTATTGTCATTTTCTGAAAGGAACTGCTGGGTTTAACTGAATCAGTTTTAATGTCCTACGTAGATACTATTTTAAAGGAATAAGATCACATCCCTTCCTTTTTATTCAACTTCACAGACAGTGGCTTCTGTTTCCTAAATCACACCTACCAACAATAGTGTTATTGTGAATAAATGAAAGCAGAACACTGTACCACTGTCTACAGGGGGAACAATAACTCATAATGGTTTGGTGATTTATTCTAATATTCACATGCTTGACTGTTAGGAAATTCTTTTTCAATGGTTTACAACACCATTTGTATTTTACAGGCATAGAATCTACACCTTCAGGTGTTGTTATACCAAACCCACCAATAAAGCACCCATCATCTACCACTATAGTCCATTGTGTTCCTTCCCTACTTTGTTTTTTATCTCTCTTTTTACCTCTACCCTTTTGGTAGCCTCAGTTATATAGTTTAATTTTTAGGATTTGCTATTGGTTTGGCCTTATCTGACTGCTTCTTTTCTTTCTCTATATTCCACATGTTAGTGACACCATCTGTTATTTGTTTTCATCACTCTGAATAATTTTGCTTAGCATAATCCAAACAGCTCCATCTTTCTTGATAGCTGTGTAGTATTCCATTGTGCATGTACATCAGCTCTTCCTTATCCACTCACTTGTTTCTGACACTAGGTTGTTTCCATTGCTTAATTATTATAAATAATAATATAGTGAACATAGGAATGCATTCTCCAGGGAGACAGCTAGAAGCACATTTGCTGGGTTCTATGTAGATTCATTTTTAATATTTTGAGAAATTTTAGACTTTTTCTTAGGAGCTGGAGCACTCTACATTCCCACCAACAGTGTAAGAACTTTCCTTTTCTCCACCATTTCTAACACTTGTTTCTGGTCTTTTTGACATGGGCATTCTGATGAATGTGAAGTGAAGTAGTATCTCATGGTTTTATTTGCATTTCTATCAGGATAAGTGATGATAAACATTTTTCCATTTTCCCATTGAGCATCTGCATGACTTCTTTGTGAATGGGTTATTACTTTTCTTTATGTTAATTTTATATGAGTTCTTTGTAGATCCAGGATGTAAGCCCCATTGGATGTATAGTATGCAAGTATTTTCTTCAATTTAAGAGGGCATCTTTTTGTTTTAGTGGTGTTTTTTTTACTGTTTAGAAGTTTTTCAGTTTATGTGGCCTCAATTGCATCTACTCACTTTTGCTTTTCTTGCTGTTGGGGATAAATTTGCAAAGATGTCACTGAAGCGTATGTTGTAGAATTTTCACTTATGTTTTCTTCTGTGTATTTTGTGGTTTTAGGGTTTACATTGAAGTATTTTACTCCTTTGGGTATATTATTGTGTATAGTGTATGGTATTGGTCTAGTTTTATTCTTTTGCACATAGCTGTCCAGCTTTTCCAGCACTCCTTATTGAAAAGGCACTCCTTACTCAAGTGCGTATCATTGACTCTTTCATCAAATTAACTGTTCATACGTGTGTGGGTGCTATTTTGATTATGATAGCTTTGTAGTATGGACTGAAGTCTGGAAGTGTGATTCCACCATTCTTTCTCTTTTTTTTTTGTAAGGGTTGCTTTGGCTATTCAGGGGCTTTTATGGTTGCACATGAATTTGAAAGTATCTGTTCTATTTATTTGAAAAGCATCACTGAAACTTTGATAAGGGTAGTTTTGAATCTGTAGGTTGCTTTTAGTAAGATGGACATTTTAACAATGTTAGTTGTTCCAAACCATAAGCAGGGAATATCTTTCCATTTCTTTGTGATTTCTTCTATTTTAACAATGTCTTAAAGATAAGTGATGGCATAGCTACTATCACATACATATCTATGTGTCATTCTATATAACTTGATACATATTTATGAAATGTTTGCTGTATCTTCACATATATCATCATCATCATCATCAATGCTATAACAAAACTGAAGAAATTTGAATGAATATTGTGTGACATCAGATCTAGAATTTGCAGAGCATTCACATTGATTGTCATAAAGATACTTTGTTTAAAGGAGTTTTTAAAATTATAACTTATTGGGCCCTCCCTGGTGGCACAGCTGGTTAAAGCACAGCACTAAGAAGCTAAAGCCACTTCTGAGTTTGATCCCCGCCTGCCCCAGAGGTGATCACATGGCACTGCAGACCTCTCCTGACCCACCCACTGCTCCCTCAGCAGTGTACTTAATTGATCTGCCTGTTCTGCTCCCCAATCTGTCTCTAGTGAAGCCTCTCACTGCCCCTGTGCCTCTGGCCTGTACTCCAGGTCTGTATGCACAAATAAATCTTTTTTAAAAAAAATTGTAACTTATTTTTTATGGCTTTTCTGTCCAATTCCTTTAAGGTGAGAGATTTCATGGTTTTGCTTATAAAGTAAAGTAGATTTTACTGAGGAATACAAAATGTTTCATTAACATTTTCTAGTTCACTACTTAAAGTACAGTGATTCCATATCTTCAAGTTATTGTTTAAAAAAGTGTTAATGGAAGAAATATTTAAAGCTTGTCTAGTTTTTATGAGTTTGAAGTATTTTTGGCATATTAAATATGTGAATTTATAGTTTGTAATTTTATAATTGTATGTAGTAAACACATAATGAAACTTTTGTTTTGTATTTCACTTCATGCTTATATGTCTCCCTTTTTGTTACTTATAATTTTCATTCCATTTTTGCTTACCTCCCTTTCTTTGTTATTTCAACCTAAATAGACCTCTGCTGAGACCTGGCAGAGGACTCAGCCCACCGGTGAAGGACAGCCGGGAGTAAGAGCAGGGGATCCTCTAAGAACTGAAGCCCCCATCAGCCCTGCTCATCTGTTAGGTCCCTAGGGAAGAGCTGGATCTGAAGCCCAGCCTGGGCCTCCTACCCATTTGGCTTTGTCTCCCTATCCCTGTCTGTTTGGGTCACTCCTATTTGTTGTTCCATTCTTCTTCTCTCCTTTTTCTTTCCACTTTAACTTTTTGATCTCTTCTCCCTTTCCCTTTGATCTTTACTCCCATCCTTTCAAACTGTTGCACATTGGACACAAATTTATAAGCAAGGGATTTATCAGTAAGTTGCCCAGTTTCTTAACAAAGCCTCAGTCAGAGAAACAGTACAGTAACAAAAGCAAAAACCATAATGAAATAAAATAATTCAAATTTAAGCTGTGCATTGAAGTAATATTTTAGGGGGTTCACCTCTTAAATTATGGCATCAGCTTGTATTTCTTATAGAATCATATTGGATCATTCCTGCTAGTATAACTATCAGTGATTTTATCTCTTGGCTTTTAAGTTGCTATACTGAATTAATAGTTTCCAAATTATGTTTCTAGCTTAAGACTTTTCTGAACCCTGGACTCTAATAGCTGACTATCTCAAGTCTTACTTGGATGTGTAATAGACATTTTAAATTCCACTTGTCCAGTGAAACTACTGATGTTCAAACCTTTCCACTTATTTTATTCTACCTATATCCTTATCCTCCCTTTAGCTAGAAATTCTGTATTCTCAATTGCCCAAGTGAAAAACTGGGTGTTTTCCTGAAAAATGTTTCTACCTTATTTACATCCCAACTCACATGCAAACCTATGACACATATTTTTCAGCTAAAATTTGAAAATGTGCTCATTTTGGCATAGATTAATATCCTCTGAGGATATTAGACTGTGATGTTTAGACTGTGGTGATAGGTTCCCCATTGATATAAAAGTGTTGGTATTGACATTTTCTGACATGTTAAAGGAATCCTGAAAAAAAAAAAACACATAGAAAAGGCTCTAAATTTATGCAATAGTCCAAGTAAGCTGGATAAGATATACATGTACAATCTTTGACCTAATTGTTATAAAGCCATTCTGTTGCATCTAATGACACTTGTTAAAGACAGTGAAATTTTCTTTTATAATCTACAAATGCTTATAAATATACTCACAATAAATGCTGATTAAATAACTGAATTTTCAGTATTATGGCCTTTTTTTATAAGCTAAGTGTGGGCCAGCAATACTATTCAATTCACCGTCATTTAACCACACTGATGCCGTAGAACCATAAACTACTTTCAGTATTATAGATTAAAAGAACGTAGCCTGAAACAGCATCCACTTTTCTGAATGATTCCAATTCTAATGCAGCTGAAATGTGACATTTTGCTGTTGTTTTCTTTTACTGTTTTTAATTACTGGGTCTATTTGCATGAAATGAGGATCTGGGTTGCCTAGGAGTTCATCTGCTCCTATTGCATATTTTTCTATTAAATAAGGATGCTTCAATGCAGTTTGTTCACTGCCTCCAACATTTTGACAAGACCTCCTCCACCCCTCTCACTATCTTGCTATCACTCCCCAGGAAAGAGGTTATTTTTAAAGTACATAAACGATAGACTTTGGAAACCAGCCACGGTGTAGAAAGGGAGTTGGGTCATATGATTGGGAATAAACTACTAGGGGTTACTGAAAAATGGCACCCAGCCATCCCCCAAATTGTCTTAAGAATGTAAAGACAATCTGTAGCCCAATTTAAGTATTCTGTGCTGTTCTTTTGCACAGGATTTTGTTCTGAGGAGGATTCTTAGCTTGGTTCTAGAAGATTTTCAAACCAAATAATGTCCTGTTAAAATCAAGGTTTGTCAGAGTCTATTGATGGAACCTTAAATCTCCTTGTCATATAGGGTTGCTGTTTAGTTCTTATGCTGATGATGCCTCTCTTGATGGTTTGAATTGTGAACAAACAATTCTTTTTTTTTTTTTTAAAGATTTATTTATTTGTGCATACAGAACTGGGGTATAGGCCAGAGGCCTAGGGGTGGTGAGAGGCTTCACCAGAGACAGAGTGGGGAGCAGAATAGGCAGATTGACGAAGTACACTGCTGAGGGGAGCAGCAGGTGGGTCAGGAGAGGTCTGTCACACCATGTGGTCACCTCCGGGGCAGGCAGAAATAGAACTCATGAGGAAGTGGCTTTAGCTTCTTAATGCTGTGCTTAAACCCACTACGCCACCAGGGAGAGCCTGAACAAACAATTCTTATCACAATTATTATAGCAATGACTGTTCATGGTTCCTGACTAAACTCTCAAAGAAATGCTATTGAGTAAAGAAGGCTAATGAGAATGTGGGGATGGTCATGTGCAGACAGCATCAAGGTTGGAAAGTCAGCTCAGTGGAAAGCAGGGGCTATTTCAGCAATACTCTCCATTACATCACTTAGAAACCAGAGCTCTTTTCCAGCTCTTTACTTGCAGCTACAAAGGTGTCTCCCCTTACTGATATTTTAGGCCTTACTTGGCCATTTGTAACTTTCCTATATCAGAAAAGATGATTCATGACTCCATTCTTGCTTTTTCTTCTCCCCTGCTTACCAGAGTAAAATGGTTTGTTGATTATCAACTTGGCTAGAATATTTTATCCTGGTACTTTTTTTTTTTAAATATATAATCCTTTTAAACATGCTTGTTTTGTTCATTTAATAAGTTTACTTATTTCATTCAATTTTATTTAATCAAGTTTAATGCATTGATTATTATAAATCAGTATCATATTTTGTGTGAATATTTTTAATTTGTTTTGGTTTTGCATGTTGCAAAAATGGGTTGTGTTAGCTTTTGCTATTTGTCCATGGCTATTATGCACCCTGATTAGACCCTCCTTCTAAGCTAATCTTGCATCATTAAAATGCCTTCCTAGGGAATTCTTTGACTAAAGAAACTTGGTGGTGGCACTAATTGCACATAAAAGACCATGACCTATTGTGGAATGTAAAATATCTTTTAGAAGTGTCTGCCTTCACTATTGCAAACTCTCAGTGGTGACATAAAGATCTTTGTCCTGTGCAGCTCTAGTTACAGGCAGCAACAGAAGGCATTTGTCCACTCTGAACAAAAGAATACTTATTTCCACATTCCATGGCTGACGTTGCATGATAACATTTTTGCATATTCTAAAAATTTTTATGTAGATGCTGTTTAAAGGCAAAAACTGCTTTTACAATAATCTTCTTTGTGAATGGAATTTGAACTCTTAACATTTGTTGCCTTTTCAATATGCCTGTCAAGTTTTGATAATAACCCTTGACAGTCAGAGAGCAGAAACAAAACCAAAGTTTGTTTGTTCTGCTCAAAGCAACATTGTTTATCAGCTTTGCTTTTTTGAACACATGCCCATGTACCTTAAATAAAAATAAAATTGGTATTTCATAAACAAGTTACGATTATATGGTTTCAAAGACATAGTTTACTCTAATTTTTAACCATAACAAATTGCAGAGCTCTATTTCTGCTTGCTATATAGGATGATAATTGACATGGGAGGAAAATAGGCAATTAATTGATTTTCCCATGTTAATGTACCATTAAAATTTTATAAGACCATTATAAAAATGGAGTAAAATTATTGACAAGGTGCTGAGTATGGGGTAAGGTAGAGAAACAGAAGAAATGTCATTTGTCTTGGGAAAAACTGTAAAATCATCTCCCTCCACATTACTAATTCATATATTGGACAACTTAGGCTGTATCCATATAATGGCTTTAGAAATAACTGAAATTGAAAAATCTGTCTTAAAAATTGTAGTGAAAAACTTTGACACTGAATAGCTGATTAAAATGAAATATTCTCTTTTTCAAAGTAAATTTGGTTATGCTAATCAAATTGTGCCTGTGGATATAACTTTGTTGACAGTTCAATTTATAATCAAATTAATTAGTCAACAAGCCCCAAGTTGATTTATCACATTACCACATTTATTTTGGTCAAAACTATTTTGAATCAACTTGTAACTGATTTGCATGAAGCAGAAGTCTCTGCAACATTACTTAAAATATTTGCTTAAAATGTGGTCATCATATATCATTAATAAACTGTTCATTTTGAAAATTTTGTTGAGAAATATTTTTATTAACTGCACAAATAATTTTATGATAAAATAATAGTAAAAGTCCATTGTTAACAATTGTGCCATCATTTAAAAATTTGCTCTATTTTCCTTTCTTAAACAGTTCAAATCCAAGTGGAGGAAAAAGAAGATACCGAAGAAAGTTCAAGTAAGTGGGAAGGGCCTTTAGAATATGTTTTCTCTGAAAAACCTATAATTCAGGAGGCTTATCCTCTTACTTTTGGGGTTGTGCTGCCACAGATAGGCAAGGGAGCAAGTGGTTTTGATGGTTTCACATAAAAAAATGAGGTAAAAAAATAGAATCTCCAGTCAAAATTCTATTCAATTGGCTTACCCACATACCACTCAATGTACAAGTTACTCATGACCAAGTAGCCCTATGGTTAACAGTATAGAAGTTTCCCAAAATATTAAAACTACATTCATATGATTCAGCATTTCTAATCCTACTTATCTGCTTGTAGAATTCAAAAATACTAATTTGAAGCAATACATGCATTCTTAAGTTTATTATCATATTATTTACAACCAAGTTATAAAAATAACTAAGTGCCCAAGGACTGATGAGTGGATTAAAAAGATGTATCACAATAGAATACTACCTGGCAGTAAAAAAGATGAACTATTGTTATTTGTGACAATATAGATGTAAATGGAGGGAATAATGCTATAAGAAATAAGTAAAAAGGAGAAAGGTAGAATATAGAGAAACAAAACAAAGGATCAGTCAAAACTAAACCAATACAAACTCTAGAATATGATTGTGAAATTGAGGCTACCAGTGGTGGGAGAGGAAGGTGGAGTCCTAAGTGTGGAGGGGCCCAGTGGACTGGATGGAGAACTGTGGTTGCTTTGGAGGTAGGTGTGGTGTGGTAACATACATCTGAAAAGGGGTAATCCTGTACCTCTGAATTACATAGTGCTATAAACCAATGTTATCATAATACAGTTTTTAGAATGCCTAGATAAAAAGTTATTTCCTGATTCTTTCTGCTAACCAAAATTTAGTATTAGTAAATAAAATTTACATACTAGGTATAAATTACAAATTGTATAAAGCAAGCAATGCTAATAATTAAAATATAAATTCATACACACATGAAAAATGGACATATTAATTGAGACCCTAGTGATATATAGTTCAAAGGAAAATTACAACAGCAAATCTATATATAGATTGGTAATATTCAAATGTTTGTGAAAATGGAGGCAATACTGTGTTTGGGGATTATTGTTTTAATTATGTCTCTAATAGACAGTGTTCATTTGCATGTCTACAGACAAGAATTATTTTGCATTGCTATCCAATTATCTATAACTTATGGAGGCACAAAAGACCTTTCATAGATTCAGAATCATATATACTGTAGAATATGATGTCAATAATTGTGTCAATAGCTTTCCACTGAAGTTCACATTTTCCTACAGTAGCATCTATTGAGGGAACAATGATAACTGTATTGTTTGATTTTTTAAAATAATAGTTGATTGTAATTATGAGAAGTTGAAGAGCAACAAAATGAAAGTGAAGTAGGGTTGTGTTTTATGAAATTCCTCTGAAGGAAGGAACTGACTTCTTCCTATTCTTTTCCCTGGAAGCTTCATAAAAAGTTTTGGCAATACTAGGCATTATTATTTGATGAACAAAATATCAATTTTTATCAGTTTGCATTAAACTTTTATATACAAGTTATCTATTCATAAAGATAGAATGATTAAGAAATATATTTCTTATTATTTTCATTTAAGAAAGAAAAAATATTTAGAATAAAAATAGATGTTTGAATGAGGATAATTTAAATTAGGAGTGATCCCAAGGACTACATCAGTTTATTCAAAATTCTTCTAGTTTGTAGCACTTCCTTGTTATTCCTGTCTTCTGCACTAAGAAATAAATGAATCACAAAATAAATGAAATCCAGATAAATTTTCTTATGTGGCATGCTATGAAATATATATAGCAAGGTGCATCTTATTATAATGTGGGGACTTGCTAGACAGTGGTCTCAGATGTATGACAACACTAATTAAAAACTAATTAATGTGGTTGCAGAAGAGAATACTTTCTTATAGTGGATACATTCACAAACTACCATGTTTAGGTGAAGAAGATAAACTACCTCGAAGAGAGAGTTTGAGACCAAAGAGGAAACGGAAAAGAGATGTTATCCATGAGGATGACCCTGAGCCTGAACCAGAAGATGAAGAAACTAGGAAAGCCAGAGAAAAAGAAAGGAGGAGGAGGTTGAGGAGAGGAGCGTAAGTCAGTTCCTATCTAAATTGAATTGTTCTCAAAAGCATCAGATGCTGAAAGACGTGCACTTCCTTTAGATATACTCTGACATTCTTACTCCTCATCTTCCTTTTTCACCTCCCCTCCCCCAACTCCTCTTCTTTCTTCAAAGAACAATCCATCATCTGTATTAAATTTTAACTCTGGTATTTTTTATGTATATCTCCATTGTCTTTGCTTTGTTCCTATCAAAAACATCGTGCAACACTCATTTAAAATCTTTGTATTGTTATTGCTATTACTTTATTATCTAATAGTATTTCCTGCTAGCAAAGTTTGTGCTTTTTGACAGTGGTATTTCATCAAGAAAACATCTCAAATAGGCATATACATGATATAGCTTGTGTTCCAGAATTGTCATGTCACCTTCTCAACCTCTAGGGATAAAAAGCAAGTGTCCACTGGCGTTTGCCTCTGTTGTGTGAGGGAATTTGATCCTGTGAAAATGTGCATCCTTAGCTGATTCCACTCTCCTCCAGATTCTGAGAAGCACTGTTGCTTCTCTGCCTCTCTATTCTTTCATATAGCTACATGTGGCTAAAATGAACTTTGTCTTCACTAGTTTTGCAAATTTACTCAACTGTCCTAAATAGTATCAAAATTGTGATGATTGATAATTCTGGTCTATTTTAAGGTACATTTTCTTTTAGTTTATTTTTTAAGTAAGATTTTTTTTCAAGAAAATATTGTTGAGACTAAGATTAGTAGGCAAATCATGGCACATTTAAGTTAATTAATGCATTTTTTTTTTAAATTTAAATGTTCGAGCAAAACACCTGAGGGAGTTTCACTGAAACTGACAGAATGCTGAAAACCATCTAAAACCTAATTTGTAATGCTTATTTTTTTTGGAAACAGTACTTAAAAAACACTGCCTTGTTAGACATTTTAGAGTATGTCTAATAATACAGGCTTTTTCTGACCTAATTTTTTTTTTTAAAGATTTATTTGTGCATACAGAACTGGGGTACAGGCCAGAGACTCAGGGGTGGTGAGAGTCTTCACCAGAGACAGAGTGGGGAACAGAACAGGCAGATCAA
>NW_004567107.1:35749937-35925857 GCF_000260355.1 Condylura cristata | reverse complement strand
TTTTCAGTGCTTTGCTTTAACCCTCTGCGTCACCAGGGGGGCCTCTGACCTAATTTTTAAGTGAATTAGTAATATGTTCATGGCAGTGAGTGGTTCAGCATATATTAGTTTTCCCCAACAACTGTTCTTTAAATAAATCAAACTAAGATGCAAAGCTATTCTTTCATGGATTTAATCCCAAATTTTAAAAGATGAAGCAAATCTATGCTTATATCTTTTTAATATGATTAGTATTTCCTTTAGTTAAAGTGTCCTTCCTTTAGAAAATCTGTTTCTCTGTAATTCTGGTGAAGTCATATTTTAATTACTGCATGTTTGAAGTTAACTTATCTGATCACAACTATATTTTGGAACACAGCATGGCCTTCCTGGCACAATCAATAATTAACAAAAAGATAATATATTATTTAGATTAGAAATAATGTCTATTCATGTACTATCTTGCATGGCATTTATTACTATATTTTAGTATACTTTGAACATGGAATTCATAATAACCTTGTCCTCCAGAAAATTCTATACATATGCAATTTATTAAGTAAATATTTATTCAGCTCCCCTTCTGAAGATAATTGGCCAATATCTTTGGAAGACTTGGATACAATATACAATTGCATTGTCCAGAAGTTCATAATGTAATACAAGAGAGGCCACTTGGACACAAAGTATTAAGAACCAAGAGGGTATAAATTTGCCAGAGAAAAAGTATTAATAAAGTGGAAAGTGGTTTGGAGTCAGAGAGGCGAGCAATGTTCATGAGAGTAGGAGTAATTAGAAGAGTTGTTGAAGAGATTTCTAAGACTTTTGGAAGTCATAGAATTTGATTAGGTTAAACATATGAAGTACTAACAATTACAAGAGTATCCAATTAGTGTTATGAAGGTTTCCATTAAATGGTTTCTAAAATTTGACTTATACAAGAAATAAGTTTTAATTACATGGCAATTCCACATATCTAACAGATGGTTCTTTGTGATGGTCTCTGAATGAGATAATCTTGTATATGTGATTCTTAATGGAAGCTCTGTAATGTACAACTTTAAGATATTTACATATAGTTATTATATATTATTTTGGGAGGGTGAGCAAGTGAAAGACTTATCAAGTAATTTAATTTTTAATGCTAAATCATTGTTTTGTCTCCTAATCCACTCTATTACTCTTTTAAGATTTATTTATTTATGTGTACAGAGTTAGGATACAGGCCAGAGGTGCAGGGGTGGTAAGAGGGTTCACCAGAGACAGAGTGTAATCCACTCTATTCTTAGTACTTTCTTAACTATTGCAAAAGAGTATCCAATTAGTGGTAGAAAGGTTTTCTTTTCTTTTTGCTAGTTTCTGTAACAATTTAGCAAAAACAATTCTCAATAGAATTTAGATTTAATCTATGTTTATCTACATGGAAACAATTTTAATAATTTTTCCAAAAACATATTTTTCTTCCTAAAATAAATCAACTCACATTATAATGGCAAATTAAAAACAAAATGTGAATATTAATGTCTAAAATATTCATTTATTTTATGTTGGAGCTATATAGCACTTTAAGATTTTTATATAAAAACATCAAATAATCAAAACAGAAGCAAACTGTTAGAAATCAGACTTACGTCATAATATACCTACATAGTATTCTTGAACTAGTTTGGACCAGGTTTCATTCTAACTGAAATATCTAAACTGGCCAAAAACTAGATAGCCAACAGAAAGTGTTACCTTCGAGAATTAGAGTACATTTTTTGCTTCAGTAGTAATTATATGACTAAAAACTATGGATTATCAGGAAAGGAAGGAGATTTTAAAGTGATTTTGTAGAGTGGGATGCAGAACTGTTGATGTCTTCTGTACCATAGCTGAAACCTTCCACATTAACTTTGCCATATTCCTATTGTGCCTACTCACAAGTTTTCTGAACAATAAGAGATAATTTTGAGTAACACTGAGAAGATTACAATTTCTTGGATGAAAGAAACATCAGCAAGCAGTTAATTGAACAGAGTATAGTTTAGTAAGGGAACTATTTAGAAGGTATAAGTAATTGTTAAGTAGTCACTGAAAGGTAATAATAGAACAATAAAGCATCATGGTGATGCTTTAACACTAGCATGTGCTACCGCCTCGAAAGCTGGAGGAAAATGGAAGAGGTTAAAATTAAAAGTTAGAAGCATAGAGGAGAAATCCATGGAGCTGAAACCCAGGCTTCTGCAGGGGGGATTATGCTCTAGCAATTCTGGACTCTATGAGGATGATCATGAGGCTGGCAAACTAAATTTACCTGTGTTCTTGAAAGACCCTGCAGCTCCCAGAGCTAAGAATTATTGCTAAGAGAAAGCACCACCCAGAAAACAATCATAAAATGAAGTGGAAGACCACAAGCTGTCTTAGTTAGTGTCCCTGACTAGAAGTCTAATATTGACAGCAGCAAAAATGAGCCCCATAGAGTCTCAGCCCCATTATCACCACATTAAGAATAGAAGGATGCATTTGACGTTTAGCAACACTAGCTTAATAAGAGAAACAGTCTATTACTAAGTGATCTTTACAGTATGGAATTACATTCCTTGTTTTAAAATCATGTTGCTCATGTTTAGTTTTTTTTTTTTAAGTTCTGGACTATACATATTTTGCAATAGTAGGAACACTGAAGTGAAAAGACACATCTCGTTTGCTCACTATGCAACTAAATTCCTTTGAAATTCTCTTCAAAGATCCATTTCCATCAAACATACTTCAAGTTGAATTTTACCAGTTGATGTTTTGATTTTAATTAGCAGATTAATTTACCTTGAGAAATAGATTTTTTTATTTTTCAATTTTTCTTTTTCTCTTGAGATAAGGCTAACTTGAAATTTTAAGGGCACTTCAAAGACACTTCACCTCTAATTCACTGTCCTTATTGAGAAATATTTTTTTTCCCCGAAAAGCTCACATATTTATTGCTGAGCCAGGTATGGAAGCATGTACCGATTACATGTACCAAGTACCAGGACAAAGCCTGCCACAAAGCAGTGATGTTCATCATAGTGGATGCTGCTGCTCTTCGTACAATGTAAATATTCTGACCATCCCACATATAAGTGATTCCTTATTTACTTGGCTTGGGTCTTCTCCAGTGTCTCCTCTTGGAATTGTACCTGATTATATTATCAGTTTTTAACTGAATCCACTGGAGAATGTTGTGATTCTGTTTTTGCTTCTTGGTCAAAAATTGCTTCATCCTGAAAATATTGTGTGAAGACATGGTGAGGAAGAGGTGGGCACACTCAGTGAGACAGTGGAGGAAAAGGATGACAGCGAGAAATAAAGTTTTAAATGAAATGAAGAATGGGGGAGAATGTGTATAAGGAAACAAAGAACCTGGAACAAAGGAAAATGACAGAAAATAACAGCTTAGGTTCAGGATATCAGAATGTAAGCACTATTACTTAAAGTTATAATTCCAGAAATCCTGCATCACTGATTAGCTATGAACTCTGATAATATTTATCGATCTACTATATTCATTCAGTATGTATAGCCAAGCTGATGTCTATCTGATGGCAGGCTTCTTTATGTGTGGATAGCAATCTTTTTTAAAGTGAAGCCTTTATTAAAATTTATTTTTCCTTTGAAGGGAAGAAGAAGAAGAAATTGATGAAGAGGAGCTGGAAAGATTGAAGGCAGAGTTAGATGAGAATAGACAAATGATTGCTACTGTCAAATGCAAGCCTTGGAAAATGGAGAAGAAAATTGAAGTCCTCAGGTTTGATGATCATTTTTCATAATTAGAAATACTTTTCCTGATGTTGATCTTACAAATTCTCTGACTCGTACCTATATATCATATATAATATTTTCTATAACATATAAAAAAATGTTCCGATTATTATATATAATCCCTGTGGTCAAATATGCTTACATGTGTATATCCATCATGCATGCATATATCATGTGTGCATATATCATGTGTATATACCTTTATCACCAGCTATTATACATGTATATTTGCATATATATATGTCAACAGAGAGTCTGGGCTAATGATTATAAATTAAAAACAATGGTAAGTCAGTGTACCAGAGATCTTAAAACTTCTGGTCATCTTTAGTTATTTGTTCCATGGACAGAGAGTTTCTTACTTTCATAACTGTCTCTCTGAAAAAGGTAATACATTTCAATTTTAAAAGTATGAGTGGTTTACAGACTCTTGTTTCGCTGCAGGTCCCAGTTTCAAAGGATATTTTCATAGGACAGTGTTCATTAAAACTCAAGAAGGATGCTATGCCAACAGAACAGTGACTAGGATTCCAATTAAGGGTTATGCTAATAGCTACTCACTGGTACATGTCAGTGACCCAGTGTCAGTCTTATGTCGACTGCTGATGGGGTTACAAACACACTCAGAAATTCTGAGATTTATAAGCTCTTGATTTGAAGTCAAACAAGTACCCCTCTTAGGGCCTGGAAGCTGATTCACTTGTGAGGATCACACTAAATATCCTTTTCATGGGTAGCTGGGGAAGCAGGGCATGAAATAAAGGAATATGTCTGTGTTATAAACCACATGTACATGTGTCAGTTGTGTCACAGAATGTATCTTCTCCCAAAATTATTTTTATAAATAGTGGCAAACATCCAAATCTATCCTTCCACCAACCTACTTAATTAATAATGTTAAATTTTCTAGTATATATAATAGTATCAACATTATTGTGTAGTTTGTCTCTAATGATATATAAAGAACTGAAGGGGCTATCAGGATAAATCTTGGTTTGGCTCTGCAAGAGTTATTAAAGCAGTGTTATTTAAAGAAAGATGTTATTTAAGGAAATTGCTTAACCTCCTGAGACCTCATTGCCTCATATCCAAAATAAAAGAAAATAGTCTAGATTTACATGGGAACCAAGCTGTCACTTACAATGGCATTGTTTGGTTTTGTGGTGTAAGGTTTTCCAAGTTCCCATGATCCTCCCAGCATGGCTTGTGCAACATCACACAATTGAGGCTGGGCTCCCTGTGTGTGGGCACGCATATACCAATTGTGGATGAAGGCAAAAGGAGGCAAGATTCCTGCTTCTGTGAAGCTATTCATGTGCAAGTGTGTGTGTGAGAGAGAGAGAGACAGAGACAGAGACAGAGACAGAGAGAAAGCAGTTTTCATTCACCAAAGTGATGATGATTTTAAATGATACTTTTTTTTTTAATAACTGTAGCCACATAGAACTTTGGCAACCTTATGTTGCTCCTAAAATATATATATATATATTTTTAAAGATTTATTTATTTATTCATACAGAGCTGGGGTACAGGCCAGAGATGCCGAGGGTGAGAGGATTCACCAGAGACAGACCGGGAAGCAGAACAGGCAGATCTATGAAGTACACTGCTGAGGGGAGCAGCAGGCAGGTCAGGAGAGGTCTGCCACACCATGTGGTCACCTCCGGGGCAGGCGGGGATTGAACTCAAGCGGAAGTGGCTTTAGTTTCTCAGTGCAGTGCTTTAACCCGCTGCGCCACCAGGGAGGGCCCCTAAAATATATTTTTGAATATTATTGGTCCATGAAATCCCTGAAGTAGAAACCACAGGTAACTGTATATAGAAAGTTGTAAAATTGGAACCTGGTAATATTGGTGAACCTTCAAAACATGGTATAAAGTTAATTTGGACTGCAAGAAATATACCTCATTTTCCATCCTCTAGAGGTTTAGAAGTAACTGTCCTCCCTTCTTTCCTGCATTTCTCCTATAGCGCAGTGAAGTAGACCTGGTCTTCAGACTTGAGTTTGAATCTCAGGGCTTCCATGAAATAGCTGCAAATTTGAATCAAATGTGCAATTATCTGATATTAGGTTTTATGAGTGAAATGATAATAATTTACAGGGTTACTGGGTTTAGTGAGATAATTTATATAACACACTTCGCATGGTGCCACAATACAGTGCACAACAACAGTTCCAACAAAGGCAGCACAGATTTAAATTGCAAGGGTCCACTTACATCCAGATTATTTCATCACTTCAGTAAATATAGTTGCCTTCATATCCTTAGGTTCATTCATAGATTCAACCAATTAGATCTGGTTGATTAACTCTGCACATGTAAAATAGAGAGCTATCTATAAGGTACTTGAGTAGCTAAGGATTTTGTATTTGTACAGCATGTGTGTGTGTGTGTGTGTGTGGGGAGGGTGGGTTCCTCAAGTCAATCCCGAGTGAATATTAGAGACAACCATATTTAAAATTTTGGGGAAGTCAGTTATGTATATTTTTTATCGTGTTAGGGGTCAGCGCCCCAACCCTCTGTGTTGAAGTGCTGACTCTTGACAGTTTGTGAGAATCCATGGCAAGAAAACTCTCAGACCTTTCAAAGTGTAACTTTAGGGTAATTTTATAGCAGATTGCAGGTCCTGGGACCTTGGGTGAGGCTCTGGGATTTAACCATTTTTAGAAACAGGGAGAGAAGGAGATTGGAATGCAAGAAAGGACAATGCCAGGCTCTATTACTAGGGCAGACTTTGGGGAATTTAAAACAGACTTTGGCCTATATATGGATTTATATGTTCCACATGATTTTTGTTTCTTTTTTTATCATTTTTATTGTGACAAAATATATACAATTTAATTTAAAAATTTATGATTTCAATTACATTTGCATTAACTTTTAAGTAATAATGTTTCTACTTTGTGGTCAAACTATTTTAAATGGCAGATTTCACATTAAAAAGTCCTCCAAGTGGAAGGCCTACTCTCATGTTACATGAAAATAATAGCTGGGGTCTATCCATAACTGCCCCTTCTTAAAAGGCATTTGCTCTTCAGTGTGCACAGTGCCCACACAGTCTACGTCACTGTTCATGTTACTTGGCTGGATTTTGTTAAGTATTCCAGTTTGCTGCCTCCTACCCATGCTGTTAGGGAGCAGATTAGGCCTGCTACCAAGAGAGTGATTCAGATCACCAAAGCCACAGCCAGTTTGCAGAATGGAAGCATACATTTAGGCTCGAAGAAGAAACTATTGTGGCTTCTCCCCATTTAGCAATGCTCACTGTCTTGCTGTGAATGTTTATGACCAGAAAGGGCCCCTGAATGTGGCTTCTAAGCTGTCTGCATAGCTGGTGCTGATGCCTACGGTCAGCTTGATGCTCTTGTTTTTAGCCTCTGTGATGAAGTTGGTTCTACAGTGTCCCAACCTGTCTCCCTTTCTAGTTTTTTGAATGCTGCATTGAACCTTTCCCTGGACTCCTTCACATTATTAGAACAAGTGGTTAGTATCTGGTAGTATTTAAAGGGTTCCCTACCTGATGTCACTAAAACATGGGGGTCAGGCAGCATTATTCCCACCTTTTATTTCTTTCAGCGATAACTAACTTTGCAAGAGTTTTCCAAGGGTTGCTTTATTCACAGAACTAACCTCCAGCCATTGTTGTTGGTGAAATCCAAAGCACCAGGCTCTTTCCAGCTAGAGCAGATATTTTGATCACAGGCTTGGCTCTGTACCTGGGTTCCCAGGCTTCCCATCTGGCACTGGACAAAAAAACTAGAGGAACTTCCAAGACATGTTTTAGAGAGGCACGGAGTTTTAAGATTACAGTGAAGTCTTAAGAACGGTGGCTTCTGGGTTTGAGGATATTGTGGGATACTCAGGGTTAGTTCCCACATTCTGAAAGAATATCTACCATTAGAAGTATGAGCAACCTCAAGACTTAGGGTGAAAAGATAATATAAGCAATAAATATATAGGCAAGAAGCTCAAAGAACATGCTGTAAATCCATATGGTCTCTCAAATATGACTCAGGAATTGGTGCTCAGCAATTGAATTTATGCTTTAGGGCTGCAGAACAGCTACCTCATCTCCACCCTCCTATGAAAATGATGTATTTCATCATTTCTTATGTTTTCCTGTGTGTCAGTACATTTCTGTATACTCATGTAGCCTTAAACCTTTTAGGAATCTCAATGTGAAGGGCCAGTTGCATCTAGCCCCAGATTAAGATGCAGATTTTTATTTTTGTCTCTTAAAGTCATCGATGTAAGTGAAGGTTGAGATTGTCTTCAGTTATGAGGAAAAAAACTTGATTCCATTTGGTGAACAGGTTTTTAAAATTTTTTTAAAACAATTAGTCATTTATTGTATGATATTCACTTTATTTTTGCTGGAGTGTAGGACAGCCAGATGAAGTCAAAAGTAGAACTTAGACTGAAGTGAGAGTCTTAGACTCTGATGAGAAAATTCACTAGAGACGGTGGGGAGCAGAACAGGAAGATCCACTGAAATACACTGCTGAGGGGAGTAGTTGGTGAAGTAGGAGAGGTCAGCTGTGCCATGTGTATTAGCTCCCTGGCCAGTGATCAAATTCAGGCCACTTGCCATGGGAGAGCTGTCATGGTGGTAGCACTGAAACTTAACCCATAGGCCATCAGGGAGGCCATTGGTGAGAATTTATTGGAAGGTTAAGTATATATGTGGGGAGGACTGGAAAAGGGAAATAGTGGTGTGTTTTCCAATTGCTTAAAGGTCAGCTCCTTTATTTTTATTAGTTACCTGACTAAAAACTACCAAATCCAGCGAGGATTTTAAGCACAATTTGTTTTCAAATTGTTGATGGAATGGGTAATCTCAAAAGTTGGTGGCTCTTACCTATAAAAGTGACCAAACTAACCTGGTAGCTCCCACAACAGGTGAAGTAAAATAGTTCAGTGGTAAATAATGAGTCTACTTACTCCACATCCTGAAACCTAAAACCTTTATTTATAGTAGAACATTCTGTGTGGAAGAGTAAAACCCCTGGTGGATAAAGCTAAGTAAACTGCCTTCTTATTTTGATATAGGGGTACAGATTTGGGGTTGAAAATTAAGAAAGTTGAACTTCAGTCTAAGTTCTACTATTGACTCCATTTCTCTGAGCTCCAGTTTACTTCCTTATGAAATGAAGGCATTAGTTGGTGACCTATGGTTTTCACATTGTGGCCCTGATATTCAGGTCAGTTAATGAAATACCTTCAGGGCATGGGCAGCAAAGCTAAGGGTGGGGGGATTCTCCTCAGAAACAATACGAGATTCAAGCAGAGGAGACCTAATTTCTCTCTGTCCTCTATAGTGTATGCATCCATCAAAAGTATGCATTTGAAAAGAACTCTGTGCCTATTAATATAAGAATTAAGTTTTTTTTTCAAAACTTACTGATTTACCAGTCAATTACAAAATATGTAAATTCAGAAATAGAAATGTCCACTTCACCCTGTGCACATGCTTCTTTGTCCTGCCGCCACCAAAGCTCCGGTGCCAATACATCATCATTTTACACTCTCCATGCCGTCCCCCCCATCTATGGTAGTACCCACTATAGTTTTCACAGACTCTTAAGAGTTATTTTTATTGTGCTTTACAAGGTTTTTTGTTGTTGTTATTTATATTCTACAAATGAGAGAAACCATATGATAATTACAGATAGAGTTTTTAAAAATCTGACTTAACTGGATTTTTAAGGAAGCTCATTTTTAGGAGAGGCAGTTCTAACATTTCATGAGCCTACAAATTAAGATATGGGCCCATTCCAAGTATACCTCTGCATGGGACTCGCTCTTGTTTAGCAGCCATTTTAAAATTATTTTGATAACAGAAATTTTTTTTCAAGCTATTAAAACTGACTTAATTTCTGAGTTTTGTAGTATATTAAGCCAGTGTTACTGGGAGTTGTTCATTGGCTGACTCGGCCGGGTGATTTATTAAACACCAAGAAAAGCCAAGAATATTGCTTTTAGGGTTTCATTTACATTTAAACAGATGCTTGAAATTATCAGCTAGTCATGTAATATTCAAGGTAACATTTGTCGTTACTCAGTTTCCCTTCAACTTCTCACACTTCTTTTTGTTAGTTTCCCATTTTACTTCTTGATTGGGAAGAAGCTAATATAGTCCTCAGAAAGTGATGGGCTGTCTTTTTCTTCTGGAACCACCTGGGAAAAGTACTTCTTTAGTTCCTGTCATTGGCCCTTTTTTGTAAGTTTCCCAGAACTTAAGACTTTCAGAGGCAGTCATCATGGTCTCTATTTCAGTTCACAGAGTTCTTTCCTTTACCTGTCAATGTGGAGGAATGAGGAACTTCACACAAGAAGTTAAGACTTTTAGGTATCAATATGAACCCTCTAATTCAAACATCAGCAACCAATAATTCAAACAAAGCATAGGCCTTCCATTTTTGTACCTTGCAGATGACCTGGATGTATTAATTTTCTCATCCAAACAATGGATATATGCCTGCAATGAGCACCTTTGAATTTTGTGTATCAAGATGTAGCACTGACATTCAATTTTTGTACTATTTAGTAAGTACCTACTAGGTATCAAACATTATACTATGATTTCTTAATTGCTGCTTCTTTGAGTTTCCTCACTTATATAAGTAGGGATTAAAAGTAGTTCTATTTCACAATTATTGAGAGGATTAAATCAGTTAATAGATATAAAGCATATGCAGCAACACACGGTAATGTTATTCATATATGTTAGCTATTATGATTGTAGTATCATAATTTTATTTCTTATTCTTAACCACCTTCAAGGTTGGCATTATTTGACTTGAAATATCAAGAATCTGGAATTCTGAGAGGATACGTAATTTCTTATGTTCTGACAACTATTAAGTAATAGCGTTACAATTTGAATTGGTTTGTGCAGTGGAGGTCTCTAGATATACTTCGAACAAACTTTTCAGAGATCTTAGCCTATTAAGTCAATTTAAAGCACTCAAGGGCAAAAATGTGGGACAATTAACCAGTCATAGAATGGCAATAGAGTGATACAATAGGGTATCACAATAGGCAACATGGTCATACTATTTGGTTCTGGTTTTTACACTATTCATATGGCCTATCTCTCCTCCTACTGATGTGGTTTATAGGACTAAGGTCCCAAAAGAGCCCATAGAATGAAGATACTTGGTTCAAGAATAGGTATTTTCCCTATGACAGGGCAAGAACTCCTTATCATAGCAGTCCCTTCCAATTAGCTTGGTGATCTGTCATGACTTGCACTGCCTTTCTTGAGAAAAACAGATGTGGAGGGAACTAAACCATATTAGATGACAAATATTGGTCCCCAAATGATTAGATCATAATTCAGTCATCCATCCTTTTCTAACTATAATACTCTTATTTGTTCATTATATTGCCTATTTGCTATGTTTCTGTAGCAGGTATCACAAAACTTAGCATTTGTATTTGGAATACTAGATCCCCTAGAATTTGGTGACCTAAGTCCAGGTCATAGGCTCATAAGGTTGATACTGCCTATGAGTTTCCTTGAATATTATCAGCTAATTGATTCCTTATTATTTATGCTTGATACATGTCATAAATTCCACCTATTCCAAATAGTAGACTCCATTGTTCTTAATTAATTCAGCAAGTTCACATTACAGATTTCAACTTTGCAACTCCAAAGGCAATGTTCATGCACTTTAACTAGGGTGTTCAGTTTACAGACCACTTGAACATGTCATCTCTATATTCAAAAGCTTCAACGTATCCCCAGTAATTAAAAGACAACATGTAAAAGCTTTTGTCAAAAAGAAAAATAGAACACTGACCTCTACAATATGAATTTATACTTTGAATTCCAACTCCCTTTACAAGCCATTAGTTATTGATGATGATTACAAGGAGGGTTTGGATATAGACAAAAACACATCCAATTTTTTTGTTTTGAGTGTCTTCTTAAAAATTCAATGTTATTTTAGGAGATGCTGCACCAATTGACTCATTTAATCCTCACAAAATATTTTAAAATAGAATGTTATCCCAATTTTACAGAGGAGAAAACAGATTCTCAGAGGTAAAATAGCCTCACACATTTAAGAACTGCTAAAGAGAAGAGTCCAACTGGTGTCTTATCATTACAACATTTCATTCCTTTTTTTGCTGTGTATACAACTTCACTTTTGACTCAGGCTTTTCAGTAAAGTAAGTTCAATTTCTTTCGATGTTCTATGCACAGTTTTCACTTTATTCTCTCCACTTTTCTTCTGTGCTTCGTCTAGAACTGCCTTCTTCCTCTCATGAATTATTGTTTCCCCTCTGAGGTCTTTTGTTTGCTAGCTCCTGTTGAACTAGGACTCAGATATTCTCTCTGTTATCCATTTGGCTCAAATGCTATGGGTAGTGTTTTGCATTTTCAAATTTTAAAATAGTATGTGTATCTTTTCTGAATGCATTTTTTCTCTCTTTAGAACATGAAATTTTTCTTAGAATTCCTTAATTCCTCAAGGCCTAACAGTGTCTTGTCCTAAGCATTCAATTTATTAAGCATTCCATTACTGTTTCCTGTGTGAGTGACTGACAGTATGAATGCTGCTATTTTATTGTCATTGGGCATTCATTCCCAAGGAAAGAGAACCATTAACATGGCTGGGAATTTTTAAGAGCCTAGATACATGGGCTAGTAGAGGGAAAGAAATAGCTGGTGTTAAAGTCTGATTTATAGTCTTGTCATTTTTCCATGGCATAAATACTCTGGCTATGACCAATTTCAAGCTACTGTAAGTTTAGGAACTGTTCAAAATCCCTAAACATTTAGCATTCAGAGACTCATTTCCAGTACCTTAATGGAATATCTAGTTATACTCTTTGATTAGCTAATTCTTAAAGGGACCTTTTTCTAAAACAACTGAAAACAGAGGCTAAAGAGAACTGCTTGTCTTGCTATATTTTCTTTATTTAATCTACAACAATGAAATGCTTGAATTAGAGCTGCCTGTGAGAGGGACAAGTATTCTATAATTTCATAAAGGTCCAAAGTTCATTAATAACATCTTATCCTTGCTTTTTATCTTAACATTCTGCTAGATAGCTTTCATTTTGTATTCTGGAATTTCTTCCCAAATCTGTTAGTTATACACAGACAGTTTCAGGCTTTCTCCTCTTTCTTCTTTCTTTTTTGTTCTTTCACTCTTCAAACATTCATCTGACAGAAGAAAAAAGTGTTTAAGAATAATCAGTTTTTGATTGAGGTCAGAAAACTGCTCTGGCTAACATTTAGAGTTCACCTGCCACGAGTTGCCTAACTCATCATTTTACTGCATTAGAAAAGTTCTTTCCAAGTAAACAAAATTTTGCTGGCAATTCTTCTGTCTCAGAGCTTATAGCTTTTAATATTGTTATGTTATTTCTAAGTACTGTACTTAGACAGTTGTGGTTAATTTAAATAATGCTTTTCAAATACTATTTTTAAATTTCCCCTTAAAGAATACTAAAATGAACCAAGTGCAAAAGTAAGTTATTTTTCCTCAGGGCTTGCATATTTTGGAAACTCAACTGTTAAGGAAGTCCATTTTGAAATGTTTGGGATAGATATACTTTTGTTTATCAAGAATTCACCTCCTTTATTTGTTTTGCAATTCATATCATCTTTCTTATCTCCACTGCATCAGCTCACCAAAACCATCTGGAATTGCTTTATCTTTTATTTATTTATTTGTTTATTTATTTTGGAGATGCTCTATTTTTCACCTTGATTTGGCAGACTTTTCAGGCCCACAGAGCCACAGCTCCTCTCTCTTTTAGACAGTGGTGAAGGCACTTATGACTCTTGTATTTACTTTACTAGCTCTCATAACTGACCTAGTTACTAAGCTTGAGGTCTGCCAAAATGGCTGGTAGAAGGATATTAGTCAGTGGACAAAATAGTTCTAAAGTGTGTTAATATTAAAAAATGCTTTCTAAGGTTCTTGGTAATCAACTTTATTTGTTACTTTCCACAAACATCTAGAATTCAATAAGTCTAAAATTAAAACTATTAACATTATTTTATAGTTTGCTGTAAGATTAAAAACAACAACAAAAAATACATATTGAGCATAGGAAAATTCTAAGGTTTTCTTTTGATAAATAGTTTGATTTATACGTCATCTTCTCAATTGTATTTCATTGTACTCCATTTTCTATAGTATAGTCAATATATCATAAATGCTAAGACTGAATCACTTTTCTTAGCTTGCTAGAGAATCCTACTCTCTAAATTTTTTTTTAATAGCAAATTTACTTATACTTGCACTCTTTAGAATTTCAGCTCTAGTGACAGCTAATTTTCACAGCTTGTTATTAGACTATCTTTAAATATATTACTTTTAAAAGGTGATTAAAAGGAGAAATTCATTAATTATCACTTTAAAGTATCTGGGAATGTTTTCAAATGTATTTGACATAATTCATTAACAGTAAAAAGGAAAACAAATATGTACTTGATAAACACAAAATAAGGTGATTTTGAAAAAACATGTCCTTGTTTTGGAGAAGTACCATCCAGATCTCAGAGAAGGTACTAATTGTGAAGCTATTATTAGGTTGATAATAAGAAAATAATTTTTGAGAATGTCTTTGAGAATGTGTGTGTGTGTGTGTGTGTGTGTGTGTATGACCAAAGAATGTAATTGGAATTCCACTTTGGAAAATGTAAATAATGTTTCTGTAGAATAAAAATGGTTAGGCCTTATTGAAACGTACATAGTAAATATATAAATTTTTGAAAAATCTAGTATTAGAATATCATAATGAGTCATGTGACAGGAAGAAAGGGGAATAGTTTTATATATCCAATATAATATCTATGATTCCCTTCATTCTGAAAATTGAAAGTTTTCTAATATAAATAACTTTTAGTAGTCATATTATGTTTTTGCAATATATATGCATAAGTTTACATACATACACATGTATTTATGTACTATATATATTCATACACATATATACTCAAATATCTACATAAAGATACATTACTTTTTATAGTTTATGTATAAATTATTGAAATCTATTGACCAGAGCATAGGGATCAGTAAAGTTTAGATGGAGGGAGGTTATGGAAGAAAATGAAAAGATACTAAGAAATCTGAAAACCCCAAGTCAACTCAGCAGAAAGACTAGTTGACAGAGAAGTGGCATGCTTTGTGGGTGACTAAGTAGTGCTGCCAAGTGCTAAGCAAACAAATTTATCAGGTTGTCTTGATTATTTGCAGAGTTCACTGCCATCATTTCAGAGTTCTTACCCACTCATGGATCAAAAGGCAGGATATAGTGTTCTAACAGCAAATTAAAGCATTTTAGCGCTCCTAAACATCATCATACAATATTTTGAAAAAATACTTCATAATACTTAGCAGTGTTTATCAGAGTATAGTTATAAATACATAAGTATTATGCAGAAGCATTTTGCCCAAATTTTCTTTCTTTTTTTTTTTTAAAGATTTATTTATTTGTGCATACAGAACTGGGGTACAGGCCAGAGGCTCAGGGACGGTGAGAGGCTTCACCAGAGACAGAGTGGGGAACAGAACAGGCAGATCGACGAAGTACACTGCTGAGGGGAGCAGTGGGCGGGTCAGGAGAGGTCTGCCACACCATGTGGTCACCTCCGGGGCAGGCGGGAATTGAACTCATGCGGAAGCAGCTTTAGATTCTCAGTGCTGTGCTTTAACCCGCTGCGCCACCAGGGAGGGCCTTGCCCAAATTTTCAAAGCAGAATGCATCTCTGTTTCTGGGCCAGTGTCCTCTGAATCTTCCTGTTTGACAGTACTCAGAATTCATTAGCTGTGTTTGATTTGAATGCACATGAAGCAAACAAAATTGGCTGTCTGTCTACCAAATCCTGTGAACAGCCTTGTGAAGAGTTGGATGTCAATGTATATGAGAACATTAGATTGTATATGAGATTGATGGTAGGAATATCTCTTTTGTTAGGGAAATTCCTACAAACTGATGCCTAGAATGCCTTTCTCTGCCTACTTGAATTCTATCAGCCTTTCATGTCCAGTTTAATTCTCATCTTATTTACATTGTCTTCAGCAAGCTCTCAAGCCTCCAATCTGCTCTACCTTTTCACTTTAAGGTTGTCTAGTACTACTATATATATCATTTTATGGGCCTATACATCACTTTTCTAAACAGAGTTTAACCATTATAAAGGAACCTATATGTTTCTTTTATTGATTTCAAAGAATTTAAGAATGCTAAGAATATAAAGCACAATAAATAATTTTAAAAAATCACTAAGTAAAGAGAGAATGAAAGAATGATAAAAATAAGTTAATTAATTTCAGATGGTCCTTACAACTATGTATAGAAGTTTAGACTTTGATTATTATTTCTACCTATTTCTGAAAATAAATTTCCCATAGTTAAGGAGGGGAGAGGAAACATCCCCATTTTGTGTAAATCTTTGATGATGATAATAGAAGCTTAGAATATACCTGAATGCCTTAAGGATATAGTCCAGAACTCTGCAATCTGTATAATATCACCCTTATTTTCAAGTATTTGTGTTGTTAATTCCATGCTCAATTAATTATTTAAAACAAAACACACACACATATGTATACAGTCACACATACACATACACATGCACGTTTGTAATCACATAAATGAAAATTATTGTCAAAAATAACTTAGTAAGAAGATCTAGAAAGGTATTATAGAGTTACTGTTTGGACTGCTATATATACTGAGAAAGAATTCTTCATGATGATTTAGGTAGATACATTGTTTCTGTCAATAATGTTACAATCACAGAATCATGGGATATTGAAGTGTCATTTTTGTGACAGAAATGCAGTTTATTCCATGACCAATATCTAAACACCAGAACAAACTTTTTACTCTTAAGGAAATCTGTATGTTCTTCTTTTCCCTCTTCCCTGCCATTATAATACAATGGAATATTTTTTTTTTTTTTACAGATTTATTTATTTGTGCATACAGAACTGGGGTGCAGGCCAGAAGTTCAGGGGCGGTGAGAGGCTTCACCAGAGACAGTGGGGAACAGAACAGGCAGATCGACGAAGTACACTGCTGAGGAGAGCAGCGGGCGGGTCAGGAGAGGTCTGCCACGCCATGTGGTCACCTCCGGGGCAGGCGGGAATTGAACTCATGCGGAAGCAGCTTTAGATTCTCAGTGCTGTGCTTTAACCTGCTGCGCCACCAGGGAGGGCCCTGGAATATTTTTTAACTGCATGTTGAATCTTGAAGTAACCAGGTGCAGAGCAGAATTAGGAAAATGCTTAGCAAGGAGAAAGAGGATCTAGTGTGCTTTCTTTTTCTTACTTACTCACTAAAGCTCAGCTATATTGTTTCTGTCTTGATCCATCTATAGTTACTAAGATGCTGTGCTGACCTCTAGGGTGTGACTAAAGTGTGTTGTCTTTATTTGGCATTTAAAGCAACAATGAATACTAGCATTATTTCATAACCCCAAGGAGTAAAGAAATCATCCTAAATCTAAAAATTTTCCATGGGTAGCAACTTTGAACTTAATAAAAATGTTATCCACCCAAGCTTTGCTTTAGTTATTCACCAGCATCAGCAGCTGACTTTGACATGGCTCTGTGAGTCATCATAGCCAGTGAAAAAATCATCAAAATTGTCTTCAGAACTCTTTGTGCACAGATCACACTAATATTTATTGCTAGTGAAAGTTTTAGAAATCTTGGTAATCTCTCTCTCTGATACTTCTTACATATTTTTGAATATTTTGAGAAGTTTTGAATCAGTTACCCCTCTTTAGGGATGTAAGATGAAGAGAGTAAGCTATGGGCATGGGACGTATTTTAAAAGTCAGTTTATCAAGGTCCAAAATATGTACACTACCGTCAGTCCATGGTAACACTGGAGCAATTTTATGGCCTGATGGTAGTGCACATGTTATATATATGTATGTATGTATGTATATGTATATATATATGTGTATGTATGTATATGTATATATATATATGTATGTATATGTATGTATATAGCTAAAACTGCTTAACAACCTAAATTTACTTGCAGTAAATGAAATTTGGTTTAGTTCCAAATTTGTTTCCAGCTTGTTACATAGTAGAATAAGTTGAGCTTAAAAAATTACTGATGACTAGGCCCTCCCTGGTGGCACAGCAGGTTAAAGCACAGCACTAAGAAGCTAAAGCCACTTCTACATGAGTTCAGTCCCCACCCTGCCCCAACCTGGAGGTGATCCACATAGTATGGCAGACCTTTCCTGACCTGCCTGCTGTTTCCCTCAGCAGTGTACTTGGTCAATATGCCTGTTCTGCTCCCCACTTTGTCTCTGGTGACTCCTCTCACCACACCTGCACCTATGGCCTGTAACCCAGTTCTGTATGCATTAATAAATAAAATCTAAAATAAAAAAAATACTGATGACTGTATTTCAGTCCTAGAAACAGTGACCTAAGGGTTTGGGACAGGGGAGACTTAGACTTTGAAATTTCTTAAAAGATCAGACAAATACTTCTGAGGTGTAGGTAGTTTAAGAACTAGTTCATAATCATCCTATCTCTTTTTTGGTATTCACTCAGTTACCATTTGTTGAAAGTCACTTTTATACAAGTTTTTTCTTAAGTACTGTGAAATTAGAACAAAAGACATAGATCTTACTTTTGAAAAATCACAGTACAATAGTGAAAATGGATTAGAAAACAATATATGGATAATTACAACATAAGGAACAGATGTTAAGTCACCCTGACCTGGAGTTGGAGGGGAGTGTTGTAAAGAAAGAAACAGGGAAACTATATACTATGGAGGAAATTGAACGTTAGCCTGCCTCTGGAACTAAAGTGTAAAAGGAAGAAAGCAGGTAAAGAAGGGAAGGGCATTCTAGAAAGAGGAAACAGCCTGTTTTAAGGCATTGAAAATCAAATTGTATCTAGCCATTCATTTTGTTTTTCTCTACTTCATCCTATATCAATTTTTATAACTCTTTTTATACAGCACTGTATTGTACTTACCAATTTTCTTCTCAAAAACACTCTTAGGTCCTTATGACATCAGAATGAAATCTACACTGCTGATTCTTACATTATTAAGGTGTGCCAAATCTTCCTCTAATGCATTTAGACAGTTCTCTTCATTCTCTACCTGAAGACATGTTCTTGTGCTAACATGCCCTCTTAGAATGAAACTGAATTGTCTCTTCACTCAGATTTTCTTTCAAATATCCCACACTCTCATTTGAATCTTATAGCAGTTACTATTATACATATAGTAGTATAGTATTTGAATGGTACCCTATTTAGCTATATCATTTTTTCTTATGGAACTATGAATTCCTTACATATAGGGACACATAGGAACACATTTTTTCCCTTCTTCCTATGGCACAGTGTCTTGAAAAATGCAAGCAAAAATATTTTTATTTCCAGAAACAACACTTTAACACAAGATTTAAATTTCGGAGAATAGAGGAACTAGTCATTTATATAATTGCTAAGTTTATGCTCATTCACACACTTTTTATATAGTTACAAAAGTTGTGTACACATTTTTCTTTATTCTGAAGTTTTATTTGACATGTCATTAATATTTCTGTATAAAAATAGTAACTAGTTTTGAATAATAATCACAAATACTATTTGCCCACAGTGTATCAATTTCAAGTATAGCTTTGCTCTTGTTTTCTCAACTTTTATATGCCCTGATGCCAGTCCCATCAGGTGAATAATTGTGTCTTCTGGAGAAATGGGAGGCACTTATCAAAACACAGAAGAGCTGCGCCAGTTCTCCTTGGGTAATCTTGGGCACTTCTTTTACTAACTTCAAACTCATCTTTGAGATGGGACTAATAATACTTATACCTAATAAGAGTTTATGGGGAGTAAGTGAGATGATGTACATGTATAGTTTCTGGCCTATGGCTGGCTCTTAGTATATAATAACTATCACTCCCTGTTACTGCTGCTGGTCACATTTTATGGGTAAGAAAGGTGGGAATGAATATCATCTCTCCCAAAGTATGTAGCTAGCGAGGGACAAAGCTTAACAAATACAATTCCTACTATTTCCACATCTCATTAGGAGATGTGAGACCCAGGAGAAAAGAATTTATTTGGGTGGGGTGGGGGTAGGTTTACCTGGAATTATGTCTAATTCCTTTCTCAACTTCATAATTTGGAGACTCAACATTAAAATTGAAGTCCTATTAATAATAGTTCTTACTGTTAGTGCCCTACTGTTTGCCATGAAAACATTACATTACATTGCCATAAAACATTACATTATTATGTAATAACATTACATATTATTATTTAATAGAGGAAGCAACTGAGCATCTTCACTATTATATCTATGAGAATGCTCTCTATGAACATATGTTTTGAGTTGTCACTCCAGTATTAGGAAGGATACGTTAAAATTATTCTATCAGACAATCATATGGTAATATTATCTGCAGTTTCTGCATGTTAGAGTAGCTTCTTACCTCTGCACCTTTCTCCCATTTACTCAATATTTTAGAAAAAAAGCAGAGTTCTTATTTTTAGTCAAGTTATATGGTGAATTTTTTTACATTTGATCAGTAAAAAATACTTACTCTTCTATCGCTCTATGGGAAGTGCTCATGAGTATACATTTGGGTCACAGTTGCCTTAAAGACCAGTTTTGAAATGTCTTTAATTCACTTGAGCAATAAACTGATTGCCCAATCAAACTATCAAACTGAAAACAAGAGAAAAAGTCAACTTAACCTACCCCAAGTACAGAACATGTTTCCTGGAAGAGAATGTGCAAGGACAGAGTAGCATGGCCTCACTTTCCTGTGCAATCAGGGTTGTATCATGTGTGTGGGTAAATTATCTGTTTTGTCAGTTTTGTCAGTTAGACCCAAGTGTGCTCCTTCAACAAACTGTGAAAGCATCCTTGAAGCCCTTGAAACCTTATTATTCTAATTACCAAAACAAGGGGTTGATAAATTAATGATGAGGCCAGGTATTATTGTCATTAAATAGACCTCACTCAATTATTTATCCCAGGGTTGGGGTTACAACTTGAAGAGCTGTGTATATTGTACCAGGGCCAGCTTGAGCTCTGAGCTCCAAGACTGGATTACAGTCTTGGCAGGCAGCTTTTGGTGAATGCAATTCAGGGGGATGACAAGCACTTTTCAGTCAGACTTTTGGATGTTCTGAGGTCAGTAGACATTCAGAGTTTATCCAAAAAGCCCATTTTATTTTAGCTATGTAGAAAAAACAGTCCCTTTAAATGATTTAGATAAGTACAAATGGGTAGGAAATAGATTAACTATAGGAACAATAGCAAGAAATGTCTTGCTTTTTTGTTTGCATAGAGCTTGCTCTTTATTACATTTTGATCTCTGTCATGAACACTTCAGTGTCATAGGTATTAGTATTTTATCTCCACATTAGATATATTTTTTAAAAGATTTATTTATTTATTCATACAGAACTGGGTTACAGGCCAGAGATGCGGAGGGTGAGAGGATTCACCAGAGACAGAGTGGGGTGCAGAACAGGCAGATCGACGAAGTCCACTCCTGAGGGGAGCAGCGGGTGGGCCAGGAGAGGTCTGCCACGCCATGTGGTCACCTCCGGGGCAGGTGGGGATCGAACTCATGTGGAAGTGGTTTAAGCTTCTTTGTGCTGTGCTTTAACCTACTGCACCACCAGGGAGGGCCCCACATTAGATATTTTTATATTTGTAATAGCACAATGAGAGCTGTTTTCTAGTGAAGAAATCTGTTATCATGGAAAATGGCATTGGATGATGTAAGTTTTCTTCCATCTGAAATCATGCCAACTCACTGCAAAGGTCAGCCCTAAAAATAGTGTTAAGACTGTTCTTTGACTGACTCATTGAACTTTTCCAGCCCAGTACTCTGTACTAGCCCTGCAAGCTTAAGAACTTGATCTATGTCTCGAGAGCATAGATTGGGGGGGGGGGGGATCAAAAATCTGTTCTTGCTAAACAGCTATTTTCTGTCCAACCATAGCTTTGTCTTAATGTCATCTCTAGATTCCTGATAGGCTGTGAGTAGTAGTTAGTTTGGCCAATAGTGAGCAGGAATAGAACAGTGGTTCTGGGATAAAATTTGGGAGGAAATTCAGAAAATAAAGAAATTCACACCTGAGGTTACGTGGAGTATGGCAAAGTCCAGACTTTTATCTGAAAACCCTAAGCCAGGATATATGTATTGAGGGTATGGTGAGACATAGTTGAGAAAGAAGTATGAATTGTACCTAACATTAGAGAAAACTTGGCACTTGAAGAAACAATGAAAACCCAAGTAGAGTGTTTAATGGAAAATTGTATTTATTAAAACTGACAAAACTCATGTATACCGTGTAAACAAGTTTCATAGAGTTAAATGAATTTCTAATTAATTTTGTATTGATGTTCATTTGGCTAACACTCTGCCTTCCCATTTTCCTCTTGAATCATGCCAGCTCAGTATTCCTGCAACGTAATCATGAGTTCACAAAAAAAAAAAAAAATTCTTGTCAGAAATATGGAACTGAATGGCTATTTCCTTAATCTTCTGACTGCTTACCACAGCCATGTTTTCTAATTGGTCACTCAGCTAGAAAGTAACATCATTCTCATAGGTCAATCTGTGTATCTTTTAAATTATCTGCAATATATCTTTTGTAGTATATATGCTTATAAAGGAGACACTGTATTACATTTGAAAGACAAATTTTGATTTTACTACTAAGAGAGGATGTTGTCATAATTCTTATGTATACTTGGTTTTGTAAATTTCAAAATTCTTGGTCCCAAATAACTGAATTATCATCAATTCTGCTTCAATATATTTAGGTTCTTCAAATTTATCAAACTATCCAAAATAGTTTGGGCCTTGAAAACCAGAATTTATGGAAAAAGTGGGGATAGATGCACAAGTTTTAAAAACATCATCAGTAACACATCAGAAATAATAAAATTTACAAATGACAGCAATATTTTACATGTTACATGTTTAAGAAATACCTAAATCTACAATAAATTTGATAGTTTACCTTGAAAAAAGACCTGAAAAACATCATTAGCTTATAGAAATTAAATCGCACCTTGTGATTTAAGTCAGTTGTGAAACATGGAAGGAGGGTCCATGGGACAGCAACTGTGAATGGAGGTGTCTTTTCTGATGTGTGATGTGGATGAGGAGTAGCTATGTACTCCTATACTGCTAGTTTTTGTGGGATACAGTTCAGCATTCACCTCATGTGTTTTATAGATAAAAATCACACATAAGAAAACACAAGCTTTGTGCTATGTACAAATTTGAATTATGTGACAGCAATTCTCGCCTACACTTTGGTAGAATTAACTGTGTAATAGCCCCTTTACTATTTTCATATTAAAGTCTCACCTTATTTTTGCCACCACCCCAATGAGCAGGAAGGCAATTGTCTGACTTTTGTTTGTTTGAGAATATTCATCTGTTAAAGTCACATAGTAAATAGGTAATCTGTGCCAGATCTTTCTCAGGTGTTCTGGGAGAGTGTGCTTTCCTCTGTAGCGTGAGACAGAGAATATAAAAAATGTAGGCAAGGTCACAGAGACAAGTTGCAGATGTTGAGTTAGAACTTCAGTTATTTGATTCTCAGTTTATATCAGTTTAATATTTTATAAAGGGTCTGCTAGGTGCCACACTCACTCCTGTCTTACCATCTCTAAAACACAGTGAGTGCTTACATGTGATGCTTTTTCTTGACTGACTAACTCTAAACATCCAGCTGTGAGCATTCAGTTTATACTTTGATGTAGCTTATTGAACATTTTAGAATGTGTAGAATGCTTTAAAAACTGATTTTCAATTAACGTCCACAGCCCTGGCATTTCGAATTTCAGGATGTTTGACATCAAAGACTGTACCTTCTTCATTTCCATAAGTGTCTGAAAAAAAAACTAATGAAGATAAATGCAATTCCAAAGACTAGGAATGGCTTTACCTTCTAACATTCATTGGTGTAGACAAGACAATAATTAGTATGCTCTACTGTTGGTAACTATTCCAAGGTATACCATTCAGCTCCATTTCCAAAAGGTTAAGGTTTATTATGTACCTCCCCATGGTCACTGCTGTGGACCATACAAAGGGACAAGCTATTATCCTTGCCATCAATTCATTGCTTGAATGAAGGTGTCTATGACTGAAGAGTCTTCTCAATTATGCTTGTGTTTCTCTGGCAAGTCTGGGTGGGTGTAGGGCTCAGGTGAGGAATCATCAGTACATTCTAGTATAGGCTAAGCCAACAGTGTATGTTATGGCTCAATCATTGATATTGTGCAATCTTTGGCATAGCATCGATACTAAGACCTCATCCATAGATTCTTCAGCAACCCTTCATTTTTAAAGATATACTCCAGTGTTAGCTATTTAATTTATAGTCATGCCTTGAAGATCCTTGCCTATAAAACCACACATACTAAAGGCCATCCATCTGATGACAGATTGCAATTCAGGTTTGGGTTATCTATTCTTCTCACTATGTATTAATACCCTTTAAAGATCCTGAGAGTTTTAAAAAACCTGGGTTATTTATAAATTTTGAAAAACAATTAATTTTTTAAAAAATTATTACACAATTACAACAAAAATGCCAAGCAAGGCTGAAAAAATTGTAGTATACTTAACATAATCTGTTTTGGTGAATTCACGCCTTTTCCATGGACAAAGACAGTCACGTGACTACTGAATGTACAAATATTTGGGAATCATGTTAAAGTTTAAGTTGAAGACTTTTCTGAATGATACAAAAAAATATAGGTCTTCCCTTTCTCTCTTCCTGCAACACTATCTGCTTTATATAATATGAGTTTTCTTTTTTAAGTCATAATTGCTTTTATGAGATTAGATACCAGGTCAGGAAGTGTGTTCTGTGTCAGTTTGCCCTAAACTCTCTGCCCTATTAAAAAAGTAATTCTTAAAAAGGAAGCAAAGAAAGTATTTTAAAATAAACATTCTGACTGCCAGATTTTGAAGTCAATTTCAGATTCAATTTTGTGTGGTATAAAAGAGATCTAAGCTTCTCTGTTTTGACACTTAACATAGATTCCTGGCTTTTTGATGACTTCATCTGAAAAATGAAACTAAATATTTTAGTATTCCTGACCAGAATTTAAAAAAACTTAATCATCTATTTCAATTCCCTAGGCTATGAAATCTGGAATAGATTCCCTTTTTTGAGTATCTCCAAGTGTTAGGAAGAAATAAGTTTGCAATTAAATATTTACTACCTTTATAGCCTATTTCAGTCCCACCCACAACTGCCTCTAATTTTGTTTTATTTTCTTAGGAAAGCAAAAAAATTTGTGAGTGAAAATGAAGGGGCTCTTGGGAAAGGAAAAGGAAAGAGGTGGTTTGCATTTAAAATGATGATGGCTAAAGTAAGTATTTTTATAATGCTCCATGGTTTATGCTATGTGGTCCCAATGGAGATTATGTTATCCACAAGGGGATGAAAATTGGTTTTGTTCTGAGAATAAAAGAAATTTTTGCACTATATATAAAAGAAATTTTTGCACAGATATACATATACAATGTATCTGTGATAGTAAAATTAGGAGGAGGGGTTGGTTCAGAGGAAAATTTACCCAAAAGGACTTTATAAAATAATTAAAAGTAAGTGAAAAACATGAATTTATGACAAAAGAAATCCAATTTGTATGATTTTGTCACTTCTAAATGTAAAAGTCTGCTCTTTCTGTTTTAATTCCTGGAAGCAAAGGTTTTTGTGGGTCAAGGTTTCTTTCCTAAAATGTCTAAGTTAAAGCATCATATAGCTCTTTACCAGGAATATCAACTATAAATAGGATAGAAAATAAGAATAAAAACAAAGAAATTTTAAAAGACATTTATTGTATAGTACTTACTATGTACTAAGCACTTTGTTGTATCTTATAAAGTTTTCATATTTTCATGGCTGATCAAGTATTATTATTTCCCCTCCACATATGGTAAAGCACTGTACTTTAAATATACACCCACAAAGGTGAGAGTTTTAAGAACAGAGTTCATATATATTAATTATCCTATGTATGTGAGATATATACATATAACAATAAATCTATATTTTTCATGTAGTTATAAATAATAGATTAGTTTTATCTGTTTTTACAATGTAAATACATGGAAACATATAATGGTTTTCTTACTGGCTTCTTTGATGTAGTATTTTATTCATGAAGTAAATCTATGTTGTTGTGAGGTTTTTGTTATTGTTCATTTTATTGTTGTCTGTTCCATTATATGAAGACATACATTCTGTTGTATCTATTTATCCACTCTGTTGTAGATGGGTTGGTTCAAGTTTGAGTAGTCTTTTGAACTTCAGGCTTGTCTCTTACTGTTATATAGATTCTACCCATCCATCTCAAACATTATTCCAACATGATCTGCACATCTAACATGATCTGCACATGCATAGTTCACTGCCCCAATCTTCTTCTCCCTAGTGTTCCTCTTGACTATCCATGGCCCAAAATTGTTGTATAAACACAGAAGGTAGAACTTTTATGAAAATTGATTCATTTTTTCTTCTTTTCTTCTTTATTATACCAGGCCATTCCATTTAGCAGTTACTTTGCCTTTACCAAAATGAAAAATATCCATGTCATAGTACTTACTGTCCACTACTGAACTTTCCTGAGATATGCAGTCTATTTTAATAGACTTAGAAGCAGGAACTATGTCTTAAATCTCATTCACATTCCATTAATTCTTTATGCAATATATGTTTAAATAAATATATATCACTTAATGATTACTATATTAGTTGCTAACTTAGTTCTTGATCTCTAATTTTATAGCAGAAAAAGCAGATCTTTCTTTTTTTTATTGAGGTAGCATTGTTTCACAAACTGCATATGATTTGGAGATACAGGATCACATCTCTTTAAATGTACAGTTACCTCACCACACCCACTGCCAAGGAACCCATAGTGCACCAACACAGTCCATTGTGTCTATTTCTTAATTTGTTCTTCATTCTCCCCGTCATTGATCAGCATATTTTCTGTGAAATGAGGGGTTCAATAAACATTTTTAAATTAAATTTGTCTGGGGGATCAGTGGAGAACAGACAGGCGAGCAAAACTGGCTTTTTTCCCTATTTATAATGAGTGTTAAGTGGCTCCAGAGAAATCTTCCCAGCTCATTGTCTAGATTTTGGAATGGGGATGGAGGATGATTTTCTTGACAAACAAGAAGTTGGCTTTTACTGTTGTACTTGACTTCCTTTTCAGAAATGGGTAAAATTTCTACGTGATTTTGAGAACTTCAAAGCTGCCTGTGTCCCATGGGAAAATAAAATCAAGGCAATTGAAAGTAAGTGCTCATCCAATCTCATTAGATGGGGAAGGTTGTCCTAGATAAAGTCTCATAACTTATCAGATAACTGTCTCCATTTCTGTTCCATTGGAAAGACTAAAAATCAAGAAAACAAATAAGCAAAAATATCATTTATATCCTCTGCTCACTGTGAATATTTACTAGCACTTAATCACAGCATGGGAGACCCCACTCTCCCTCCTACATTACACTAAAATATCCTCATTTTCACCTTGTTTCCTCTCCTACACAGATATATCAGATCTTAATATTTTGCACATGTCACTGGGAAGGGAGATATTTATTTGGCAATGAAGATGACATTGAAAAATATATATACTCTCATTAATGTTAGAAAATGATTCAAATGAATAATTGTGAAAAGGCTAAAGAAATCTTAAAAACCAATTTTGAAATCCCTAAAGCAGCAATAAACATCCAAATTTCTGAATATCACATTGTATTTTTTTTTTGTGCAATGTTCATAGTGTATGGGTAAAGCAGAGGAATATACCCAATCAGAGATTTACTCAATATGGCATTCTAAGCTTAAATAAAGCAAATTTTTTTTAAATATTGTACATATAATAGTAAATCATTAAAAAATAAAGAATATAAAGAATGTGGAGAACATTTAAAACAGTTTGACTATAATCCTTCCATGTTCTGTTTTCTAAGGGTTTTGGCTAAGATTTGATTTTCCTCCATGCCAGATCATGAGGCACGTTTTTCTTCTGGTAAAATGTGTCACTACATAATTAAATGAAAGCTCCACAGGGAGATAAGACAGTTGATGGATATTTCCTGACGTGACTGGGCATGTTGTAGGACTGATTGCCTCTCAGTCCACTCTATCTCTTTATCAAATGACAATGAAATAAATAAATGCATCTGTTCATTAATTGTACTCCTCCCACTTATTCCTGTGTTGTCCCTTTCTTGTTTGTTTTATTTTCTTGCATAATACTATCATTAGCTAAAATACTCTATTTTAAATTTAACTGGTTAATATAATTTTATGTTCACTTCTCCCAATAGAAATGAAAGCAGACATTTTGTTTAGTTCTTTTCTAGATCCCCAGGCCTAAGGCATGTTGGCCTTAATAAATTTGTGTTGAGTAAAGTGACACATAGACAAATCCTCCAAATACCCACCATTCTAGGAGATGGTCTTTTAGACATATCAAAAATAATAAACATCATGAATCCTTAGGTTTCAGCTGCTGTACATGTGTACCTTAAAGGCTTTGAGGAACACAAGATCATGTAGAAATTAAGATCTTGATAGAATTGTGTGGAAAGAACTCTGGATTTGGTTCATTCTTGCCACAGATTAACTGTTAGACTGAATCAGTCACTTAGTCCCACTGAGTCTTATGCTATTCATTTGTGAAATGATAAGGTTGAAGCTTGACCCATTATGAGATCATTTCAAATACATTTGTAATTAATGATAGGTAAAATACATACATTTGCAAATAATTTAAGTTACATCAGAACAGATTCTAGTCTCCCTCATTTGTAATGTCAAATTCACTTGTGTTGCAATAGCCTATCTTGAGTGGGATAGAAACAGATGGAATTACTTTTAGTACCAGAAATTTCACAAAGGAATGAGTTATAAATATAACCACCATCTATTAAGTGTATCACAGTGGGAAAGACAAATTGAAAGCTATTGACCAATACTTCCAGTTATTAACACTTCTCTCCTCTTTCTCTAGAAAATTTGGAACAGTCAAGTTGGAAAATTTGAGCAAATATGGATTATTTTCCCTGTCATATGTAATTTATTATTTGATTGGGTTGTCTTGATTTCTCTTTCAGTAGTGCTTTGCTTTATAGTAGATAACTGATCCTTATTTCCTCTCCTATCAACAGTCAACACAAGCACCATTTATTGAGCGCCACCTTGACACTCTACAAGCATTATTTCACTTCATCTTTAAAGCCTGCAATATACACATTAGCCTTCCTACTTTAGAGTTGTGACTAAATAACTGTCATGGAGTTGTAGAGTGGCTGAATGTAAGTTAAAATTTGTCTGGGCCCAAATTTGAGCTGTTCCCACTGTGGCATGCTAATTTTTACTTTGAGGAAGGAATTATAACTTTTTCTTTTGTACCAAGTGCTATAAAGGATTCTATCAAGCTAATGGCATGATGAGTATTTGTAGATTTCCTTAATATTTCCTATTTTAGAAATTCTTAATTTCTCATGTTTTTTTTTTAAGATGAGTTATTTGCTCAATTATATGTTTTGTAGTCTATCAGATCTTTATTATGCTTCTGTACTTTTGTAGTAAAAAATATGAAACCTATCTAAGAGCATTAGTTGTGTCATTGGGGTGAACAGTCTTATGTAAAGTAACCTATCCAAGTGAGAAAAAATTCATCTTTGAAGATGAATTGCATAGAAAATGATTTAAAAAAAAAGGGGGGGGTAGGGTGGGGACATGCAGTTTTCTAAAGGTTGAGGTCCTTTCCCTTTCATGAATCTATAGTTGAGGCAGTTCTTTTATGTCACTCATCCTCTACTTCCACAGTTCAACTTTTTACAGAATTCATGGTTTAAGTATTTAATATTCTGGGTCTTTTCCAACTCAACATTCTATAATTAATAAATTACTATCAATATTAGATATATATGTAAGCATATGACTATTTCTTTTTGAGTAATAGATTATTGAAACAGTTAAATGGAAACAATATTTATACTTGAAGACCTGAATAACTTACTTTCTCTACAAATACTTTTTTTTAAGTTGGTTAAATATGTACCCTATTTATTTAAAAAGTCAGAATAATTTAATCTTTACGATGAACTTGATTACATTGATTAATTGAGCTGTTGAGTAATAATCACTTACTGAGTACTTATCATTTTTTGGCTTTTTTCCTGGCCCTAGGAATTCAGGCTGACAAAGTATGGCAAGGATTAAGCCTTTAGCCTTTAGTAACAAATGTGTATAACTGTTTGTGTAGGAAGGGAAGACAGACCATAAAACATAAGTGATTAAAAAATGAAGATAATTGTGGATTGTGATAAGTGTTATGTTCAAAAGAGAAGCAGTTGAGCTCAGTTCCCACAGTCTTTTTTAATTTACTTGGTCCTCAACCTCCTAATAAATACTAAGTAACCATTTTTATGTGGAGTATTAAATTACCAGTTTTCACTGAGTTTGCACAAAGTTCTGTTCAATAACTAATAAAAATCAAGAGTAGAGTTGAAGTCAGAATCTAAAACTGTTTTCATCTTGATACCTTTAACCAGCGTAGGAAAGATCTTCACTAGATGACCTATAACTATTCTTCACACACACACACACACACACACACACAGAGTTTTGTATTTCTTGCCAGTGAGGGATGCTGCAAAGTTCTATGTCACAAGGAGATATTGTGAAATTTTACTATCTTTCTGGTCTTGTAATAGTATCATGCCTGAAACCCAGGACTACCCACAGAGATGCACCTTACAAATCATATTGCATTGCATGTTTTGCTGAAGAAGCTACAGATTTGTACTCCTGGGAAATATAATCTATAATCATTGTGATACCAATATTACCATTAAAACTGTGGATTATAAGTCTCAGAATTAAAAGGTACTGTTCCCTAATGGTAGATTGTAATATTGAAATGAAAATGTGATAGAACTGTTTTTCACTCTGGAAAGATCTTCAGATAGGCAAACCAAAGCAAAGAGTAAAGCTCATACTACACAACTGACTTAAGTGCTCTAGAAAATACAGAATAGGTTTGCCATATTTTATTACCTATCTCTAGATCAGTTTGAAAGAAATTGTTCTTTGTCTCCTAGCCTAGTAAGACAGTACTTAGTCTGTGCTCATATAGCAGGTAATTTAGTCTTTCCTTATTTAGAGATGTTCATACTTATCTGCTTGTCTTATTACCCATCTGTTCAAGAGGAAATTATTCATGATGGCAGGCTACAAATTACTTTGCCTTAATAATAAATAACCAGAGAGAGAGGTGAAATGTTAACCTTAACTTATAAAAGTAACACAAAAAAATTCAGGAGTAAGAATATTATATAACATAATAACCTGTCACTAATACAAACCAAAAGCTTTCTATATATTCATAATTTATTATGGAAATAGAAATTATTAGTCAGGTAAAAAAAAAAGTCACCATAAAAAGTAAATTTACCTAGCCTTAGTTGATTGATGGATGCTGTCTGTATCTATTCTTTTAGATACACACATACATTGCATATATATTGTATATATCACAGTTTAAAAAAATTAACTATGATTATACTTGAAAAATATAATACTATAGTGAAGAGAGATTTGGATTTGAAGCCAAACATCTGCAAATCAAGACTGTCTGGTTTAGAACTCTTGCACCATTATTTACTGGCTTTCTAACTTTGATCCCATTGTTAGTATTAGCCATGTAGCCTCTGGGTCTAAGTCTCTGAAATATAGTTTAATATTTCCCTTCACAGAGATTTTATGATTAGATGAGTTAATTTGCTGAGATCAAATAGATGCTTGTAACAAAGATTCATATTTATTACCTGTATTAATACTACTCAAGCCTTGGTGTAATCAACTACTATGTTTATGTTTTTATTCCCTTTCACACTGTGAGACTAATATTTTATATTTTTAGTTTTGGATGTGGTAAAAGGAGTTGATGGCACCAAAGTTCTTAGGATACTAGTTGAGCTTTAAGACATGTTTGTTATCATTGTCATCACCATCACCCATTTTTGTTCTTCACAATAATAAGTCAGTGCTTTCTAAGCCACTACACATATGGGGATGACTTTTTCTTTTCATTTATGCCCTTTTAGGCACACCATAGTAAGATATGTTTTTAGTGAACACTAGTTTCAATCAGTAGGATAGAACCACTGACTGAACCACTAGAAACAGTGGGCACAAAGAGGGAAGATTTAGCATTTTCTTTCATTGCCGAGACAGGGAAAGATCTATGGAGCTTTGGTGTCAGCCAGTTAATTTATTTTCTCCCCTTTGCATTTTTTATTATTGTTTTCTCTTCTCTGCCATTGATGTCAGATTGAAGGAACATTGTCTTCTAGATTCCTTGGTCTCTTTGATCTTTGTCCTGGTCTTTCCTACTGCTTGTTAATTGCTATTTTTAATGAAATGTTTTCCTTCCATTCATTTTTTTTAAAAACACTGATTCTGTAAAGAAATTATTTAAATGTGACTTTTGGGCTTCAAGTAAGATATTTGTAGAGCTACTCTCAAGTCTGAAACTTAAGAGTTTGGAATTTTGGATTTTTAAGTATATTTCAGCCATGATGAATATGAATTATAATTGGGGAGGATGTATTTTCTGAAACATTTCATTTTGCTTTCTTTTTCTTGTAGGTATATTTATACTCTATATTTAATTTGAGAAACTACTTGCCAGGAATCATACATGGGCAAGTGGGGAAAGGGTAGACTGTGGCATTAGTTAGAAGAGTGTCAATTTTCAAAACCAGGAAGGAAGGGAAAAGGGAGTGAAGGAGGGTGGAAAGAAAAAAAGAAAGGAGAGAAGGAGAGAGGGAGCAGAAGGGAAAGGAAGAAAGAAGGACTAGTATTTTCTGCTTGGGTCTTTATAGCAAAGGCTTTCATGTATGTTTGTGGTATAATACTTCCATGGAAGTTGTCCTCCAGTTAATGAATAACTGTAATGACTAACAAGTTGGAAGTCTACTACCTTCAATAAAACATAACAGTGAACCTGGCTGAGCAGTCTTTGGGTAGTTGTTACCAGAGAACATAGATAACAGTCATGAAATTATCTGAAATCACTGGTGCCAGGTGGATGATCAGATGTCCTAGCAGAAGTAGATCTGTTTATGCAGATGGACTAAAGCATCTGGTTGCAGCACCTGAGGAGGGAAGGAGTGTGTGTATCGAAGCCACTTCCTTATGGAAATCTTATAGATCCTACAACCCTCTAGAAATGAATCCAGGGTTTTTTTTTAGTGTAAAGAAAAACAAATATTTAGATTTCAAAATAATTGATTTTTTCCCCAAATGTCCACTTAGATATTACCTTCCTTATAAACTCTGTAAAAACTGTTATGTTACAGAAATAAGTAAAATGGTACTGATAAGACAGACTCAGTTCCAGAGGCTGAGCTATGATTCTTATGGAGTTTAGCCTCATCTTGGGAAGCAGAGGCTGACATCTGTTCCACACCAACCTCTTGCTGCTGTAATAATGTTTCCCATGAGCAATGTTTCAAAAACAGCAGGCCCAAGGAAATCATTGGTCACTGAGAAGTGTCTTGAGTGAGTCAGAGTGAAGCAGCTGATGTAGTGAGGGGCTGAGGCTGTGCATGGTTCTTGGGCAACTGTAAGTGTAAATTGGGAATATTCTCTTGATAATCAAGAACCTTTAAACTTTTGAAAATCTGATATCTCAAACTGAGCCTTCATATTCCTGTCTTTTCTTCCTCTCTCATTCTCTCAATTAAGAGAATATTCTTACTATATTTTTTTTTCAGCAAGAACTGGACATGTCATTTCACTCCCTGTTTTGGTGTGTATTGAAAGATCTTTCTTATTTCCCCCTTCCAATTCATTACTTAAAGCTGAAGTGATTTTTTTTTATAAAGGTGACATGTCTTCTCAATCCATAGAACTTAATACCTGCCAATGATTTCTCATCACATTTAAAATTATATCCTCATTTTTATCTGAACTTAGGAAGTCCTATTCAAATTGATGTAACCTCTCTTCTTCTCAAGTTACTACTTTCCCACATTCTTTTTATCTGAACCCTTGTCTTGTATATACATTTACATCATTGTTCATTTTAGTATAATGCATGCTTTCTCCTCTCAGGTGTAGTCCTCACAAACTTCCTCTCATCCATTCAACTGTGAACCATCACCATATCACTTGTGTTCTTCCCTCCCCTGTTTTGATTCCTCTCCTTCCCCCTCCCTGCAGAATATCTCAGATTTATCATTTGCCTACTAGTTTTTTTTTTTTCTCTATTATTTTTTTCCCTGATCTCTTTTTTGGTTCCCTTATATTCCACATATATAAGTGAAACCATCCAATATTTTTCTTTTTCCTTCTGATTTATTTCGTTGAGCATTATCCCTTCCAACTCCATCCATTTTCTGTGAATTGCATGAGTTTATCTTTTTTTTTTGATTACTGAATAGTATTCCACTGTGCATTTATATCACATCTTCTTGATCTATTTTTGAGCATTTGGGTTGTTTCCAATCTTACCTATTGTAAATAGTGCTGTGATAAATATAAGGGTGCAGGTAACCTTACACTTTCCCTCATTCTTTGTGCTTCAGCCACACAGGACTTCCCTCTTTTCCTTAATTGTCCAAGCTTTTGCCTCCTTCAGGATCTTCTTGGTCTTTCTTCGGCTTAAGCAGCTGTTCCCCAACTCTGGGTCCTGTGACTTCCTCTCCACCTTCATATCTCTACTCAAATGTTGTCTTCTGTGATATACCTAAAAGCTGGAACTAACTAAAGCAAACTCTTTCAGTATTACCTTTCTTCCTATGGCACCTATTGTATGATATACTGCATTATGTGACATCATAAATATAATATCATACCTGTGCAACAGACAAATTATGTGCTGCACGAGATATATAATATACACAGCACATATTTAAAAACAGTGCACAACACATATAACAAGGGTTTCTTTATTTTTCATTCCTACACTCTTACATATTATTTCCACACCTCACTACAATGTAAGTTCTACTGGGCCAACAACCCTAAAGTGACATTGTGGTTCATGTACTGGATAATTCCTAACAATAGATGCTTAATAAAGGTGTGAGAAGTGAGTGAATGAGCCTCAGTTTTTATACTGTGTCTACAAAATGCCAATATTGGAGTCAAAAATAAAAATGGGATGGTCTTTCTGTAGGATAACCATCTATCTGTAGGATGTGCTAAAATTTTTTTCAGAAAAAAATTTTTAATGTGGCCCTCCCTGGTGGCGCAGCTGGTTAAGGCACAGCTCTGAGAAGCTTGAGCCGCTTCCGCATGAGTTCGATTCCCACCTGCCCCGGAGGAGATCCACACGGCGCGGCAGACCTCTTCTGACCTGCCCGCAGCTCCCCTCAGCAGTGTACTTCGTCGATCTGCCTGTTCTGCTCCCTACTCTGTCTCTGGTGAATCCTCTCACCCTCCACATCTCTGGCCTGTACCCCAGTTCTGTATGAATAAATAAATAAATCTTTAATAAAAAATTTTTTTTTAATGAGAGCATTATTTGAGGAAGAAGTAATTTTTTTGCAGTAATTATAACGATGGCTAAATAGCAGTTAGGTATTTTCACTTTACATCTTTCTTCACTTGTCTCTATTGATTCCTGGATAAAAATGGCTTTTTTTTTTTAAAGATTTTATTTATTTATGCATGCAGAACTGGAGTACACCAGAGGTGCAGAGGCTGTGAGTGGATTCACCAGAGACAGAGTGGGGAGCAGCGCTGAAGCGGCCCTGGCTAGCTTCGTAATGCTGCACTTCAACCTGTTGTGCCACTAAGGAAGGCCCAAAATGGGCTCGTAAGATAGAAATTCTGCCACAAAAAACACAGCTTTTCCTTAGATGGACACCCAACAGGTAGAGCATAGTCCCTCTACACAATAGCATTGTGCAATAAAATTTACAATATGATTAGTATTTTCTTTCTCTGTATAGAAAAAAAAATACAGACAGTAAATATGAAACGAATCAGTGTGTCACATGAATAGGTTTATTTTGGAAAATGCCAAAATGTAATTTTTGTTTGTTTTGACCTCTATTTCAACCTTTCTTTTTAATAGGTCAGTTTGGCTCATCAGTGGCCTCATATTTCCTCTTCTTGAGATGGATGTATGGAGTAAATATGGTTCTATTTATCTTGACATTCAGCCTCATCATGTTGCCAGAGGTAAGACTCTGGCTTCCATTTACAAAACATACAAATTTCTCATGTGATTGGTTTCAGAAATGCCCTCTTTTTTCTTTTTTTTTAAGAGTAGAATAATTAACTGATTACATCCAAAATGAGAGTCGTAGGATTTGTTAATATAGGGTACCTGTGGGCTATAATTTCTAATGATTTTTCCAGAGAGTATGTGAGTCTCCTGAAATCATATGTAAAATGATATGTGTGTGCTTAAATTTATATTTTTATGTGGAAAAGTTCTTGGTGTCTATTACTTTCCCAAGACGCTCCTTGTGCTCAAATGTTTTTTTTTTTTTTACATCATTCTTCATTTTGTGCATTTTTCCATCTCCATTGTAATCCCCATGGACTTCCCATCACTAGTTCACTCATATGCCATAACCATAGTCCCCTGAGCTCTTCCCACCCCAGTTTTGATCCTATTCCCCTCTCCACCCCTATGGTTTATAGTTGTTCATTGTTTTTGTTTTTACTTTACTACAATTGTCTTTTTTTAAAATCTGATCCTTTAAATCCTGCTACGAGTGAAACATCTGGCATTTTTCTTTTTCTTTCTGGTTTATTTCACTAAGCATGATCCCTACAAATTCTATCCATTTTGCTGCAAAAGGCATGTGTTTATCTTTATGATTGCTGAGTAATATTTCATTATGTATATGTACCACAAATGTTAATCACCCAAGGGAAAACTTTGACATCTTGTGAGTGGAATTTTATTATTTAGCTAAATTTGCTTTAAGAGAAGTGCTTCTCAATATCAGTCAAGATACAAAATGAGCACATTTTTTTTTTTTCCAGATAATAAGATCTTTCTCACACATACACAGTGGGATGGAAGAGGCTCAGTTCTCTTAGGACCAAGCTCAGAGAGGAGGGTAAATAGATTAGATAGAAAGAAGGTGATGTTTTGAGTTGATGTGGGGGTTGGGGGGGGTCAATCAATAACATCAAAAGGTAGGATTAAGGATTATAGGTTAACTTCACCTATATGAAGTTAAATGATTTTTGTTTACTATACAAAAGTATTGTAGGCTGTTTAACATACAAATGTTTCCGGTACCAGTGTTTCAAAACCAATTTGTTCCAGGAAGCATTGGAAGCCATCACAGTTCAGTATTTGAGTACTTTTTTTTATCATTGTTTAAAATTGGTGCCAGTTTGTGTATCAGACATGATTATCATCATTATTGTGCCTGACATTCATAAAAAGCTTTTAGTATTAACAATACAAAGAAGTTTCACTTCTTTTACTTACTGAGTTTCATAACAAATTTATGAGGTAGGCTATAGAGTTTTTCTTCTCCCATTTAAAAAATGTGGACTCTTGAGTTAAGTAATGCCACCAAGTCAGTTTTCCCTTTTTTTTTTTAAGTCAAACTAGGATAAGAATTATTGATTATGTCTTTTATCCCAAGAATTTATACCCTAATCCACTAGTCCTAGTGTAGCTTCTTTACAGTGAGAAATTCTGTGTGGTTTTTCTCCTAAGTGAAACTTTCAGGTAATTCAGCAGAAGGTATACATGTAATCTTTTTCAAGTTAACTTCAGTTTTATTTTGCTCTTCTCTCTAAGGAAACCTGAAACTCCATCACCAACTACTGTGACTCTTAGTGTCAGTCACAGGGCACACACAGAGTTCTGTCACCTGCATTTATTCTTTCCCCCATACCATGCTGCCTCCATGTGGAGGAAATGAGATTGTAGCTAATTCATTCAAACTTGATGAAATGCCAGAAAGGCCTCCTGTGTGGTGAAGTGAACTAATGGACGATTTATTGGCTATATTATTAGAGCTAGGAAGTGTATTGACTTTGGATGCTTGCTTTTAGGTCTGTGTTTGATGCTGAGGGGCATCCTGTTGTCTGGGCACTGATTACCAACTCCAGCAAAAGTACCAAGAGGAAGGACACTTTGCATGCTAGCATTACAGAAGCACCAAAGGCCACGGCAGCTTGTCTCCTGGCAGCAAGGCTTCAGTTTTCAGCTTCCTCCACCTAGTCTCATTCAGCATCTCTCTGACCCACATGCCCTTTTGCCTAAAGTTCCTGTGCCATTGGGCAAGTCTTAGACCCTATTCTCCTTTGACTTCTGTGGCCCCAACTTTGGGCTGAGGAAACATGTGTGGAACTCACCATTTTTCTGATTGTTCCCAGGAAGCCAGAGGCTGCTCAGAAGCCCTGTAGTTTGTGTGGAAGAAGGGCCTGTATTCTACTGATAGGCTTCCAACCACACGCATCTGTCATCTCCTAGTCCCAGCCCTGGGAGGGGAGGTTTGTGTCGTGAGTAAGAAGTGACATCTGTTTGGAAAGCCATATGCCTTCCCTGAGGCTGAAGGGGTGTTCTGTGTAGTTCTGGACCTAATCCTTGCCCCTCCCTTGCTGACTCTCCACCCTAATAGCTTCTTTTGTGATCCAGTAGCACAAGAGTAGGGCAGTAAAATTGAACTCGGGTGAAATAGGATAATCAGGTGCATAATCTTGTTGAGTTCTTCAAATTGTATGAGTGATTCTCTTGAGTCATCTTCCACTCCTAACTCCTCAGGGCTATTTCCATTTGAAGATGTACAAATAGTTTTCTGATACACTACAGTTCCTCCAAAAGGGGACTTGTCTCCTTTCCGGACCTCCCTTAAAGAAGGCCAGTTGGGAGGTGGTGGCAGGTGGTGGAACTCTCAGCAAGCCTTCTAGGCAATGTGGTTGGCCTCACTGCTGGTGGTCTGTCTGCTGAACTCAGAATGCAGGGTGCTTAGCACTCCCTTTGTCCTTAACACTGGATTGGTAGCTGGTTCCCAGAAAATGGGACCCCACATGGAGAGCCATAGAGCCCCCAAGAAATAGTTTCAGAATTTCTTTTAAACAAAACCATCTGTGATCTCATGTGTGGCTCAGATTTTGTTTCCAACTGTTAACTGTTTTCATTCTTCTCCACTATAGTACCTCTGGGGTTTGCCATACGGCAGTTTACCTAGGAAAACAGTTCCCAGAGCTGAAGAGGCTTCAGCAGCAAATTTCGGAGTATTATACGACTTCAATGTAAGTGTCTCCGCACAGCTGTGTCTGCAAGGGAATAGCCTATTTACCTCACCCTCTGTAACCCTGTGATCTTTTCTTCTGGGATGAATGAAGGCCTTAAAAAAGATGTCCCTACCCATTATTAGAAAAAAGACAAGAAAAGTGAATAGGGCTGGGAATATGATTAATGGAAATGTAGATTACTGAATGAAGGTGTGCTCACTGTGTAAAGACTTGAAGTTAATATTCTTATCTCGGGCTTTAGAAAAGAGTAAAGGATGAGTGTGTAAATGTACTTTCTCTCTCTCTCTTTTTTTTTTTTTTGGAAAATCTTGTTTTTTTAGGGAGTTAGGGCTTTGATATTTCATACTAACTATTCACTTCCCAAAAGGTTCCCATGGCAAGCCTTTGAACAAAAATACATGAAAAAGAAAAGCTAAATATTAAATAGTAAGCAATACAAAATTTTAACTTTAAATAATAGCAAAATGAGTTTCACTTGATGATGATAACCATATTATCATTGTAGCAGTAACATGAGGTGAATACAACTTTTGAGCATCTCTTAATCTTCATGTGGGGTTGTTTTGTCAGAGAATCAGTGCTGCCCACTGAGGAATCATTTTGAAGTGTGATGAGAACTATTCAATAATTATAATTATTTTAAAAATAATGACCAGATTAGAGATGTTTGAAAGTATAGAAGATGGGATACTGGCAAAGTGGAATTTGGAGAATTGATAATTCAAGGAATTTTTGTAGAGAAGAAAGTGAGAATAAAATTTTATTTAGACTGGGAAGTAAAGGAAGAATAGAAATGCAACAGTCTTCATCCATGTTCATAGTGTTAGAACAATTGTTTCACAAATGTTTTTAATTCTTTCTTTAACCCCTTTACTTGTGACTTTCTTGAAAAGGGGATCACATTTATTACATGTTAATGTAATAACAATTGAGACTTAATGAAGCTCGTGAACTGGTAATCCTGAATAAAGGGGAGGATTTGTAGAACCTTGAAATAAGAACCACAGAAATTAATATATACCAGCAATACTGGAAATCATAACATTGAAAAAGTTCTCAATTTCTGAGTAAACAAGGCATGCTATAGAATAAGCACGAGATACAGTAGCACTTCCCACTTCATGATTTTGGAAACTTCAATTTCATTCATTTACCAATTATTTGTTGACTGTAAACATGTACTTGTTTTACAAAAATGAATGTGCTATGATTCTTCAGCTTAAGGCATTCATAATCGTAAAAGAAAATTATTTAGGCTATTAGTGCACAAAATGATATATACTAAGTTAATAAAATGAAAGAAAAAAGAGGGGGAGCCCTGAGGAAGTAGTTGTTAATTTTGCTAGGGCATGTCTGTGTTTTTTTTAAGGCAATAATCTCTAAGATTTTACTTATCTTTTATCCCTCCCTCCTTTCTCTGTCTTTCTCCCCTTTCTCTAATTTAATAATTTGAAATTAGTTGTTTTAAATTATTTATTTATATGTCCTGTCCAAACTATTTCCACGGGCCCTCCCTGATGGTACAGTGAGTTAAAGCACAGTGCTGCAAAGCTGGCCACAGCCACTTCAATGCGAGTGCGATCCCCAGCCAGAGAGGTGACCCATCTGGCGTGGCAGACCTCTCCTGTCTCGCTCACAGCTCCCCTCAGCAATGTACCTTATCAGTCTGCCTGCACTGCTCCCCACTGTGTCTCTGGTGAAGCCTCTCACTGCCCCTGCACCTCTGGCCTGCACCCCAGTATGCACAAATAAATAAATCTTAAAAAAGAGAAATTATTTTGCATGGCTCTTCCTACTCTCTTCCTATGATTAGTGAGATGATAAGCTTCTGGTTTGGTTAATGTGAATAAAACTAATAATATTATTGATGCAGAAAGAAATAAAAAATATAAGCAAAACACCTTTTTATTTTTAAACACATAGTATAGGCCCACGAAGTATAAGCACATAAATTTTTTTTACCTACTGAAATATAATGTTTTGGGCAAAATGTCAATTTGAGAGGTAAAGAGTATTAATAAATTGAGCAGGACAAAGAGAAAGGGCTGTAAGAGAGAAAGTAAGGAGTAGACTGGGGGTCCTAGGAAGTAATACAGGAGGAAAGTGTTTGGGCAATAGGTATACTTTACCAGGATTTTTATTACTGTTCTCAAATGCTCTATATTTGCAACATTGGTGAAATGCTACTTACAAGTTAGAAACCAATGTATTTTCTGATATTCAAACTCTAGGAAAAATTCTAAGACAATGAGGATGTATTAAAGGTCATGAAAGGCAAGAAATACATTCAAAGTGATACTATTCACTTACAGGTACTTAAAATCTTTCTGCATACTATAGCCACTCAATTATTTGCATTTACCACAAAATAAGAGAAGTTCATGAAGTCCCTTACAAACTTCCATTATCTGCCTTATAAATTAGGAAGACTGCAAAAGTTGCATGAGTTGCAAAACCATGCAGTCTTTTGGGTAATGGTGGCTCGTAAGCTAGTGCTTATTTTATGTCTGGTATCTTACCCGATCTCATAAGTTATTTCCCCATATTGATTTCCAACAGCATTCTCACTGGTATTTCTGGAACACAGACTCCATTTTATGCTAAATCTGTCTCATAAGTGAAGAAGAACTTGAAACAGTTTGATCCCATTTTTGCCTTACAATAAACATGCAGTTTCCAAATTAGCTTCTGATATAGAATGGCAGGTTCAGTATTTATTCTTTTTTAGCTCTTTACTTGATTCTCTGATCAATCACTTCACAGAAGTATGCACTGTCTTATAAGATGATCTAAGTGTCCTGCCTAGTATACTGACATCCTGGAGGAAACTGTTAGCCAAATACCCTTGAGATTCCTGAAAACTCATAATTTTGTACTCCCAAAGAGCCAAGATGAAGAAGTGACGGAACCTAAGCTGTTTAGACAAGGGGCATCTGAGATGGTTAATGTGCCAGTTTAGCTAATCAAATTGAAAAGAAGCAGAAATACAAGTTATAAACTTGTAAATGATTCAAGCATGGACTCTTGTTGTCAAGGAACCTATAGAAAGGGGGAATAGTAAAATCTTTGGCTCGGAACTGAGGGCAATTATGAGTAGCTGTTTCTTTGATGATTTCCATGGTGGGATCTTGGAATTTTCCTCTGGATTCCATAGAACTCAGTGCACTATGGCTTCCACACATATATCACGACTTATCACAAAACCCTGTAATTATTATTAGACAAGTACCAATCTTCTGGATTTTCAAAGTCACCATTTACAAAATACCACTTTTTTTTTTTTTTTATCCTGTTATTGAGTACCTAGTCCCATGATGGATCTTTCTGGTCAGGAGAGAAATACAATTTATTAAAACATATGAAAACATATAGAGTATACATATGCATGCTCTGAATCAAATTGGCAAAAATAGTATTATTGAGACCACAGAATTAAAATAATGAGCTTAAGTCATAAGAAGAGAATGTCTTTGTTGCCAAGATAACTTGGAGACATAAGAACGATGTAGAAATGATTAAGTGGAAGAGACTGTGCAGTTTTGATATTCCTGTAAGGGAAAGAGAGGGAGGAACTGATGTGGAATTTGGAAAGAACTTGAGCTGATATCAGATGGTGAGCTCATATGGGTAAAGATTTTGAGTCCTGAATTAAGGGAAACACATTTAGGTTTCCAGCTTGAGGGCATCTTGCACACTGAGTATAGTGAGTCAACATTCCTCTATTTTTCTAATGGTCCACATTGATGTTGGATGTGAGAGAACTCCAAAAAGGGCAGGAGAGGAGAGTTTATACCTTTTCTATGTTCAGCAGGTACAAACATTAAATTTATTTATTTATTTATTTTTTAAAAGATTTATTTATTTATTCATACAGAACTGGGGTACGGGCCAGAGATGCGGAGGGTGAGAGGATTCACCAGGGACAGAGTGGGGAGCAGAACAGGCATATCAACAAAGCACACTGCTGAGGGAAGCAGTGGGCCGGTCAGGAGAGGTCTGCAGCGCCATGTGGTCACTTCTGGGGCAGGCGGGGATCGAACTCATGCGGAAGTGGCTTAAGCTTCTTAGTGCAGTGCTTTAACCTGCTGCACCATCAGGGAGGGCCCAGTTTTATTTATTTTAACATCATGATAGTTCTTTCAAATGATCTTCAAAAGTGAAAGCATCTTCTCTCAGTTTATTTAGTAAGGTTTTTTGGGTTTTGTTTTTGTTTTTAAATCTCTTGTCTTATTGTCCACGTTTAGAAGAGATACTTTTATGATTGACTTATAGAATGCACATTTTTCTTTAAGGAATACTTTAGTAGTTCAAATGCATCTTTATTTTCAAGGTGTGATTTTTACCTTCAAGATATGATTCACATTAGGGTTTTCTGAGAAGTAGAAACCAAGACAATATTAGATGTTGGAGAAATTTAGGAGGTAAAATTCTTATAAATGATAAAAGTTAGATGGAGCAGGAGAAGTGGGAAGAATCTTCATATAATTCAAAGTGGGACTGACACCTGGGAAAAGAGAGAGGGATCGGGAGATTGGATAGGATGAGTCAGGCTGTTGAACAGTTATGAAAAAAGATGTTGGCCAGGCTAATGGTGAACAATGTATACCCATCAGAAGAGTGCCCTATCACTCAAGAATGAACTAGCTCTAGTACTTCTTACTGTGTTTAGTCATTGATTGGGGCCCTTGGGTGGAGGGAGGTGGTCTCAGGATGAACACATCATGATCCATTCGGGTTGGTCTAAGTGGTAGCAGGTATCTAAGAAGCACAACTATATGGTTGCTATAAGGGTCTGGTTGATTCTGAAATGTGACTTGGCTCCTCCACTATAGATCAGAATGTTGTTATTCAGTTTCAACCAGCTTCAAATATGCTACTGTGACTTGTTTGCCATTGTCTTCTGGGTCATTGTCTTAGCCTAGCACAGGGTTATGATCTAGGTCTCAGCCTAGATCATAAATAGTCACTGTGTCAGGGGAAACGTATGACCCTCCAAGCCAGACTGCTAAGCATTTTGGGGACAAATATAGGCTTATGGATTTTCATATCCACCCAGAGTTACAGCTCATCTCTAGAATGGGGATCATAAGTTTGCTAGCAGTGAAGAAACTCTCATCCATTAAATATAATGAGACTCCTTTGAAGACTTATCTATAACTGGAGATAGGAAAAGTTGCTGAGTCTGATTTTAACATTCTCAGTAGCTTTTGTTCTCCTGTAGCTGAAGAACTGATTCCTGAAGGTCAGTATTTCCATTAATGCTTTATCTGCATCAGCAACAACTTCCAGTTTTCAACATCTCCTTCAAGCTGCACCTGGCCAAAGCAAAGATAGAGTTTCTTTTTTCAGGATGCCTGTGATCCTGATGCCATTTGCACAGTATAACAGTATTATTCTTCCTTTGAATGTGATTACAGAAATGAATCATTCCTCCCCACCCCCAATTCAGTGAACATTTATTGAGCATTTGCCAGATGTGAGCAGGCTTTAAGTAAATGTGAACAAAACCCAATAAATCTCTGTCCTCAGGAGATTAAAGTTTAGTGAAGCAATCAAATGAACACAAAATTAAATGTAATTTCAACCTTTTCAAGTGCTATGAAAGAAAGGTATACAATATTTACAGAATTTAGAGCAGAGAGTCTGACTTGGTTTAGGGCCTGAGCAAAGGGGGAGAGGATAGTAGAAAAGTGTTTCTGAGAAAGTAACATTGGAGTTGGCTGTCAAAGCATCAATGTGAGTTTCCAAATTAAGAAAAGAGTCATTTTTGATAATGAGAAAAAGTGCAAAGGCCCTGTGGTGTGAGAGGATTGCTTTACATTACTAGACCTAATTGAGTCTAGTAAAAAGAGAACTCAGGGTATGAAAGGGCACCAAAGACACATGAAATTGAGGATATAAAAGTATATCACATATGGAGCCCTCTAGATATTTTTCTTTCTCAGAGCTATTGAAAGTAATTTTAATAGGTAATAGGTCAGTAGAGTCAGTATTTGATGTGAATTTTTAAGAAGTCAATCAATTGGAGAAAAACAAAATGAATGTGAGGAGAGTAAGAAAGATTCTACAGAGATGTCCAGCAGAGAAAATTAGGTTGTTTGAAAGAGCTCAGTTTACCCAGTAAGAATTAGTCAATATGTAAGTGTCAGCTGCCAATCTAATAGATTAAAGGATGAACCAATAGTTAGATCAGAACCTTACAACCTGTTAAATTATTTTCTCTTTTAAAAAAATTATTTTTTTACATCATTCTTTTTTGTGTGCATTTTTTTCATCTCAGTTGTAATCACTGTTGACTTCCCACCACCAATTCACCCATGTGCAATCTCTTAAGTTATTTTCTATTGTATAAGTAAATAGCATCAAATGATAAATCTAATACACCTGTTGTGATTGGTTATTTAAATTTACAAACACTGTGTACATAACAATACAAACTTGTAGTCAAAGCAATTTAATTGCAACTCTATGCAATTTTCTAACAGTTTGTATCTTCAATAGAGACTATCTGCTCAAAAAGTGTACTTACAATTACTTTTATTTGCTAATATTAAATATTTGAAAGTTTCTGAAACTTTTATTAAGTAGTGCAAACGTTATTGGTGCTTTTCTTATAATTTATTATTAAAAAATTCTTAACTAGATAGATAATACTAAGGTAATTCACAGTACAAGCTGAGCTCAGATGGCCATATTCATCTTATTCTCAGGTATGAATTTACAGCATTTCATTTTGCAAAACTTTTAAAGAAATAGTGGGGAAGTTTACAATTCAGTAGAACAATTCCACTTCCCTCTAGCATAATGCCTTTAATCTCTACTTTGTGAAACAAAAATCCACTTTTCTAATGTGGGAAGAAATCCCACATAGCAGCCCATTTTCTACCACTGAGACGACCTAATTTTGTGAGAATTTTAGGCAATTAGGCAGAAAAAATTAAGTTTTGCCAGTTTTAGTGTCTTCAGACATTTTTTTCCTATTTGATTCATTAAATCTCAGCATAAAATTGTTATTGTCATGTTACTGTCTTGAATGATTTACTCTATTCTACAGTGAATAGTAGCAGAGAAGTAGAAAAGGATGGTTTAGATGGCAATTTGGAGGGGTGTAATTTTCATGAGGGTTGCTAATGACCATCAGAAGCAATTTCTATGTTCATTCAGTCATTTCACAAAGTTAAATGGAATGTCAGATACTGCTATTACAAAGAAAACAAATATACATTCCCTGCCCACAGGGACCTTATGGTCTACTCCGATGTGCAAACAAACAGTTGTTATCCAGTGTGAGAATCTCACTGTGACAGTGGAGAGAAAGATCAGTGTTGAGCTTCAATGGACTTCAGTTTACTAGAATCCTAAGAGGATCAAGTAAATAGTAATTATCTCCCTCCTCAATTCTAAATGACTTGTTTGAGAAAAAGAGGCAAATGAGTACCAGAAATTCCATATTCATTGCAAATAAGACACCAGATTGGATGACCAATCTGGAAAACTCAGTCAAATGGTCTTGCTAAATCAGTCCAACCTATGCTGGAGATAGTTCATTTCTTACAGAAGAAAGTTATATTTGGATAAGGTGAACCCAGTTATTACTTCACTCCAAATTTATTAATGAGGGAAATCACTAAACCTCTTCTATGATAGAGTGAGTAAAAGGATAGAGGAAGGCTGGAGATTATTCCATTTGCTGAATAAAGTCCTGTGCTCTTGAATTCCATGACTTCCATTTGCCTGAAAAAAGAGGAGTGATCATTTACTTCCCTATGATTACTATCTTTGGTCTTGAGGTCAGTAAAGCCTTTATAAAGGTATTTAAAATTAGCTTAAAGGAAAAAGTAGGAAGAAACCAGGTTCTGGAATGGGTAAGATGACTGGGAATAGCATTCCAAGCTGAAGGATCACCCTACCCAATGGTGTGGAAACACAGAATGGTGCTGTTGTTATGCGTTCAGTATTCTGGAGTGATTGAGCAAAGCTGTATTTAAGGAGAGTAGAATAGTGAATATGAATGATTTATTAACAAAAATAAAATAAAATATATCTAACCTGAGAACACAGTTATGTATTCATGAATGTTAAATGGTCACACTTAAGTCTGTAGGCAGTAGAGAGCATGGTGAGTTTAAAATAAGGTCAAAGTTACCCATTAGAACTTTCTTTGTGAATATGTTATGGAATTAGTTAGATTTGGTGTGAGATGGTGGCAAAGAGGCTGTTAATGGCATTAATGTGCAGAGAAAGGATCAATATCACGTATGATGTGAGGCAGAATCTACTGAATAACTTATGTGTGAAAATGGGAAGGTAACAAAAATTATCTGGATTTCTGACTGGGGTGATTGGATAGGTAGGGGGTGTCATTCTCCAATCTCCAAGATAGGAGAAAGAATCAGGTTTGGGAGAACATTTTTTTTTTATAACAGTTTATTTAACATTTTTACATTTTTTTTTCTTCCATCTCAATTGGAATCCCCACCGGTTTCCCATCACCAAGCCATCATCATAATCCCATGCATTTCCCTCCCCAACCCCCCGTTTTTGATCCCATTCTCCACTCCACCCCCACAAAATGTCTCTGGTATATGGCTGTTCATTATTCTTGTTATTTTCTCGCCTGGTGCATTATACTCCTGCTATGCATGACACCATCCGGTATTTTTCTTTCTCTTTCTGGCTTATCTCGCTAAGCATGATCTTTTCCAGCTCCATCCAAGTTGCTGCAAAAGACATGTGTTTCTCTTTTTTGGTTGCTGAGTAATATTCCATTGTATATATGTACCACATCTTTTTAATCCAGTCATCTACTTTTGGGCATTTGGGCTGCTTCCATGTTTTTTCCAATTGTAAATAAAACAGCAATAAACATGGGGGTGCAGGTATCTTTTTCAATCAGTGTTTTTGTGTCTTTTGGGTAGATACCTAGGAGTGGGATTGCTGGGTCATAGGGAAGCTCCATGTTTAGCAGTTTGAGGAACCTCCAAACAGTTTTCCATCGTGGTTGTACTAGTTTGCATTCCCACCAGCAGTGCAGGAGAGTTCCTTTTTCTCCACATCCTCTCCAACATTTGTTGTTGCTAGTTGTTTGAAGATGTGCCATTCTTACCGGGGTGAGGTGACATCTCATTGTGGTTTTAATTTGCATCTCCCTTATTACAAGTGATGTTGAACATTTTTTCATATGGTTGTTGGTCATCTGCATTTCCTCTTTGGAGAAGTATATTTTTAGCTCTTCTGCCCATTTTTTTGATGGGGTTGTTTACTTTATTTTTGTTGAGTTTCATCAGTTCTGGGAGAACATTTTAAATGTGCTGAGTTTGAGGTTCCTATGGTACATCCAAGAGAATGAGATGTTTAAGAGTCACTAGGAAGAGAGTTCAGAATTCCCACATATGTCAGTTGTGGGTCAGTGCACTGTGACATAGTGAAAATAATTTAGTCATAGGCTTAGGCAGAGCTGGATTTGAATCCTGCCACATTTGCCTGTAAAAAAGTAGACAACCACTTTGAGCCTTTTCACTGCCTTGTATAAAAAGCAGCATTAAAAAACGAAAAAGAGATATGTATAAAGTATTAGCAAATGTCTTGCACATGGTAGGTTTATACACATTTATTACATGCCCACACAGCATATATTGCTCAGAGAAATGCTCTTTTGTTGTTGTTGTTGTACAAGAGAACAGGATGAGGGAGCAGTCATAGTGAGAGCATGGTACCCCCATACCAATAAAGGGCAGCAGCAATGGTACCTGTCTGGCAGACAGTCAGAAAAGAGGCATCAATTCATGTATTTTTTGAAGACCAGAATTCACTGCCTATGGTTGCAGGAAGAGGTAATTTCCACTGAAAATTAGAAGACTCAAGACAGTCTTCTCTGAGTTTTCCCTCTCTGTCTCTCTCTCTCTCTCACACACATACCTATCATCTACATGGTCCCTAGCTTAGACATGGTCTCTGTCTCATACCTTTGGATCATGGTTGCAGCAAAAGGGAAGGAAATATAGATGTGAGCAGAGTGTTAGCTGTTTGCTTGGAAGGGAGATCACTATCAATTTCATCTCATTTTGTAGCCCATACGTGCCAGTCTGCTATTCTTGTGAATTTATTGAGCTTAATCTTTACAGGCCTTGTTTCTCTCCTGCATTGCATTCTATTACATGTTAAGTAATTGCACCTATGTTTCCTGTCAATTTGAAGCTTTCTTTAACACCTAAATGACTGATAACAAAGAATACTGGAAATAGGTGTGATGCCACTTCCCCTCACCCACCTTTAAGCAAGTGTGGTTCATAAGTTATCTTTCTTTTTACCTAGCTTTGATTTTGTGGGTTTGTTTTTTTTTCCCCCAAAACAATGGCCTGACAGTAATTACAAATCAGAGTTGCTAAGGATAATGATACTCCACATCCTGGGGGTAGAGTGTTGTCTTTCCCAGTGAATATTGCTTTGTAGTCAGGAAAAGCACTAAAAGGATGGAGTTCTAAATAATTCTGGTGATAAATACTTAGGAGAATATTGTGCTTTCGGAACTCTTTTGAGGACATCTAATCTCCTGCTACTTACCTAACCTCCTACTCTATCTCTCGATAGATACTCTCTCTCGATACAGCATTTAGAAAGTTTTCTGTAAAACTTAAATAAATACATGAGCTGATTCCTCGAGGTCACACGATCAAAACATTTTTTTTGTGTGTGTGGAAATGTGTCAGAAACTGTGAACTAGACCAGCTGCAGCATTCGAACAAAAATTAGCCTTAATAGATGATGCACATGCATGGAACCCAGAGTTGGGCAGGAATCTTTTGTGCTTATTTGAAACTTGGCTCTGACTGTGGTTTCTCTGTCACAGATTTTGGGATGGGAGAGTGCTCCCACAGGGAAAGTGTGTGTGCTCACATGGAAACTAAATAGAACCTTGGCTAGACTAAGAGTCATCGCTATTTTAGTCATTTCCAGATGTCTGTTGTTGTAGTTTTAGGAGAAGGGGGAAAGATATGTGGAGTGTGGTGGGTCTACTCAGTGAGGGGGAGTTCCTCTTTTAAGCCTTTCAACCTAGGTTTAAAGCCATCCTTCATGATGGATTGGACAGAGCTTTTTGAAAGTGCCCTTCAGTAGTACCTCTTTCACTTGCCCACTTGATTGTGTAATCGGTAGACTGAAGAAACCAGAATTAATCAAGATTAAAAAAAAAACACAAAACCAGTACCCCTATGCCCTTTGATTGTGATCTAATATTTATGATGTGACAGCCACTGAACACATGTTGAGTGGTATAGACACCAGGTACCCCTGAAGCAATTGTGCTAACCACACAAGCTCACCAGATGCTTGTTGTATACCTGCTTCCTCCTTTCATGTTATTTTGCAGATGTCTTGAAATCCCAATGTGTTCATTATGATTTAGAAAAACACTTTCTGGTTATAGTGTTTGTGAAGCTGGAGACAAGGCCCTCTGAAATCCTTTCAAAAGGAGTGCCTTGACTTCTGAAGAGGTCCTGGCACCACTCAGAACCAATCCAGGGATACAGGTCAAAGGGCCCTGCTGGGTTGGAAGTTCTCTTATTCCTTCAGTGTACTGGGCAGGTATGCTGTGAGCATGATAGAAACCTGGGAGGTAAAGAAAAGACAGGAGAAGCGGTCTAGTACAGTGGTTAAATCTATGGATTTGGATTTGCTGTTCCCAGTTCAAATTCAGGATCTGTCATTTGCTAGGTTTTTTTTTTTTTTTTTTTTTTTAAGATGTATTTATTTGTGCATACAGAACTGGGGTACAGGCCAGAGGTGCAGGGGTGGTGAGAGGATTCACCAGAGACAGAGTGGGGAGCAGAACAGGCAGTACACTGCTGAGGGGAGCAGCGGGCGGGTCAGGAGAGGTCTGCCACGCCATGTGGTCACCTCCAGGGCAGGCGGGGATCGAACTCCTGCGGAAGTGGCTTTAGCTTCTCAATGCAGTGCTTTACCCCGCTGCACCACCAGGGAGGGCCTGCTAGGTTTTTTTAATGTGTTTAAGTTATTTAACATCTCTAAGGTTCAGTTTCTTCCTATGTTTTAGGTGGAGGTGGGGGAGAATCTTGGCAAATTACATTTCCAACTAGGTTGTGAGCTAACTAGGATTAACAAAGAGCAAGACAGAAGGAGGTCAGAGTGTCAACTTCATTCACGTTAAAACTGATTTCAAGAATGTGAAATCTTTTATACCAAGTGGACCTCTCTGTCAGAGCTTCTTCCCTACCAGACAGAGCGCAGTCCCTGTCACTTCCCCATTTCTTCCCCCATGCTCTGCCATTACACTAGATTCTCCTCCCCAGGGCTGTCTTGAAGTAGTGGAGCAATATTGAAAGTGTTACATCTTTGGATTTTCCCCACACAGAAGGAAGCATCAAGAGTGAAAAATGATTGCCCCTAAAATTAGCAGCTTCAGAGGGTTCTTGTAAGGCTTCTACGAGAAGTAAAATGTTCAGCATATTTGAAGTACTCGAAAAATTATTGATAAATATTATTATTGAACCCATTACATGTGTCAGAATGGTGGCAAGGATATGAGGAGTTAGTTGGTGGGAAAATAGTTTTGAAAATGGGATGTCTTATATTCATAGGAAAAAAAATGAACAGTTTAAGCTTATCTTTAAAGCACATCAGAGGCTACATGGCGATACTCAGAAGGTTCTGCTGTTGTGGCCTCTAGGCAGGAGGGCTAGTTTTGGCTAGTTTTCAAGGTTTGGTAGAGGGCCGGAGGAAAAAAGATTTAAAATAGCTGAAAGGAAGCTGAAACTTAAACTACATGGATGTGCACCAGAAGATATTATGAAAGTGGGAATGTGGAAATTCCACCTATGATTAGACCGCTTGTGGTGGCACTTGTTCTAGGACTCGCATACTTGGCTAGTCAGCATCAATTTGATTTCTTACTTTTGATATGAGATTAGCCCACATTCTTCCCTTAAATGAACCGTTTAACCCCTCATTTTTTCTTTTTTTCTTTTTTTTAGCAGATACAATTTGATTCAGTGCAGGGAAGAATTTTGAATTTTGCACACTTCTCTTCCTAAACCCATTAAGGGACTTTGTGTGAGATTTTATGGAGGTGTTTCTTCCTGATAATGCCAACAGAATATTAAAAAAATAAATATGCTGTATGTTTTGAAAGCATAGCTTTCAAAAGCAGTAGCTTTTCCAGATCGCCATTGTTTTCTAATTTTAGTTGTGCGTAATTTTTAATTCAGACAATTTTCCATTTGTTTGAGACAATTATCAAATTTTTAAATTAATTCTTCCTCTGGCAATTAGCACACAGTGCATTTCTTTCTTTTTTCTCTTTGGTTCTTCCTTCCCTAGTTCTTCTTTTCCCTTTTTTTAGTAGTAGGTTTCCAAGTGTCTGGCTTGGTATAAATCATGTGAAAGGCAACCCACTGGATTTTCTAATCGAGGGTGTCTCAATTGATCTCCAGAGTGAATACCATGTAGGCAAGTAATTATCTTCTCATTTCACAAAACATAATAACTTTAAGCTATTACAGAGAGATGAAACCAGAGAGAAGCTGAGGACTTGGCTATATAGTAATATAGAAACAGTGCTTCAATCCTAAGAGAAAAAAGCACAGTGAATGCAAGGAGAGAAAGATGAAGGTTATTATAAAGGAGTCAGCATCTGAATAAACCAATGTTCTGCATATAAGAAGGGGTGGCTTTGGAAGATGGTGATTCCAGCCCTGGCAGATAATTGTTGGCAAAGAGCATGCAATTGCATGAATAAACATGCCTGGTGAAGGACAATGCTATAATAGTCTTGAAGAATAGAAGGTTGTGCAGATTGGTTCCACTGTTAGCTCATCTGCTCCTCATTTGTGCTGTCAGTTGAAACACATCTCATGGTTTAAGGAAAACCAATGGAATTATGGCTCAGGTGACTAGAAGTAAAATAGCCACAGCACTTTGGGGAAGCACACATTCTAACCCCAATATTATGCAAGGTTTGAAAATTGTAAATCTAATGACACCATGAAGTGTGTTTTGATGTTTCACTCAATGGGCATTTCGCAGTAATGGCTGCACAGCTGCACAAACCTGTATTTGTTTAAAAATTTAGTCTATTTAGAAGCCTCTGAATTTTGAGTAAACCAAGAGACTGCCAATCAATGTGGCAGCTGAAACATTCAATCTTGAAGTAAAACAATAGGGCTCATGTCAAATCCTTCTCCCAATTTTAAAAATTAATGTCATTTTGTTCTTCCTCTGAAAAGTCAATTTTTTCTTTGAGTTGCTCTGCACAGCATCTGCTAAGTGGCTTTGTTGTTGGATTTTAGGGCTTGGCGCAATACTCCGTTCTGTTTTATGGCTATTACAACAATAAACGAACAATTGGATGGCTGAATTTCAGGCTCCCGCTCTCCTATTTTCTGGTGGGGATCATGTGCATTGGATACAGCTTTCTGGTTGTCCTTAAAGCGTAAGTTTCATTGGTCTCTTGGGCAACAAACAATGATTTCTGAAATCCAATGGGGGAATTAATTTGAGAATTAGACTTTTTGGCTGTTTCATGTCTGGAGGATCAGTTTATAAGAGATAAAATGGGTTTTAATACTGACACTAAATACAAAGGTTCAACACAGAGGAGGCCTTTGGGTCTTTTTGCTGAATCACACTGAATGGTTGCGTTCCTAGTCTGTGTTTAAGGATATTTTAAAATCTTTGTACTTCTGGTGTGAATCAATGTTGTTGACAATGCCGCTGCTGAAAACTGCAGTGCTGACCCCTCTTTTTGTGCAGAGAAGTTTGAACATTCAGCTCAATAGGCAGAATCTGTTATTCATCTATTTTTTTTAAAGATTTATTTGTTTGTATATATAGAGCTGGGGTACAGGCCAGAGGTGCAGGGGTGGTGAAAGGATTCACCAGAGACAGAGTGGGGAGCAGAACAGACTGACTGATGAAGTGCACTGCTGAGGGGAGCAACGGGCGTGTCAGGAGAGGTCTGCCACACCATGTGGGTCACCTCCGGGGCAGGAATCGAACTCATGCTGAAGTGACTTTAGCTTTTTTAGTGCTGTGCCACCAGGGAGGGCCCTGTTCATCTTTTTTTTTAAAAAAAAAAAACAAACAGAATAATCACTCATCTAAAACATTTCAGCTGGTAAGATAGCAAACACTAATGGCCCTAGTGAGAACATTGTGATACTATATAATCATGGTTTCTCTTGAAGACAGGTTTATTTGCACATGAGGAAGAATTTTATTGGTGAACAGATAAAACTGTTGTTCATGTTCCTCCTGCCAGACGTATATTTGTTACTCTGAAGATATTTCTGAAACTTAGCACAGACTTTTCGAGCTATGAATAATCCAACCATTAGCTATTCTCTGTATTAGCTGAGTTAAAACACTAAGGGGCATGTTCATTGGCATTTTGATTCATTGTAAGGAAAGACCACTGCCTGAGGATCCACTTCTCCCTGATAAGGAGTATTCTGGAACAGTCTATGACATGTTTTTTGTCTTATTTCTACCAAATGTGTTGGTTTTTCAGAGAACACTGTGATATTTAGTTTTTAGCCCTTCTAGAACTTGCAGAAAGCCTTATTAGAAAGCCAACCCCCCAGTCTAATCAGAGACATTAAATCATGTTGTCTGTCATGTTCAGGAAGTACTACCACATTCCAAAAATCTAAGCTATTCTAGTCTTTCAGCCATTTTGATTTGGTGGAACTAAAGTTAAAGGCATAATCAGTTTGAGCCTTACATCACAGAGAAAAGGTGCTTTAATTTCAAGACCCAATTGTTCCTATTAAAAACAGTTCTCAAGCTAAAAATTCTGGCATATTTTGCAGCAGCAAACTACTAGAAATAGCTGAATCATCAAGGGCAAACATGACTTAATGAGAATTTCCTTGCTGTCTATTTTTTCCCATAGATTTTTTTTGAAAAATATTTTTTTTCTATCGCACAGCTCTTTGGGATTAGACATACTTCTTTTTCTGCTTTTGAATTTGTCATAATAATATTCATAGAATAGCTTAACAAGCACATTGTTGGGTGCCTAAATAATATTCCAGGCACAAAATTCAAATAGCATAAAAAATTTTGTCCACATTGGCTAGTCTGCAAATATCATAAACATATATATGCCATAACCAGGCTCAGCACTCATATAGATATCTTTAAAATTAGCAAAATGAAAATATATTCATCTACATTTCTGTATCTGCACAATAACTATAACTAATGCTTAAAATAATAATTTACATTTTCTTCATGCTATTATATTAATAATAATAAAATAATAATATACATATGTATTATGAACATTAAACTGCATTGTCTTTAGCCCTTAAAGATTACAAGTATGTGTTAGTTTCACCATTTTATAAATAGTAAGTAGAGTCTTAAATGACCTGTCCAAAGCCATTTGATTCTAAGACTGATTTGAACCTAGATATTTGCAGCTCAAAGGCATTTTCAAACTGTACACCTAGTGATTCTATATTGTACTTCTCCTTACCATTTCCCTACCATCCATTTTATATACTTGGTTAAACAAGTATTATTTATTCCTGTTGGACAGATGGAGAAATTAAGGCAGAGTAGAGTTTAATAATTTGAACGCAAATGACAACTGCAGTGTTCAGCTAGGCTTTGGCAGTATCGTCTAACTTCAGCCCTTTCAGCAATCTCAGATGAGAATATATCTATGGTGATAAGCACATAGACCTACCTTTAGTTTGAGCAGAGTAATCTTGTAAGTATTATATTAAAATTCTTCCTTCTCTGCTGCCAAATTCATTTGGCTTTAAATGGACTCTATACAGCTCAGCAAAAAGTTGGTTTAAAAACAATGGATTTTAACTAATCAACTGTCTTTGTCATTTAAGCCTATGTTATTATGCCAATTTTGCACATTTCTAGGTAAGTGAGAGTTAATTTTTCCCCTTCTTTCTAAATGCCTAGTGCCTATGTTCACCTTTTCACTTCTTTTGTACCTGACTCACTAGATAGCCATGACTTTCCAGATATCCTATGTAAAATTCCCCCAAGTCTTTGTATCGTTGGACAGCATCTCACCCTCAAAATTGTTCTCATTCCTACTCCCAACTTAATTTTCTTTGATGCAGGAAACTAGTTAGCAGTCTGAGAGACAAACACTCAGAACCATTTGGCCTCAAGTCTTAACGTTACTTGTCAGAGATATTTTCACTGAAAACAACCTATAGGAGGCTATGAAAGGCCCACTGCACAGGAAGTCCTGGCAAATCCTATAAAGCATATGATTGTCAAGTCATCCCAAACAATAGTTGACCTTGTTTGAAAAATGTCAGAGTTTTCCCACCCTACGTAAAAATGATGAAGTCACCATGTTCTGTTTCATCTTGTTACCTTTTGAACTTGAGCAAGCTATGTAACTCATTAAGAAATTCAACATAAAATATTCACACTTGAAAGCAGCCATTTCCAAAATAAGATAATATTGTCTAGACCTGTCATGATGACGATGAACTGATCAGTAATAGCATAATGAGCACCATGAAATGTATTGTATTAAGCTAAAGCTATATGCTATATGCATTTATTCGTTGATGTGCTTCCAAGTGCTAAGTTTATCCTAGATTAAAAATTCATATATTTATTCATTTATTTAACAACTATTAAATTTGAAGAGCAGTTAATAAAGGGTAACCTGGAGGGCTATCTATTGCCTGAATATTTAATGACGAACAAGTAAAGCTCTGCTCTCCTGTGTCCAGTGGAGAGACAGGCTTTACATGAAAAAACAAGCAGAGGTGGCCAATATATAATGAAGTCATATCTTTTTTTTTTTTTTAAAGATTTTATTTTATTTGTACATACAGAACTGGGGTACAGGCCAGAGGCTCAGTGTAGGTGAGAGGCTTCACCAGAGACACAGTGGGGAGCAGAACAGGCAGATCTACGAAGTACACTGCTGAGGGAAGCAGCGGGTGGGTCAGGAGAGGTCTGCGGCGCCATGTGGTCACCTCCAGGGCAGGCGGGGATCGAACTCATGCTGCAGTGGCTTTAGCTTCTCAGTGCAGTGCTTTAACCCGCTGCGCCACCAGGGAGGGCCAAAGTCATATCTTTATGTTATCCTTTGTGTTCATTATTTGCTCATGTGTCTTCCTTGTCAAGAATGTAATATATTCTGTTTAGTATATTGTCCTTGATGTAATTGTTTTTCCTTGTGCAGTTGTCCTTTATAGTATGGTTTTGGATAATTGCTTCCTACTTTCTTCTCAATCGTCTTTTTCTTCCTGACTTTTATTTTAGCAGAAGCTACAGTGTAGGTCCTTAATAGTTTAGGATTTATAGAAGTGTTTGATTTCCTTAAAAAAATATGTGCCCATAAAGTAATCAAATGACTATAGTGAGGAGATGGAGATGTAAAGCTATGGTCCAAGAAGTTCAGTGAAAAACTGTAGAGACAGGTATATATGCAGATTGTTTTCCACAAATTTTCAGTAAAACAAATAAAACACTAAGTTTGCTTCTCCTAGACATGGTAGTTCAAAATTATAGCCTCCTTGAAAAGAAAATGTTTTCCTAAGTTTGTGTGCTTTTCCCTCCATAGGTAAGCCTCACATGAATGAACATTTGTTAGCTGTCAGGGTCATTTCTCCCTTTCTTGTCAATTCCCACATGTTACTTATTTGTTTGAGCAGGTTTGGTTTCCTTCTCTGGAAGGCCATTAATAACTACATAAACGACAAAGTTCATTCAAAGCTTATGTGTCAGGTGGCCGTTTTCACTAGAGGTCCTGTTTCGCATCAGCGCAAAAGTGGATGGTGGCATTTTAATCAGATAGATAATCTTTAGATTAAATCATTGAAATATTTTATTTCAACCCTTTTTGGCCCTCAAAAGGCATTTAGTTTTGACATATCTCTTGGTGTCTACCTTGTGGGCACCAGAGTTAAGGCAGAAAAGCTAAGTCTTTGATGGACCCCTCTGGTTTACTGTTGGATAACATCCAGCAAATTACTTATTCCTTGACCTTTGCTTACCCATATATTAAAAAAAAAAAAGAAAAGAAAAGAAAAAAGAAAGAAAGAGGGCCCTCCCTGGTGGCACAATGGGTTAGGATGCAGCACTACAAGCTAGCCACAGACACCTCAATCTGAGTTCGAACCCCAGCCTGGGAGGTGACCCACATAGTGCAGCAGACCTCTCCTGTCTCATCTACTGCTCCCCTCAGCAGTGTACTTCGTTCTGCTCCCTGTTCTGTCTCTGGTGAACTCACCATCTCTGCACCTCTGGCCTGTACCCCAGCTCTGTATGCATACCTTAAAAAAAAAGGAAAGAAAGAATTATATTAACTATGTTTACCTCTTGCTAATTTTCGAGAAGAGCAAATATTATAGCATGTATAAATGTCATTTGCAAAGAGTAAAAAATAATTTTTTTGGTCACTTTTTATATCTTGTTGGTGGCCCATTAGAACATATAAGAAGTGGGGCTACAGTGGGGGAGGGGGTTAGCTCCCCTTAGAGATGCCTACCAACCTGCAATGTTAGTTTCCTGCCTTTTTCTTTTTCTTCCATTTGATTGCAGTAAAATATTTAAAAAAAACAAAACCTTATGGTACCATTTCATATGAAATTTTAATTTTGCTATTTATAGTGAAGGGGGAAAAGGAAATGGAATAAGTGGAATATAATTCTATAACCACTAAAATAAAATAAGCCTGTAAGTGATGCATTTTAAACTTGCCAAGCCAAAAAAAAATCTTTTTAAAATTACTGATTAGAATATTTTCAACTATTTGGCATTAAGGTTGTATAAAATCGAGTTTTTGGTCAGGAATTGTAGAGTCTGTAGAAACTTCATGCATTTAGTGTAATGCTTCTTTCAGAGCACATTCTGAGGGGAATCAAGCCTATGCAGGAATTTCCTGACTTGGTTAGTCTTTCAGGGAGTCTAGAGCCCAACAAAAGTTGTGTAGAAGTTTATGTGTCTATGAAGATTCCCCCGCACCCCCATGGAGAGGAAGCAAATTGTTATCAGACTCTTAATTACTTAAATTATTTCTTTATTTGTTAATAGCCAGTATTCTTTAAATCTTAAAGACTTGGAGAATGAACAGTTTAAAAAGTTAAAAGAAACAGCAACACAATTTAAAAGTGAACTACTTTTTGATAATTTAAGCAAGTTGTTTAAGATTATATGCCTTTTGGATTTTGTTTTCCCTGTTGATTTGTAACTCTGGAGCTTTGCCTCCTCATCTCCTTTCCTCGTTGCCTTCTGGCTAATGGGCTAAACTCCCTGTGTTTATAGGATGACCAAAAATATTGGTGACGATGGGGGTGGTGATGACAACACTTTTAACTTCAGCTGGAAGGTGTTCTGCAGCTGGGACTACTTGATCGGCAACCCTGAAACAGCAGACAACAAGTTTAATTCAATCACAATGAACTTTAAGGTAAAACACCAGCTTCAAGAGGCTTTCTTTTGAATTTCTAAGAGCAAAATTAGAACCCTTCCTTATGTTCTAGGTAATGAAGTATCTTGACAACTAAAAGAAAGATGAATTCATTGGTTTCGCCTATCAGGAGCTGGACAGGATTCTGATTCTGACTGGAAAATTGCTATGACCCATGATAGCCAATTTGTTCTCTGAATTTCATAGAAACAGGAGACCAGTAGTAGTGGTCACAATGGGGTGTTTTAAATAATAGAACAATGCTTACTAATTATTTAAAGGGATAAGCACAATATTTTAAATGACTCTTTAGTATTTTTTTAAGTGTTTTTTTTTTTTCCTATAATACTGGAAGGCAATTTAGATGTTATCCTAGAAAGAATTATTCTTTCTTTCTCTCACTTGAATATCACTTGTTGGCAATATTCCTCTGGTTTGTGGAAGCCCAGATTTAGTTAACATTTCATTTCTCACATTCTCACATTTGTAAAAATTATTCTTGAGTTCATGATCTGTTGGTGGCTCAGATATTCCCCTTTTTTTCTGTTTTGCCTGGGTACAGGAAGCTATAATAGAAGAAAGAGCAGCCCAAGTAGAAGAAAATGTCCACTTGATCAGATTCCTGCGGTTTCTTGCTAACTTCTTCGTGTTTCTAACGCTTGGCGGGAGCGGATACCTCATCTTTTGGGCTGTGAAGCGATCCCAGGAATTTGCACAGATGGATCCTGACACCCTTGGGTGGTGGGAAAAAAATGAAGTTCGTTTATGCATGCTTTTTATGTGCTTTGAACCTGAGTTTTGTTATACCATGGGTTATGCTCTGGTAGAACATTGAATAAGGCTGCCTTTCACCTTTCCACTCCATCTTGTATTTACAGCTCACCATCTGTCAGAAATGTTCAACTCTATTCCCGCTTTATTTTCAAAGTTTGTTTTTGTATTGTCACATTATGAAAAGCCAGAGTTGGAAGAGATATTAGAACACCTACCATCCCACTGCTACATTTTTTTTTTTTATGGGAATGATGAATCTCAGAAGATTAAGTGATATGTTCATGGAGAATGTGTGGGAAAAAATGAGAGTAGGAACCTAGGATAATTTTCTTGTTTAGTTTTTATTAAAATAACATGGTTTATAGAATAATGTAGATTTCAGATACATGGAATTAAAAGTTGACTTCTGTGTTTGTGCTAATCATAATTACCATGAGTAATCTAGTTTTCACCCCCCACCAGACAATTGACTCCTCTTTACCAGGGACACCTCTCTCATCCATCTACCTCTTACTGTCTGGTGACCACCAACTCATTCTCATAATCTAAGACTTTTGTTTTATTTTGCTTTGTGTGTAGAAGCTAGGAGTCATTGTTTCAAGTCCGACACTTTTTACATGACGGTATATTGGTTTTTCTGTAGTTTGCATGCGTCACTGAAAGATCCAGTTGCTGCTTTGTGTGCTTTGAGCTGCCATTAGGAACCCTTTGGTTCTTAGCTTTTGCTCATTGTTCCTTTCCTGCTTTGGGCAAATCTGGACTTTCCTGTGTTTTTTACTTACTGACTAACTATACAGATCTACATTTTTTTAATTTCCCTCACCAACTGATACTTAAATGAAGGCTAGCTTTTGTCAGGAACTAAGTATTATAGTTATGATTTGTCTTTAGGGTATCTGTCCATTTGTAGGTCAGGTATAGATATATTTAGAACCAGATGTTGATCATGTGTTACTGTTAGGATCTGTTCATAAAATCTTCTTGCATACAGTATTGCATAATTTTTAATTTGGACATTGCCAAAATATATGTAGATTTAGGCTGTAGGAACTGTGCTTCCACACTAAAATTTCTGCAGCCTTGCAAATGAAAAATATTCAGAAAGTCTTTATAAGCATAGAATTTCCTAGAAAAAAATCTTGGACAGAATGGCAACCTATTTGCAAAAAAGGAAAATATACTAGATATTTCAGAAGTGGTAACCCTGGAGATATGAGACCTTACATTTAAGAGAGCAACTCAGGTATTTCATGGAAAACCTATAAAGCAGAAAGTCATTAGCAGAGAGATTTCGTTTATTAAAAAAAAAAAAAAAGAAAGAAAAAAGGAGAACCTCAAGCGTTGACTAAATTTGTTGTTAAAACCCCCTAATAGCTGTGATAGTATTTGTAAGCAAAACTAGCATCACCTTCATCCATGGTTCACATAATATTTTTGTATTACCAAACTGTATTAAAGGATGAATAGTAAATTCTCATTAAAAAGGATCACTATTTGACAACCTATTTTAGAGGACTTTTGAGTCCTAGGGGTCAACAAAGGTATTAGTGGAGATTCATAAGTAACCTTTTAAATTTGATGAAACAATTTAAATTTGCCTTATTTAGGTTTACATAGAATCTGCCAAGTTTTTACTTCAGGCTGAAATTATATCATGCTGATTTTATATTATGTTATGATGATTTTTAGTTCCAGTTTGTCATGCTTATATAATGTTCTGAATAAAAATGGAAAAGACATATTGACAATTATTTTCTAAATATAGGCTGGTAGTTCTTGTCATTCAAAGCATGAGCTCTATGAAGAGAAATTGGAAATGTTTAATGGTGAAAGTTTAAGGCAAGTATTTGGAAAAAACAGTTGCCAGAGTTACTGGAAATCTTTCATTTAGAGGAAACTACTCCCCATTATAAAAGTATATGACTCATTGGTTTAGTTTAGTAATGAAATATAATGTAAAAAGTCATATCATGTAATACAATATCATATACTAAATATAGTGTAGTCACAATACAATATAGCATGACATGCATCACAAAGGTTTCAAACAATAACTAGACAGGACCCTAATTTTTCCTTTTCAGATTCTCTCTCTCCTTCATTCTCTTACTTTGTCATTATAAACCATCTTTCATTTTTAAACTTTTTTTCCTTTGACAACATTATGCCATGCATACTCTTCTTGTTTCTTCAAATGTCCTGTTTCCTTTGATAAAATCTGTTCCCCCCAAATCTATATTTAGTCCTAGTCCCATTTCAAGGACTTTATTCATTCTCCCTAATTTCATTAATCCATATACTCATGATTGTTTAATTAGTACTTTAAGTTTTGATCTCATTCTTCAAGCAGCTCATTTTCCATTTCCTCTGGAAACCTTGCTGTGACATCAGAATCAGTTACCATGAAGAAAAATGTATGTTCTTTGGCTAGAAATGAAATGAGTTGCTTCCTTTGTTATACTAGAAACAAACTGTAATCACTGGCACATATACAAGCCCATGCACAAACTCACCTTGAGAATGTGAGTTGAATTTTGCCTTATTGTTTTATTAAGGTGAAAGTTTTTAATGCATGAAGTATACTTCCTTAGATTTTTAACAGATCAAAGAAAACTGGCTGAAATATTACAAAATTCTGCAGGAAAGCAAAAATAAATTTTATATACTATTAATCTATTTCATTTCTTTTGTTTTCTTGTAGATGAACATGGTCATGTCTTTATTGGGGATGTTCTGTCCAACATTGTTTGATTTATTTGCTGAGTTGGAAGACTACCATCCCCTCATTGCTCTGAAATGGCTACTGGGACGCATTTTTGCTCTTCTTTTAGGCAATTTGTATGTATTTATTCTTGCCTTGATGGATGAGATTAACAACAAGGTAAGTCTTGTTATCTGGATTGTCTTTTCATGAGCCTATTGTTATATCCCTGGTCTCATGATTTCCAGCAATGCCTTGGAAATCTGTATTGTCTTCTAGATTGAAGAGGAGAAGCTAGTAAAGGCCAACATTACTCTATGGGAAGCCAACATGATCAAAGCCTACAATGCTTCACTCACTGGAAATACTACTGGGCCGCCCTTTTTTGTGCATCCTGCAGATGTACCTAGAGGGCCTTGCTGGGAAACAATGGTGGGACAGGTAATGCCACAAACAGAAGTGTATGGTAATTAATTTCTAAAAAAAAAAAAATCAGTATTTCTATCATAAGCATGGCTTACTCTTATTGTTCACTAATGAAAAATAGCTAAGAGTAGTATAAGAAGAATGTGGAGAACCAGACAAGTTATTTTGTACAAAGACTTTCAGAGTGTGCAGAAACCTATTTTTTCTTTTCCTCCAGCTATTTCTGTAAGAATCAACTGCAGAAGCTGTTGTCTTATAGTACCACACTCTAATGCTTTACTGTCACCAAGTAGGGTGTTGATACCACATAAGACCATCCTACACTAATGGGAATTGGAACTGGTGGATCAATACATCTCTCTTCCGTTTCTTGAGTGAACAATTCTAGGACTTATTTTATATGACTTATTAAGCAGCTCCCCAGAAGAGTCAAGAGCACTTCTGTGTGTTCAATAATTTTCTGATTCGTGAAACATTTTTTTTTTTTCTTACAGTAAGAAGACTTAACATTGCCCTTTGGAGTAGAAAAAAAAAATTCACTTTGTTAGATATACTTAGTTTCATTACCATCCACTGAAGTTTTCCCATCTATTGGTATTTGGAGACATGATAAAGTTGGCATCACACAAGCATGAAAAGCACATTTTAATGCAGATTATATTTCAACAGGAATTTGTGCGGCTCACTGTATCTGACGTTCTGACCACCTATGTCACTATCCTCATTGGAGACTTTCTCCGGGCTTGTTTTGTAAGGTTCTGCAATTACTGCTGGTGCTGGGACTTGGAATATGGATATGTAAGTATGATAATCATTGTTCTCTTATTCATTATCCCCTTATAGTCTTATAATTTGTTGCTTATACACAGACTATGCAAGAGGAGCACACCTGGGGTGGGGGTTGCTTTTTCACATGTAAGTACATAAAGATGCAGTTTTCATTCAGAGAGGATCAGACTTGAGTTTGATGGTTTATAAAATTCTATTAAAATTAGCACAGGGTGGATATAGCAGTGGACTTCAACCTGTCTGTTAAAATGGTAAACTCAGTAAAACTTGCACCAATAGACAGCCCCTTCCCTGTGAAGCTTGCTGATACTTCAAGAAGCAAGGAAGATGGTTTGTATAAAATGCACATGTTAATAATCCTTTGGAATTATACCAAAAAACTTCTAGACACTTATCATGTGCCAGTCATGGTACAGCACACTGGGGAATAAAATAAATCACTAAATAAGGCTTTTGATTAATAAAAGTTCAAGTCTAGCAAGGTAAGCAGGGGCCTGTGGAAGTTTTGAGTTCATTTACCTCCAGGGTTCTAGAATGTAGTGGAAATGAATTCTGGCAAAGTGGCTTCCTTTCCCAAAACAATAGCCCAGGTTTCTCTGAAACTCTGTGATGTTGACTTTGTCATCAGCTCATCCTGTATGCTCAATTATAGATGGAACACACATCACTCTGTTGTCTAATAACACCACCCAGCTGTCTACTGTCACTCTTTGCAAGTTTAGTCATATGATGGAATAAACTCGAGGGGCTGCTATTATTCATTTTCTTAAAATCTTCCTGCTCTGTGAACACTGACAGTGAGTTCCAAATACCATTCTAGGGTCTTCAGTACTATGTATGATTTGCTTCTTTTCCATGTCCTTGGTTCATTACCTACCACATTTTGAGAAATCCACAAACATTAGAATTCTCTCTTAAGCTCAAAGAAGAGATGGCTCCTTGCATTTGGACTAGCTGTTCCTCCCTCTTGACATGCTGATTCCTAGAACTTGGCAAGAACTTCCTTCTTGTTATTAAGGACTGAGCTAAATGTCAGCCCCTTAGAGCTCCTCTCTGACCATCTAGTCTAATATAGCTCGTCAGCACTCCTTTTCAGCATGCTATTTTTATTTTCTTCATACAATATGTAACTATTTGACAAATTCCTCTTTTAAATGTTTATTAACTGTCTCCTTCTATTAGTAGGAAAGCTCTGGGAAAACAGTCTTTGACCCCTATGCTCAGAACTGTTTTTGGTTCCTGACTATGGCTAGAAAGAATTCAAAGCCACTTTGAGGCAAAGCAAAGTGGTGTTAACTTAGTGCCAATACATTCTGGGAGGTGTCTGAGGCAGCAGAGCCTATGGGAGAACAATATTCACAAATGGTCAGGGATTTTTGGGTTATATGAGGTATCAAGTTGATTGTTCAGTCTTTCTGGAAAAAGATTTTATCGGATCCATGCTCCATCCTTTCATCTAGAGAGGAGACATCTGAGTGATGTCCTTCCGGACTCTTAGAGACTAGGAAGGATATTCACCAGGATGATTTGAAAGTTAAGCTCTACTGTGTAAGTGCTTCCCAGATGTTGTTTTTGGTGTTTCATGCAGACTTTTTGTTTGTTTCCTGGTTTCTCCCACCTATTGGCCATTTGTTATCACAATACCCTCCCTGCCCTACATGGATAATAGCACTATGCTAGTCACATAGAAGGCATTAGGTGTTGCCTGACTGATTCGATGTTGAACCTACTCACTCTAGTGCCATCAACGAAGACTGTCCATTGGCAGAGCTCTGCCCAACTTCAGGGATGGGCAGGGTTCTATTTAATCTTGAGTCACTGATGGCTCCTTACCAGTGAAGGATGTTCTTTTCTGCTTGCTGTCTCATGTTCTCTCATTCTCTGAATAAATCCTACATCCAGAGCTATTCTGATGATGCCAGACTATATCTTCTGCCTGGCTCTCTGACTTTGAGAATCTACCTTTTATTACGTCATCTTGATCACCCTCTCCAAGAGTGCCTCTCAAATGAGCCAAGACAGTTAGGTAATGTTGTTTAGTGAACAGCAGTGAGGTCATGTTATAGATCCAGGATGCTCTTGCATTGTGTTCCCATTCACTGTGATGAGGTATTCAGCTGGCTTGATTTCATTTCTATTTTCTTGGCCTGATTCAGCTCTTCTGAGGCAGACGTAAAAATTGTCATTTTATTTTCTTAGACCATTGGTTGACTTATGCTTGCCTTTTTATCACTTACTGCTCTCCTCTTAAGTGCTAGAAAATTTTGTTTCAAAGATGAAGTCAATATAATGTGATCTGGATGCATAAGAGATGTTATTAAATGATTGTAATTTATTATTTATTGAGTACTGACAGTGCTCTTGGTTTAATACAATTTCCCCATAGAAAGTGAACATTCTTCCTTGTTATTTTTGAAAGTCTCTGCAGAGAGAACCTCAACTTTTAAAACATTAAGATTGACTAAGTGCCCAAGGACAGAGGAATGGTTAAGAAGATGTTTTGTGTGTGTGTGTGTGTGTGTGTGTGGTGAAATACTATTCGGCTGTAAAAAAGATAACTCATGCTGTTTGCAGCAACATACTTAGAACTAGAGTGGATTATGCTGAGTGATTTTACCCAGATGTCAGAAGAGGAAAGACAAATGCCAGATGATTTCATTCATATGTGGAATACAGATGAACTTAACAAAGGAACTGGTAAAATTAAACCATCCCCAGAAATATGACTGCAGAATTAAGACAACTAGAATCAGAAGGAGGGTGGGTGTGGGAACAGAATGGAGTCGAGCCCAGTGGTCTGGGGTAAAGGTCTATGGGTGCTTTGATGGTGGGTCTGGTGTGGTAACAAGCATCTGAGGAGCTGTGACCCTCTTCCCCTAAACATACACAGTGATGTAAACCAGTATTACCTCAATTAAAGGGAAAAAAAAAACATGAAGGGTGTGTGAGGAATATTTGGTATTGATGCTAATCTTCTTGATTCGCCAAGTGGATACCTGCACAGTGGAGTGCCTAAACAGGTGTCAACACAATTATGAGCAAACGTCTTTGCTAAGTGATAGGGGAACATAGAGATGTAAGACATGTAAGCCTAAAAAGAGCTTGCAAGTTTAGATCTGCAGGCTAGATTCAGCTTACAGATATTTTTATCTTTGATTTATAGTGTTGGGTTTTTTCCCCCTAATCAGCTAATATTTAAAAACCAGGAGCTTTACATTAAAGAAAGATATAGATTTTATTTTTTTATTTTTTTCTTTCGTTCACATATTGGAAGGCCTGACAACTTCAGATTCATATTCCCTCTTGGAAGAAATTGACTGGAGCTGAGAAACCACTGCCCACTGGATGGAATATCCATTAACCAGTTCCTCAGACTCTTTAATCTTGCAAGCTCCCATTGTCAGTTCAGAACAGAAAATATAAATGTCATAGGAGAAACAAATTGCTCTGTGATTTTGGGAGAGAGGAAGAGAGAGAGTACAATAGAAACACAAAGAGGAAAGGATATATGAACCAACTTGAAAGATGATCAGAGTTTTAAAAACTTGAGCTGGAAGAAAACATCCTCAGTGGAGGGATAGAAGTAAGACCAGGTCCAGAGCTAGAAAGTGTGGGCAGCGAAGACAGAGGTGCAGAATGAAATGAAGCTATTTTAGAAAGAAAAACAAAACTGATGAGAATGTATCTCTAATATTCTTTTGGGCTTACTAATTGAAAATATGGACCTAAAACTCTCTTCTATGAAATGGATAGAGAGAATACTTCTCAGAGTACTTTCTGGAGTGAGAAAATTTGTTTCCACCACCAAAAAAAAAAAGAAAAAAATTTTTTTCTTTCTTTCATTTTCTTTCCCAAAATTCAAAAGGCATTATGAAGGATAATTTTGCTATCCAGGAAGATGGTTTGATGAGGAGTCAGTAAGAATTTTTAGGTATGAGTGATGAGAACTAGAGAAAAGGAGCAACACCCGCTTGATTTAACCTTTCAGTTGAATGTTGCACCGTATCTGCAGTAGCAGGATCCTGATCGTAACTCAGGTTCCACTTTAAGTACAAAACCTCTAGGGACTGAATCATCCACTAGTATGTACAGGAGTTTTCCTAGATCAGTGGATCTCAGATATATACCAGCATCTCCAGAAGTCATGGAAAGTACATGGTTTCTGACTCAGTAGACCTCAGCAGGAGCCTCCAAATTCACTAACAAGTTCCCAGGTGATGCTGCTGTTTCCGATCTAGGGACCATTTGGGAGAACTACTGCCCAGAGTCATAGGCGAGGTGAGCTCTAAGTAGGGGGACTCCAGCCGTGAGAAATGACACTTACACCATCAAAGTCGGGAGGGTCATTGCAATGACAGCATTCTCTCTGATGATGATCTGCCCCAAATAACCAAACTTGCAAAAACAGGCTGGGTTTTCTTTTTCTCTTTTCTCAAGCCAGCTGTCTTTTATTGAGTTAATTCTCAATTAAAATAGGAAATGATTTGGAGTGGCAGGCAAAGAAGGTCATGGTCAGGAATGCAGAGGCACTCCCCAGTGATACTTGTACAGCCGCATGTTTGTGTTCTTCGTAAGAATGACAGTAGTTGAGAAGTGTGTAAGCTGCCAGCACCATAGAAATCCTGGCCACACTCCCTTTCTTCACATTGATGTAATTGCTGTAATATGGGTAGTGACCGCTTTGAATGTTCCAGCAATGCTTTTAGGGGTGAGATCCTGAATCAGTAGCCACATTGGCAGCTACCCTAGCTTGCCATCCACGAGTTTCCTTTCCTTCAGTGGTCTGATGCCACCTTGGGGTCCTCTGGATTTTCTTTTAGTCTAATGAGCATTATATGTTTCCCCTTTGGGTAGATGACTAACTCTGACCCACCACAAAGGTCCAACATCAAAAATTTTCAATTTCTTTAGCTGTTATGTACCTCAGTCCAAATCTAAATTACCTTCTCTATTCCTGATCACTAAAATTCTTACTTGAGCAGCCCTTAGCATGTTTACTATACTCATCCCATTTGAAAAATATTCAGTATCTCAAGTTGTAAGAAAACCTGTTTTTTATCCCCAAGTGTAAAAGAATGCACACTGATTTTTACTATAGTATGTGGGAGTGGGGGTAGGTGCTGACTTACATTTCTTTCATTTTTAAAGTTTCTGTGTGTAGTAAATATTATAAACTCTATTTATTATAATATAGCTTATATTATAATAAAGTCCCTGGAAATTCTATTTTAAAGGTGCTCACAGGAAGCAGTTCTTTAATATTTGAGCCAAACTTTTAACCAAGTGTGTATTTTAGATTAGAAAAAGCTCTTAGAAATATCTAGTTCAAAAGTCTGCAAACCTTTTCTATAGAGGGCTGGATAGTATGCATTTTTTTGCTCCTGCAGGTATGTGATGTAGTGAGAAATATTTATTTTGTGATTAATTGCTTACTTGTGATCAGAGGTTCTAAAATCTTTGTAAGTTTTTAAGCAGTAAAGGTGCTAGCAACATCCTTTATTTTGGTATTTAATCTCTGACCCTAGTTCCTGATTCAGAGTTCTTAGATTTCCTGAAATATCTTGGGCATTAGGAACATACTTTGTTCTAATGAGGCAACTCTTAGTGGACTCCTAGATAGCTTCGGGATGGGAACTGACCACCAGAAAGGCCCAGGCATGATTAGAAACTTGAAACATTCAGCCACATGCCCTGTACCCTCCAGGGATGGGGAGAGGCTTTGGAGAGTTAAGAAGTTAATGAGTTACACCTAGTGATGAAGTCACCATAAAAATCCTTCAACTATAAGGTTCTTTGCTCCTACCCCATATCTTGCCCTAAGCATACCTCCCATTTGGCTATAGTTGAGTAGCATCCTGTTATAATAAAGTGGCAGTCTAGTAAATTGGTTGCTTTCCTGAGTTTTATGAGCTGTTTAGCAAATTATCCAAACTGAGAAACTCATGGAAATCTTCATTTTATAACCAGTTGCTCATATAGGTGGCAGCTGGACTTTCGCTTGGTATCTGAGGTGGGACTTAACCTTGAGAGCCCATAACCTGTGGGGTCTGTGCTAACTCCCTATACAGTGTCAGAGTTGAATGAAATTGTAGAATATCTACTTTATGTCTACAGAAATTCGGAAAATTAATTGGTTTGTGTTTGTGTGTGTGTGTGTGTGTGTGTATTGTGAGTTCCTTTCAGCTGGTCATATGGTTTTGTTTTAACTACTAAATATTCCTGTTTCAGTTCCAAACAACCATAGAAAATACACAAGTGAATGAATGCAACTTTATGCTATGAGAGGTTTATTTCCAAAACAGTGTTTCAGAGTTTGCCAACCTCTTGTCTAGTTTGCTTCAATTTCTCTGAGGAAACTCAGGCCCAAAGAGATGAAATGACTGGCTCAATTAGCTCAGCAAAGGTAGGGGGACATATTTGCTACTCAGGCCTAATCCCAGTAAGGCATCTGTACCACAATTCCACTTGGTACAGTAAGACTGCCCTGAACTCTCTCTTAGTACTAGGTGAATTTAGACATCAAAGGTTTTGTTCCTCAGACTGCCCCTCCTGCAAATACAGTCTGAGGTCAGGAGTTCCCAATAAGACTCTTATTCTTTTCTAGTCTTCTAGATATAAAAATAACTCATCTCAAGGAACCTTTAAGAGATTGATGGGCTTCGGAGAGTAAAGAAACTGTGCATCTAAAAGGGTGATTTTTTTTCACTTTCCATAGCTTGGCAACCCATATCATGACACTTCTGAAAGTCAGGTTGGATTCTTAAATTGACACAGAGAAGAGCTGACCCAAGGCCACAGAGGGTACAGGTCACTTGACAGAGCTTATGTCAGCTGTGTATCCTCAGGTCACAGGGTTCCAGGAGAAAAGGGTCGATGATCCAGACAAAGCATTTCTGTGAAAAGGCAAAGACTCATGGTCAGTGTTTCTCAAGATAAAGGCAATTACTTTTTCTCATGTTTTCATTGCTTGGTCTTGGAAGAAAAACTACAGGTCACCCCAACCACTTTGCATTTTGTGAGCATCATGCCTCTAGATAATCTGCAAACTAGTGAAACACATTGCATGTTCTTTAGCAGTTTCTTGAGTGCATTTATGTTGACATCCTCCAGGTTATCTTTGTCCTCCTGTTATATAGAATTCACATTATTTCATTATGTTTTTTTCTGATCATTTTATCCTGTTGTTTAATCATTTTTCTGCTGTTTACTACTTAAAGTTGCAGTTTATTCTCTAAATCTGTTGCAAAGTACATCACCCATATATTTCAGTTGACTAGGAAATTAATATTTCTGGGGGGAAGGTGATGAAATTGAGGCCTGGATTCATGAAGTCTTATGGCAAAGCATTGGAAAATTGTGATAGTTTTGTTGGCATTACAAATCAGAGAACTTTTATGTCTTCTTAGGAATGTATTTTGAGCTCTTGGGTTTGGGAAGGGCTTAGGTCGTATGTATGTCGTGTGTGTGTGTGTTGGGAAGGAATTATTGTGAGGATGTGTGTATTACCTGAAGCCATACCTGCAGATGTCAGGATCTGGATCACTGCTAAGGCTTGTCACTCTCTTGGTCTCTCTTTCATGGTATTTTGTATTTCATCTCATGTATTTTGCTGTTCCCTCTTTTCACTGATTACTCTGTGTCTCAAGCTAAATAGGGCCAGTTTTATTGTCTTGGATAATTAGCACTAATTCTATTCATTGTACATTTCCACCTAGGATGCCTACTGTGTCATTAAGAACTTTGGGCAGGCCACCCTCTAGCACAGATATCTACCTCATTTCCGAAACATGTCCCTCAGCACAAAGAACAGCCTGATGTTTCTGCCCCAAGCAGGACTGTCATTTGGGAGGCCAACACTGGACAATGAATTGAATAATTTCTTGAACTTCTATTGTAGTTCTTTCTTTATATTTATTTTACTATAAAGACATTTCACACTTCTTGTTAGAAAATATTTCAAAACAGACAAAACTTAGAGATGAAAGTAAAAATCATAATCCATCACGAACATGTGTTAAGTTTGCTGGTTACGTTCATGTCTGTTTTCTGTGGTTTCATATAGAGTTAATTAAAATATTGAATGTTTAGTTTCACATACAATTTTACATTTTTTGCCTTACATTTGAGTAAATTCCTCTCATTTGTGTAAGCATTATTCCATCAGTGATTATAACTAGCTGCAATATATAACATAGTTTAGATATGTTACTCAAACAAAAGTTGGACATTTAGGTGGTTTCATTTCTACTTATAAAAATTTATTAGCCTTTAAGGATTACTTTGTTAAAACAAATTCCTAGAAGCAAGCCTAAAGGGCCAAAAAGAATGAGATTGTTAAAGAATTTATTATATATCCTCAAATTGTTTCTCTAAAAGATTGCTACAGTTTTCACCAGCAGTGTATGAAAGAGTCCATCTTGCCACACTTTAACAGCACAGAATGACAGGTATTTATATTATATTACTATGTTTATTACTATGTTAAGAAGGGTGCTATCTTATTTTAATTATAGCTAGTTTTATTATATTGGTAATTTTCCTCTTGTTGCTGCAAGAAAGAGTAGTTGAGAGTCTAGCTCAAACTATGTAGAAACATGAGATAGTTTTCTTTCCATTTTAACCACTGAGATGCTAATCCAATGAACATCTGTGTCTCTTCAGCCCTCATACACAGAATTTGACATCAGCGGCAATGTCCTCGCTCTGATCTTCAACCAAGGCATGATCTGGTAGGCCGGCTATTCCCCACTTACCGAAAAGCCTCCATGATCATAATTGCATGGAGCACTATGGACTGGTGTCATAGGAGATCGCAACCTGTGTCTGACTCAATCTTTGCCTTTGTGAACTGGATGCCTTTGGAGAGCTCACTTCCCTATACCCCTCCCATGTCCTAAATTTTGATCCTCAGAAGCATTGTGAGGGCACTTCTTTCTTCAGATAAAGGCAATCTGTGTTCTGGTTAGAGATTATGAAGGTTTCTTATTTTGGTATCACTCTAGGAATTTACAGTAAAATGTGAATGAGTTCAAAGCCACATTTACATATGAAATGAATTAATATAAGGTCTTGCTGAGAAACTAATTTAATATTATATCACTATTGAAAATCTCTAAAATACAACTTATAGCTACTTTTAAAAGAATATTTTACCAAATCTTAAGTTTATAGAGATAAAAACCTTTTAGGGAGGTTGTTAAAAATGAAGTCTTTATTCTGTAACATATTTCATAGGACCATTTACACATCCAAATTATTATTATTTTTTTCACTGTGCAAAGGATTGTCATATCTTTTATTAAATGAAGGCATTCTCACTGCAAACACTGCCAGGTTAAAAGAGTTGATACAGTAGAACCATTTTGAATTTAAAAGGTGAATCACAGCATACAATTCACCTGGAGACCATGTATTTGAGGAATGTGTCACTCCTAACTCAGAGCTCCCTGCCCCAATTGAGCTTCTTTATGCTGATGACATATGTTTAATAGGATGCCACAACCACACCATTGTCCTGAGCATAAGTACTAGGAATTAGTTTCAGTTTTTGCATGAGCTTCATATATTACTCAAATCCAACTATAGTTAACTTGAATTATGAAAACTTTGTGAGACTGGACCCTTCTGAAAATGTTAAAATCATCTTCAGTAATCTAAAGACCAAAAACAAAGGCCTTCTCATCTTGCCCTGAGGCCTGTTAAATTCCTGTACCTTACAATCGATCAGCAGAAGAAAAGACTCTAAAGAGATTAATCGTTCCATTGTCAGATTGGTTTAAAATGTGAATTCTTGGTCCTTTTTTTCCTACATTTTACTGGTTATGGCTCATGTGTTCAGATAGCCATAAGGAGTGAGATGAATCCTTTATTCTCTCAAGCAAGTAGGAAAGTCAAGGTGGCCCAAATGTGGTGACTTCAGAGACAGTTAAGGGAGAAATTCCTATGGGCTCTGGGCTTTTCCTTTCTTGGAGGGGATTCTGCTGTCATGGCAGAAAATGGCTAGTGGAGTAATGAGAAACCATTGCCTTATAACAGTTTTAAAACTCTTATTCCCTTACACAGATTGTCATAAATCCCTCAGGCCTGGTGGGTACCATTTGTACAAACATATGGCCTGTGCCTATTTCTTTTTTTTTTTTTTTCAGATTTAAGACAACAGGTTGGCCTAGAAATTAGTTTTAATTATCAGAAAAACTGTTGTAGTGGCTGTCCTGATGGATTTCAGTTGTAATTTTGTAACTATTTAGTCCACTATTGGTCATACTGAAATTTTTATGTATCTAAAAATCTTATTCTGTTTTCTCAGGGGTAGACCCATTATCAAAATTTCTACATTATCATCACACTATCACATTTTTGGTGAAGAATTGCTTCCATTAGTTTGAAGAGGGCTTGAGAAAATGATTTTATTATTATTTTTTTTTGCATGCACAAAATATTCATCCACTTTCCAGAGTACCAGAAACAAAATAATTATTTGCCTTCAGATCAATGTTTTATGCAGATACTCTTTTTTTTTTTTTAATCAGCAGAACTTGTTAAGAGAGTTGGGGTGTGGCAGGGAATGTGTGAGGAGTGTGTAACCTTATAGTCTGCCCCTGTACAGGGTACACGTACATGCTAATCCGCTGAATTATGTGGCATGAGGCTTGACTTTGGCCATTTTCTACAAAAACATCAGAAGGGTATAGGGTTTTGTATTCAGTTCTATGGCTGATGATTGGAGGTTTTCTGTTCCTGCTTTAGGAATTTCTGAGTAGTGGGGATTATTTATACCAATGTTATTAAAATCAAACATCTAAGGCAAAATCCATTTATCTGTGAATTAGTTGAAATGATCTATAGCACTTGATGTCATATTTTTATTTTTATATAGCTAGTATAGGTTACTATAATCATGTTTTTAAATAATGAAAGCACATCTTATCTTTAGCATAACAGATGGAGAGGCAAAGAACAGAGAGAGGATAGGTCTGGATATTTCTCCAACACTGTGTCTTTGGCTTCCCTCCTGACATTCTTCTCAACTTTTGCTAATAGTTTACCTGGTGTGTACAGTGTCCTAAATAAAGGAAGCTTTCATTTGCTTTGCTCATCTTGGAAGAAAAGCATTTAATAAGACAATAGTATTACAATGATCTTTAACTGACAGATACTAGGACCAAGTCTGGGCAAGGGGTTTAGTGAGTCAAGCTGATTAACGAGTCACAAGCAAAGATAGAATGAGCATTAAGATTCAGATGTCACAGTTCCAGAGACCTGTTTCTCTAGGTAACGTTTCTTTAAGTCATTTGTTCAAAATATCTATGTGATATTTGTCTTTGAAATTTTGAGATTTGTTTATCTATAGATATGTAATATGTGTCTCTAGTATGTACATATGCATGCAGATAAACGATGTACATGTTTCCATAGGTACAGATATATGTGGCTTTATGCAGGTCTAAGACTTGAGCTATGTACAAAATTTTTCCTTAGGATAAACTAGGTTGAGCAGTAATGAAACACAATCCTAAAATCTTAGTGGTTTATAAAAACAAAAGTTTATTTCTTGTTTGTTCTACATCCTCACATGGATTGGTAGGAGGCTGTGCTGCTATAGGTTTCTCTCACTGTGGAGTCTCAGTCTCTAGACTAATAAGAATTCAGCTGAATTATTGCTGGTCTAAGTGTTAGAGAGAGGGAAGAGAACAAAAAACTCATCAGTCTTTTAAAGCCTCTACCCAGTATTGAGACCCCCTCATTTTTAATTCTATTTTCTTGGGCAAAACAAGTACATGATAAAGTCTGACTGTTAAAAGGGGAGAGCATCATCATTCAAAACATATTATATTATGCATATTGGCATTTGGGATATTATCTAGTGCTTTGTAATTCCGACCCCTTAGCTGGAAGTGTTACTCAAGTTTTGGGGATTCCAGGTTCTCTTTTATTATTAAACTTTAGCCAAGATACACTGTATTAGTTCAAAACCTGTCATCTCATTTATTTTTAATTAATAAAATGTATATTACATAGTGATGTTAGGTTTATAGCAAAATTGAATGGAAATTACATAGAGTTCCTATATACCTCTTTCCCTTAGCACACACAGTTTTACCAACTGTTGATACCTAGAAAGCTACATTTTTTTCAGTTGATGAACCTACACAGACACATCATCATCACACAAAGTTCATACCATTAAAAAAATAACTTAGCTCCCTACAATGCCTCTGGTCAGTTCAGTATATAAAAACACTATGCAGGTGTGTGGTGTAGAATTTTGCCAACAAGACTAACCAGATTGTGGAAAGATTCCACTTTTCAATGAAATTATTTAATGCTGTGCTTCCCAAATTCACTTAGAGCAAAACTGAATTTCATCTATTTCAAACTTCCCCTTTATAAACTACTTTACACTGGATTGGCTCAGATGACTTCACTGTGTATGAAAAAATATAAAATGTTAACCATAATTAGAATTACTGAGGATATTATTATAGATAGTGTAGTTTAAAAGCTAGAATTCTGCTTGTACTTTTAAAATAAGTGCACATGTATTCTCATTTGGTTTTAGATTGATAAATTGCTATAAATTTGACTTTACAGTGCTAGTAGACTTCCTCATCAAAGAAAAATGAAATTTACTTTGTTGAAAACTCCAACTAAGCCATCTATTAAAAACAACTTTTCCTAAGTGACTCTTGTATGAAAGTGGCATTTTTAAAAGGTCTTTAAAAATCAAAGGTTCAAAGCAATGAATTTCTAGGATCAGCTAAAATAAGAAGGTAACAGATAATCTAAATTAAATTAATGTGTTAAATTTTCATCTCAAAAATACATACTAGATTAGTAACAAACCATAGTCTACTATTAGATATAAATGCATTATTCCCTTCAACTCTAAAACACATGGCAGCCACAAATGGTAAACAATATAAAGCAAAAAATTTTTTTTTTGCAAAAACATTTTTACTTTAATTTTTTTCTTTTATTAAACAAAAATTAATTTGCCAGGATCAAAGTAATTAATCCAGATGCCTACTAGTTAATCTGAATTAAATGTTAATTGTTCAGTGATATGAAATTGTTTATGAATGGAAGTTTGTTTATTTTAGAAATAGAAGTAAACAAATATATTGTCATTTAAATTCTCTAGTGACAGCAGATATTGTTAGTGGCCAGCATAACTTCTAAGCAAATTATGTATAAAATATCGATAATAATGGAGATGGTAAAATATATATAATAGATAAAATAGATTAGTCAGGTTTATTTATGAAAAGAGTTTGTGTGGTAAAAAGTGATACATATTTTTGTCTGTGCAAATAAGTATGATGTAAAAGAAGCAAGTATGGCCATTATGGAGAGAAGGCTGAGCAGAGTTCTGTTTTTCTTTCTAGGATGGGTTCCTTCTTTGCTCCCAGCCTCCCAGGCATCAATATTCTTCGACTTCACACATCAATGTACTTCCAGTGCTGGGCTGTGATGTGTTGCAATGTTCCTGAGGCCAGAGTCTTTAAAGCTTCCAGATCGAATAATTTCTACCTGGGCATGCTGTTGCTTATTCTCTTCTTATCCACCATGCCTGTTCTGTACATGATCGTGTCCCTCCCACCATCTTTTGATTGTGGCCCCTTCAGGTTCTTGCTTTTGAAATTTCATTTGGGTATAGTTTTCTTTAGGTTTCATAAATGTGAATGACAGTCATTGTATAAGCTATTTTCCCCCCAAAACCATGACATTTCGATCTGTAGAAATGTGTTCCTTTTGGTGTCCAGGCTCATTAGTTGAGGAGATTCTTAGACAAGTTCCATCTACTTTTTTATTTGGTATCATCAAAGGATAAATAATTTAACTGTTCCAGTCTCTGCCTGGATAAACAATGAGCAGTGAATCTGAGCTATTTCCATATAAGGAGACAGCAAAGAGTAAGGTTTGATTATGTTTTCCTGGATATAAAAGTTTTTCTTATATTAGGTCCTTACGTCTAAACATCATAAACTATTGCTACACCTCATGTCTCACCAAATTGAAAAAATTAAAAAAGAAAACAATAACTAAAGTAGAGTACAAACTAGGAATTAGATAATAATAAATATAGATAAGATAATACAGTTCACTTAATTAAATTAATAATTTAATTTTTATATACTAATTAAAAAATAATGTTTCTCATGTATTTTTCGACCAAATAACAGGAATAAATAATTTAAGGCAAAGAATCAAGGAATTCAAGAAGGCCCTTTGATCCAAGTTACACTTTTTAAAAAAAAAATTTTTTTTTTTTCTGTTATTGAACTGGGGTACAGGCCAGAGGTACAAGGCTGTTGAGAAGATTCACCAGAGACAGAATGGGGAGGAGAACAGGCAGATAGATGAAATACACCTCTTAGGGGTACAGTGGGTAAGCAATGAAAGGCCTGCTGGGCCATGTGGGTCACCTCCAGAGCTGGAGAGTGAACTCTACTGAAGAGGCTGCAACCAGCTTCACAGTGCTGCTATCCAACCCACTGCACCACCAGGGCGGGCCGGAAATACACTTTTCTATAGTTCCTAATGATAGAGTTCTCTCTATGACATTCATCAGGAAAGCAAAGTACCTAGATTTGAAGAATTGACATTTCATTCCTTAAAAAGGGCCTTAAAATGGGACTGGAGGGAAAAAAATAATGAACAACTAAATACCTATACCAGAGACATTTTACGAGTGTGGAGTGGGGAATGAGATCAAAAATGGGGGGCGGTGGGGGAAGTGCACTGGACTGTGATGATGGCACACTGGTGATTTGGTGATGGGAAGCCCACGGGGATAACAACTGAGATGAAAAAAAGCACAAAATAGATGTAAAAATAAACATGTTATAAATAAATAAACAAAAATTTTCACACAATAAAAGGGGGGAGGGGGATGGTTAAAATGAATTTACCAGAGGTTTCCCAAGATTCTCTGCATTTTAAGTTACTGGTCAGCATGCATTTGAATTGTTTCTCCTTTTCTGTGAAGGAAATGTGAATGTGAAAAGTCATGTGAATGACAAGTATGATGCAATAATGGCCACATATAATTTCCTCTTCATGCTGACCAACCCAAATTTTAAAATTAATGTGAAAAGAGTTGTTGCTCACAGACTTTTAAGTGTAAATGAGGGATTTTTGCTCTAATAATAGTCTGGGTTATTATTGCTTTGCAGGAAAAGAAAGAAAATATTAAGCCAGGAGACAGGACCAAGGGGGATGGAGTTCTTTCCTTCTCAGGAAATGATGTTGACAAGTCCTGTTCATTCTTTCTCCTTCCCTAATCCCCTTCCGCCTGTGGTCCCTTAACCCCTGTGGGTTGAAATAAATACTGCCAACAGTGACATCTGGAGACCAACTATAACATTGCAGTCTTGAAGAAGAGATTGTAGTTAATCCTTAAATCTGAAGATTCAAGTTCAACAGATAAGATAGCCTTGAGTTAATTACAAATCACTCACATAATTAAATATCTATCCAAGATGTTTTTAATTTAAAGTTGATCCTCCTCAGAAAAAAGTATGAAAGGTATCAAAGACACAGGGAATTTCCAGATATGCTAGTAATTTTGCATCAAGGGCACAGTGACTGCTAACAAGACCTTTGTAGGACATGATTATTTGGTAAAATTCCAGCCCTCTCCTACATCACTTTACCACTTTCATCTTCCATAGCCCTGGTGGCTGGAGATGGGGGTTGAATTATCTCATCCCTTCTTTTTTCCTACCTCTCCTCCTTTTTTCCTTTGGCTGCACTCTGTATGACTAGTCCATTAGGATGAAGTACAATAGCCGATATAATATTTAAATAATTGTCCCTCATATTTTAAAGGACTTGTTAATTAGTATTAGATCTGTAATTGTGCTGGAAAACTTGTACTTCTATAGCCCAGTGACTCCTAACACAAAGCTTAGTGTTTCAGTCTATTGAAAGATATTAGTTATATCAGGAGGAAAAAAGTTGATCTGGAACCCATAGGTCATGCTCATTTAATAATTGAAGATTTTTTTTAAAAAAAGATTTATTTATTTATTCATACAGAACTGGGGTACAGGCCAGAAATGCGGAGGGTGAGAGGATTCACTAGAGACAGAGTGGGGAGCAGAACAGGAGAGGTCTGCCAGCCATGTAGATCACCTCTGGGGCAGGCGGGGATAGAACTCATGAGGAACTGGCTTAATCTTCTCAGTGCAGTGCTTTAACCTGCTGCGCCACCAGGGAGGGCCTAATAACGGAAGATTTTTAAAAATCAAAAACAGGGCCCTCCCTGGTGGCGCAGCGTGTTAAAGCACAGCACTGAGAAGCTAAAGCCACTTCCGCATGAGTTCGATTCCTGCTTGCCCGGGAGGTGACCCATGGTTGGCAGACCTCTCCTGGCCCGCCCGCTGCTTCCCTCAGCAGTGTACTTTGTCGATCTGCCTGTTCTGCTCCCCACTCTGTCTCTGGTGAAGCCTCTCGCTGCCCCTGAGCCTCTAGCCTGTACCCCAGTTCTGTATGCACAAATAAATAAATCTTAAAAAAAAAAAATCAAAAACAAAAAATGAGGGGCCTCCCTGGTTGGTGGCCTAGGGGCTAAGTCTCAGTGTTATTACAACTGTAGCCTGAGTTTGATCCTTGGCCAGGGAGATAACCCACATGACACAGCAGACCTCTCCTGTCTTGGGCACTGTTCCGCTTAGCAGTGTATTTTAGTAGATTGGCCTGTTTTGTTCCCACTCTGTCTTTGGTAAATCCTCTCACACCCTCCACTCCCATGCCTCTGGCCTATACCCTTGTTCTTCTATGCATAAATAAATAAGTTTTTAAAAAAATTGAAACCAAAATATTACGTGTTATATCAACCATTATTCTGATGAAGCTATAACTTGGTGATAATCTAATAGCTTCTCTGAAAATTACATCTTTTCATAGTAGAGTCAGTATGCACAAACAGAAAAAACTAACTTGATAAATATTACTTTTATAGTTCCAAATATTGTAAACTATGATAAGGAAGGTATTTTTCTAGTTTATAAGATCTGATTCTTATCTGAGTGGGTTGAGAGCAAACTCATTAAAGACCTTTGCATTTTATGCTTATTTTCCTTCTCTTCCCATTTTTTTGTTCTTAGTAGTAGAATTCATCTGGCTCTCATTAGGGCCTACGCAGAAAAAATAATGAGAGAAAAAGGACTCATCGTTAAGTGTGATTCTAATTAAAGAAGTCTGGTAGAAAATGAGCTACAAGCTATTACGTGGAAAAGATATATTGGATAATTTGTAGATTTTATTCTGTTAAGCTATTCCTTATTCATATTTCCAAGCCTCGTTAAAAGTTGAGTACATTATTTATTCTACCCAAAGAGTATATTCTCCACCAAGGATAACTGGCTGAGATGTACACTTATTCACTCTTTACAAAAAAGTATTTTGATCAAAACCATAGAAATTCAGTTTAAAAATATTCTTCTAATGCTGGGATTACTTTCCTAACTAAATTGAATATGAATTTATGTTTATATTATTTTTCATATTGTATCCATATGTTGAGAATAAGAGTTCAAAATATCAGCAGTTATAGGTTTATGAGATTCCTGACCTGAAGGAATACTTATGCAGTGTTGAGGAAGCTTTCTAGTTTTCTTGCTGTAACCATGGTTTTTCCATGTTTTAAATAAACTTCTACCCCCTTTTATTTTTCTTTCCAGTGGCAAAAATAGGATGTTTGAAGTCATTGGAGAAACACTGGAGCATGATTTCCCAAGCTGGATGGCAAAGATCTTGAGACAGCTTTCTAATCCTGGACTGGTCATTGCTGTCATTTTGGTTATGGTGTATGTGCATTCCCTCCTCAAAGAAAGGGCCTTTATAATGTTCTTGCCTTTTAAGTTTCAGCTTTTCTGCTCTCTCACTCTCCCCAAGGGTTACGCAGTGACCTAATCAAATTCAGCATGATTACATAGTTCATGAGCCATGTTCTGATCCTATTGGATGTAATTCATAGCCATCTGCATCTGTCTTTGCCTGCCTAGGATTATAAGATTTGTTCCCAAGTAACCAAAATAATTATCAGTAAACAGCTAAAGCAAGGGAAACATAAATGCTAGCTGCTAAATCTAATCAGCACTTAGAGCTTCCCCACCCCAACCTCCCAGCCCCCACCTCTTATTTCAGAAAGCAGATGGCTGTGACTACACAGAAATGATGAGCCTCTCAGTTAATATTTCTCTTGAGAGTCCTACAGGCTATATTTTAGGACTAAAGCCTTAGAGTTCTTAAAAAATCACACTATCCTTGATACTAGAGGCCCATACTGTGTGTCCCTGATAGTAGAATCAGAATACTGGGTAAGTCTTGGAAAGTTCACTTCATCTATACCTTCAAAATCAGGTGATATCCAGAAGGGTACTTGGGAGGGAGTTCTTGCTCCCATATTGTGCTCACTGGCTTCTAACACTTGGATACCACAGATATACTTACATTCTAAATGAAAATATTCGCTTGTTGTGAAAAAAGCCACAAAAAGTACCCTAATCCTTTCTTTCAGTACCTGAAGCCCCTTCTAAATAGAAAGTCTAAAAACCACCCTCAGAGACACTTTCAAAATAAAATAGATGCAAAGTGTTGGATTTACTTAAATAGAGGTAAAACGGGTTTGAAGTAAACGAGTAGGGTCCTGATGCAGGTAGTTACCAGCATAAAAATCATAGTTGTTACCCTTTCCAATTTTATCAAATAAGAAACTGACTTAATGGAGGGGGGGTGACCTTTCCTAGGTAAAAATATAGCAAAATGGATATAGACAAATGTAGGGCTTTGGGGCTTTCCCTGGTGGTGCAACAGTTTAAAGCACTGCACTGCAAACTAGCCTTAGCCACTTAAGTGTGAGTTAGATCTCCGGCCACAGAGGTGACCCACATGGCATGGTCTCCTGTCTCACCCGCTCTTCCCCTTAGCAGTGTATTTTTTGATCTGCATGTTCTGCTCCCTATTTTGTCTCTGGTGGGTCTTCTCACTGCCCCTGCACCTCTAGCCTGTACCCCAGTTCTGTATACATAAATACATAAATATTAAAAAAAAAGAATATGATAGTAATCTTTGGTGCACATGTGTTAGAAAATGACCCACTGGATGCAGTATGTTTTACCAAATGGCCCTTGAAGGAATTACCCTTCTCTGTGTTTTCATGATAGAGTGACTTCAAAAACTTGTTAGGTATCCTGTGGCCTTTAAAAGTCAAGGCTCTTTAGTGATATAAATGAGATCTTGTCTTTAAAAGAAGCTATAAAATGTCCAATTTTATTACTGTATCCTTAATTTATTGAAAGACATTTTCTTTAACATTTATTTATTTATGCATACAAAAACTGAGGTACAGGACAGCAGTGTGGGGGTAAGAAGATTCATCAGAGAAAAAGTGAAGAACAGAACAGGCAGATATACTGAAATATACTGCTGAGGGGAGCAGCGGGCAGGTCAGGAGAGGTCTGCTGCACCATGTGGTCATCTCCGGGGCAGGTGGGAATCGAACTCATGCGGAAGTGGGTTCAGCTTCTTAGTGCAGTTCTTTAACCCGCTGCGCCACCAGGGAGGGCCCTGAGAGACATTTATTTTTAAGCAAAAACACATAAGTTTGTTCTAATGCCATTAATTAAATTTTTAATATACTGTGGTATGTGTGTGGAAGAGAAGCTAATACTGCCTTTTTCCAGGCACTATCTGCATATTAACTGATTTAATTTACACAATAACTTTAAGAAATTATCTTCATTAATCATATTATTAGTACATGGATGATCTGCCCCAAATCAAATGACTAATAAATCTAAACGCATATTTTCCTGTTCTCCACCTTTTATTTTCCCCTCTCATTTGTAGCATCAAACATACGAGTTCAGGGTGAGTGAGAAAGAAGTCACATGTCAGGGATGGTCTATATCCCGGTGGATACACTTTCTCATAAAGGTATAGCTTATAGATATTTTAGACTTTGTGGGTCAAGAAGTGAAATTGAGGATATTATGTAGGTACTTATGTAATCATTAAAAATGTAGAAATCATTCTTAATTCATGGGCCATACAAAACAGACTGGACTTCAGTTTGGCCTGGGGACCATAGTCTGCTGACCCTTATGTAGAAGAACTAAAGTTGGCAAGATTTCAGGATCAATACATGTTCCACAAGATTGCTTTTAGTTTTGAGGTAGGTTGTGATTTAAAACAAAATTTCTGTTTATGGCCAACTTGATTTTTAAAACCTGAGTTCTCATCTCCTACTTTATGGGACCCCTGCAGTTGGCTTGGCTTTTTATGACTTTTAATTAGAGAATGCTACATGTCATAAACATTTTTAATTCCCCCAATGAATCATATTAAATCAGCTTGAGTGTTTTTTGGATAACTGAATAGGATCAGGTTAGTTTTTTGTAGACAGTTCATTCCTTCTGAAACTAGAAATGATTTATGAGTAATTATATAAGGTCCATTATGAAGCAGGAAAAAAGTAGTAGATAAGTAGATAATCCCAGAAGTGCAAATGACTTGTGAAGTCTTTGAGTTTATTTTCCAAATTCAGGAGTTATTCTAAGAAAATCCTTATAATGGGCATGAAGACAGTGAGCCAGATACACACATACAGAGACACAAACATACAGAGACACACACATTTCTTGAGTCCTACTTCATGCCAGTTTTTGCACCAGATATTTTCATGTATGTAATCTCATTTCAACTCCTATTACTCATATAAGAGATAAATAAACCCAGCTAAACCATATCAATAAGTCTGTTGTTAATACCAGATGGCTCGTAAAGGGTATAATCTGGCATGTTGGTAACTAAAGGAAATGTGTTCAGTATCCAGTTATTTGCAACAAAGAGCAATGCCAATTACCTTATTTTTTTTAAACTTCATCTTTTTCTTTGTTTGTTTCTTTTGCTTTAAGTAATATGAGCATACTTATTTTTGCACAAATGTTTGGCCAGAATTTGCTCTCTCTAGAAATGTCACTTAAAAGCCAAGAATAGTTTTTTATGAAATATTTTGTTTGGAGGAGGGAGAAATGCAAAAAATACATCCTATGGAAAGAGAATCCATATTAATTAACAGTGACTATGATGGTATTTTTTTAGCTGTAAAAGCCAAAGCAAAGAATTTAAGGAGGAAAGTCAGTATCCTTTTTATTCCACACATTCTCTAAACTTCAGATTTTTCTATTCTTTTGGATACTATTAACCTTGACTTAGTATGTACTTATAATTTGAATAATGTGAATACAGTCCCAAGAAGACACTAAAATTGAGAGGTACAGAAGACAGAGTGCCAGGTTCTGGAAGGCCATAGGGCCCTCTTCCCAGTTCATACCTAACTGCTCTATAATTTCTAGTGTTCTTCCTTAGCTCTCTGTGCTCCAGGCAAAAATAAGAATTTTACAGTAAAAATACCCTAAAGCCTATGCTCATAACACTATTCTATAGCTAAATGTACATTTTAGAAAATTTTTGAAGACTAGAAAAGTAACATACTTCTTTTAATTTAGTTTGGCCATCTATTATCTTAACGCTACTGCAAAAGGCCAGAAGGCAGCAAATCTGGATCTAAAAAAGAAGATGAAACAGGTAAGCTACGCTCCAACTCACAGAAATAATGTCTTTTTTAATGGTAAGCAAGAGAAAACAGAATAATCTCATGTTTTTTTCTACTTTTTTTTTAATATGTAGCAAGCTTTGGAGAACAAAATGCGAAATAAGAAAATGGCAGCTGCACGAGCAGGTTGGGAATATGTTTGTGATTTTTTCACTAAAACTGTGTATTTCTTTTTCTAAATAAGGCATCTTATGTTGAATGGCATTGTTGCCTTAGGAGTCATTCCTCAGCTGTTATCCACTAGTATAGATCTTCTCTCAAGTACCATAACCCAGGGGGTTAGTGGTTTTGCAATGTGGAAAAAAAAATGGAAGTGTAACCTTAGATGTAATGATAGGTTGGTTTTGCAAACTTACAGAAATAAAATCTGTATTTGTCTCTTTGTTTTAACCATAAATATTTCCTTACCTTCAATATTCAATATTTCTCTTGCTTTTTTCACTTGTTATCATAATTTTAATTTTCACAAGCTATTTTGCTATCTATTCCTATTTTTAAAATAGCATCCTATTCTGGTTTAATAACTACACAGTTTTTTTTTTTTTGTATGAGAATATTAGTAACTTTGAAAAGTAGGTTTTTTGACTTTCAAAATTTTCTTTTCACAAATGGCCCTGTGCTTTTTCTGCCTGTTGTTTTCTACTGTACAGTCTCTACTCAGGGACATCAAGATGCTCAGTCCTAAGCATCTCCTCGGGGTGGGACACATAGGTTTGAGACACACAGGTTTGAAAGGTCTAGAACTGTGGGCAAAGCATGTGGACACACCTTCACTGTGAGAATTCTGGGTGTGTTGTGATGAACCCTTGTGTCATTATTTTCAAGGTTTTGATTTTGGGCTGGTTAGATTCCCCAGAAAATTCACTTCTAAATTTTATTCCTAGACAGTAAAGGTTTTCCCTAGCAAAAGTAAAATACCTGTGGGAGAAAGAGGATACAGGTTTCCACTTTCAACTTAAAAATGTTCGCAGAAGGCTCTGCTCTTCAATATGTTGCTCCTTATATTTTTCTAGCCCACTAACTTCTCTGACTAGTTATTTCTAAAAAAAAAAAAAAAAAATCTTGCAGTTTTCTGCCAGATAATGAAAGAGTCAATCACTGATCTGTGCCAAGAGGAATACTCTATAAGTTTCTCAGACATCCAGAGTCTCCTCTTTGTATTGATTCTTCATGTTCATGTTGGTAACTACTGCTATGAATTCCTGAAAGTTCCAGAACTTTTGTGTGTAAATTACATTGCTCCCAGAAATTCATTGTTCCCAGTTTTCCCTCTCTGTTGGCTTAGAATTATATTTATTAGCTATGATAAGTCACTTTTTATTTATCTGTATTTTTTCCAATTTCTAATATTCATCACTTTCTAATATTTATCACTGTTATCTTTTATTCTGTTCTTCCCTTCTTTATAGGTCAGTGTCCACCCCCAAATTCCTTAAGTGTCATGTTTGAGAAGGAGCAAAAGCTGAATCATGTGTTTACCTTCATAGTCCAGGCAAACCTTCATATCCCCTTCATCAAGAAGAGCAGTGATTTCCTCTCCATCTGAACTCTGTTCATGCAGCCATTACCTGGGGTGTTCTGTTGAGATGGAGTTTAGGGCGTAGTCTAAATTCACAGAAATGGATTAGTTTCTTTAGACTTTGCAGAAGATAAGAGTATAGAAACATATGACTGCAATACTTTTTGGTGGGCTCTCAACTGTGTCTATATCTTAACATCATCAAATTAGTGGTTGGAATGGTAAATGGAAAGTTTTGGCTTATTATAGCAAATTGTAGTTATCTTTATTATTTTTAAATAGTGATATAATGATAGATTATACTATTTGATGTTTTCCCATATTTTGTACTTAAAATATGTATAACATTGTGAAGACAGAGATGACATCTTACTCATAGTTGTTTTTGCAGACCCAATAGAGAGCATATATTGGGTCTGCAAAAAGAAAATACTTAACAAATTATTGGGTCACTCAAGAAAATACTTAACAAATACATCCTGGACATAGATACTGGAATATAAGAACTGGATACTGGAAGATACTTGAATTCTTTTTTTGAAAAAATTTGAGAGGAGTAAACATAATATTAACATTAACTATATAAGCAGTCATGAACAGATATTTTAATAAAGCAGAAATTTTATTCTTTAAAATTTGTGAGAATTTTGTAAAGCAAAAAATATAGAGATATTTGCAATATGAATTTGCTAACATTATGGTAATCTGGAGCACATTTGGAAGATAGAAATTTCAGGTCACTTCATTCAGAATCATTTAAGTACATTGAAAATTAAATTTCCATTTGCTTTTCCTTCATTTATTGCTGTTTTTTCCTTTTTGAACAGCTGCAGCTGCTGGTGGCCAGTAACATTCACAGAGAAGTTGGGCCCCTATACCTACTCCTCGCCTTGTCTGAAAGGTCTAACAGGTGAATGTCCAGAGCACAAGAGTTGTGGAGTTGCTGTTCGCTGTTCTAAGCCTGATGGATTATCAAAACATTACGAGGCTGGTTCATCAAAACATTACCAATCCTATTTTAGCAAGCTGGACCTTCACCTTACTCCAAATTAAAGATTTCTTCCTACATTGCCACTTTCTCCCATACCCATTTCCTTTCAAGATTGAATTTTAAACTGATGTTATTCAACAAGACAGAATAATGGTTTACACGATAGGTTAATTTAGTATCATTTGCTCAAGTGGACTTCCATTTTCTAAATTTCTTTAGTTTCTTGGATAAGAATAGGAACATTTCATCTTCTCTTTCACTACAAGGTGAGAGATACCTTCATAAAATATTCAATATACTCACTCATTAACTCACTATTTAAAACCAACACCATGTTGTTCCCTTTTTTTTTCTGTGTTCTCACTCATGGTCCTCTGATTTCAATCTGAAAAGAGATGAATCCAATCAGCACCATGTCTCTGAAGGTCTTTCAATGTAAGTAGGTATATGGCTATTAGACAACCTGACTTTTCCTTTTTGAAAAAAATATTCTTCGTGAAGTAACATTGATTTACAAGACTTTATGTGATTTAGAGGTGTAGGATCACACCTCTTCAGATTATCCACTTCTTATGAATTTAAAGTAATATGACACTGGAAATAATTACATTTCTATCACAGTGTGGTTATTTGATTTCCAGTGGTGATATCTTCTGAGCCTAAACTCCCATGTCTGTAATTTTTTCTTTTTTTTCTTTTTTTTGGGTAAGTTTGGGAGGGGGGTGGCCAGCTTATAGATGTGTTTAAGTATAATTATTTATTTGAAGTTTAAATTGACTTTAAATAGTAAGACTGAGTGCCCTTGTTTTGTTGTGTGACTTCACTTATATCTTTTAAGATCTCATTGTCCTTTTCTGGAGCTAAGGTAATTTGCCTGCCTTTGACTTGATGAATTTTTGTTGCTATGTCTTTCATTTTTCTCTTTCTTTTCAATCTTCTTCCGGACATACAGTGACCAGCCTTGTTCTCTGTCTGTTCATGTATTCATCACTTCCAGTCTACCAAATCCAAGAATTAATTTCCTGTGCTTAACTTTTCCAGATTAGCTTCCATTCCCAATCATACCATTACCTGATAGGTCTTCAGGACCGTATATCTTTAATTCATACTCTACTATTTATACCGATTGCCCTGTGTTTTGGGATGACTTGTATACATGGATCATCTTTCCTGTCCAGATTGTAAGCTCTCGGTGAGCAGGGATCATATCTCCTAACTCCTTTTATGCCTAGTATAGTGCTGTGCACAGATAGGCACTGAATAAATGCTTGTTAATTAAATTGAATCAATTTAACTTACAGCAATTGCACTGTAAAACAAAAACTTATTATCTGAACAAAAAAAATTACGATGTAAGAAATGGTGTTATCTGTTGATGTGCTGAGTTCATTATCTCATTAGATTATAATATAGATGAGTAAATAAAGCTCACATGTATAAAATCACTGGGTGATTTTTGCACTGTGCAGTAATTAGGGAGTTGTTTTTTGTGTGTTGCCAAAGTTTTAATGTGGACAGTCCTTGATTTTGAGCTATTTCACCACTGTTTTTTTTTTTTTTTTGGCCCAGATGCCATGTTAATCTCTTTGGTTTACAGAATAATCCAAAATTAGTGATACCTTTCCTCTTAAAGCCAGACAGACATCACTACACTATCAGATAGAAATTGGGCAAAAAGATTTGCTTTTTCCCTATCATATACTATCAAACAAAATCCAGATATTACTTCACCTTTCCAACACTGATGAGATAAGAATAAAACAGGAATATGATGATTAGTAAGGCTTCCCTTGAATAAAAATATGGATATAGGTAATATCACATTATAATTTTATTTAGTTTCATTTGGTTTACAAAGGTAAAAATGCTTCTGCAATTTTTTGTGAAGACTTACATATCAAAAGAATAGGTAAGCAGGCTTCTAAAATCAGAGACTGTAGTCATAGTTTTATTTTCATCTACCAACTGCAAGAAGGAAATACCATTCTATGATGATGACAGGAGTTCTCAAGCCCTTATATGAGATTTCTTACTCAAAATTCACAGTGTATTGTCTTGGATACTTGGCCTTGGATGATCCAGCTGCCTTTCCCACAATGAGTCTTAATGACTTGGTAATTACGAATAATGGAAAAATGAAATACTTGTACTATTCTGGAAACTTAAATGTTATATAACATACATCTTTACATACACTTGTAAAATTCTGTAAGGATGTATACCAGGAAGACCTAATCTTAATCTCTTTCAGTAGAAAAGTCAGAATTTAATCTGCATATTTTTTGTTCACAGTGCCTTCCCATGGCCTTCCCAGTGACCTTTCCTTTCTCTTTCCAAAGTCTTTCTCTCTTGTTAAACTATTTAAATTGACATCTGATACCTATGACCAAGTTATCAGTCTTGCTGGGTCTCCTCCTATATAGAGGAAGAAAGGGCATAATTGAGGGAGCTAGGCCCAGTTTGTTTGAGGGAGTTGAGGGTGGGCCAATGAGAAGGGAGGAAGTTTGGGCAGTCATACAGTCGCCACTTTGGGGTTTGCCTTTTCGATTGCTTATTGCCAGTGGAGAACAGATGGGGATCATTAAGTTTCCTTTTTTGGGGAACAGATAATATTCTTGAGGCCATGAAAAAGCTGAATGCTAAGTCATGCCATTTCCAAAACTATAAATAAAAAAAAATTCCAATGATCATTTTGTGATAGTTGTGGTTAATTTTTCTAAAACACATTTGTCACATGACTGCTGATCGGCTTCTTATTATTTTAGTGTGTTTGCTGATCTGTTGCGAATTATAAAAGTTGAACATAGAGATATGGCCCCAGCTCTTTTCCAATGTTCTCAATTGTTTTTTTTTCTTAAATCCATTTTAAAGTTTTGAATTGGATGTTTAAATGGAAAGATAAATATCTCAAATCTATGAATCACAAATGATACTGAGTTTTCTTGTATGGTTCCAACAGTTCTTTTGGGGAGGGTACTGGCGTCATTCTCAGGGACAGGCTGATGACGGTGCAGTATGTCCTGACTCTGAGTGCACAGCCAAAAGTGAGTGGTCACTGCTTACCTTCCTTTTAACAAAACTTAGTTTTAATTTGGCACATTAGTATATGAGCTTCAGATGTGTGACACATACTTGTACATATTGTGAAAGGAACGCCATAATATGTATAGTTAACAACTACTACCACAAAGAATTACAATTTCCTGTGTGTGATGAAAACTTCAAAATTTATACTCAGCAATTTTCAAAAATACAGTACAGCTTTGCCTTTCTGGAAAACATCAGCTGGACTTCCAGGATTCTCGCTGGTTCTCCCTTTTCTAATCTCCCTGGAGATAACAATTGAGAATAGAGAGAAGTAAGCAGTGTTCAGAGTAGCCCACAAGGCAAAGAAACAAGTGTTAGACCCTGTTCCAGTCTCAAGATCCAGTATTGAATACAGCAGATCCGTTTCCATAGGGCAGACACAGACAAAATGCATCATTACAAAATTTAATAAACCAAATAAATATTGCATAAACGAAAAAAAAAGACGAAATGACAGCTTCTGCTACTGGTAATAGCGCTAAAAAATGGTAAAGTTAGGTAAATATGCGAGGGTAGCTGAGAGGGCTCCTTTTAGCAAGGTCATTAGAGGAGTCTGAGTAGGTGATGTGGGAGCTGAAATATAACTAAGAAGAAAGGAGTAGGTAGGAATGGTTCTTGGAGTGTTTTTGATTACTTAAGACCCCTTTGAGAACTGGAGGGAACTCACAAAAAGTGTTTAAATTACCATAGACTAGATTGTTGTAAGCTTGATAATAAAATCAGTGCTTTAGACAAATAAACCACACTTTAAAAAATAGTGCTGTGGTATGTAATCCATCTTTACTTTACATACCACTCCATCTAGTAGAAAAGCCCTGCTGTGCTACAGATGATAGACAATAAATGGTTATGAGAATGCAGAGGCTTAAATGTACAGTCTGTTTTTATTTTTTTCCCCAAGGCGACCTACCTAGGGAGTGACAAAAATCAGAAGCAGAAGAATTCTTTATTCCATGATTTTGTGTATCTTTCTATGACACTGGATTCTTTTTGCTGCTGGTCACTTCCTGATTTAACTAGAATCACAAACCCAGATGCCAACAACTGCCATGAGAGTAACACAGTAAGTTGTCTAGTGGGAGTATGGCAAAATGAGGAAACTGTCCAACCTTGAGGGGGCTTGAGCTACTCAGTTTTAGCTAATTGTTGTGGAGTCAGGGCTCCCAGATATCTTGATTTTTTAAAGGAAGCTTGAGACCTGTATTCTTATGCCATGTGCCAAAATAATTTAATTATTAGTAGCCAGCACAAATTAATTAACGCACACAATCCTTCTGTTGTGGGCTGCTGGCCAAAGCCTGTCAGCACACACTTTGCTATTTCTGATATTAACAGTTCTTCAGATTAAATAGTCTCTTTTGCACATCTGAAGTTTTTTTTTTCAGAGAATTTCTGTTCTTTCTTTCTTTCTCTCTCTCTCTCTTTTTTTTTTTTTTTAGAAAAATGCACTTTCTTGCCTCAAGGAGATAGCCATGGTTTTTTCTGCACAGAGCCTGGAACTTGGGTTCCGATCTTAAAATGTACTGCCACTAGGGGGCGCTCCAACTTTTTCTTTCAAGTTTCACTTGCCAGTTTACACTAATTTATACAGTAACTAAAACTATTATCCCATTACATTTTAGGTTACTTCCCTCTGCTGAGATTCTTATGTATACCAAAACAGCAGAAAGTATACCAGTTAAAATTTTATTTCATACTTTATTGCTTATATATTTTATGTATTTTTAAATATATATCATGTATTTTATTTATATATTATTAAATGTATGCTATAGTGTTTAATATAAATGTTAATGCTATATTTACATTATATGTAATTAATACATATATTAATATATATTTTTAAGATCATGATTATGTGCTCCAGGTGGAGAGAAAAAAGCACACAAATAATAGAGAGTTTGGGACAACTGGGAACGTAGGTTTACAATTCAAACTTTAAAAGGGATTGTCATACATAAGAAATACATTTTTATTTAAATGTGGGAAAAAACAATGACTGGTTCCTGGAAATTGAGGAACTTAAAGACACTTCTCCACTTTAGAATCAAAAGCTTTATTTCCTAGGTCTCTCTTGGAATCTCCATGAACTTCTAACACATTGCTCCTCACAGGTGATGCTGGGTCAAGATGTTGTTGCTTCGTTGTTTAATTCCCTGCTAGCTTCTGTGCCCTGGAAGTTGCTTTCTTGGCTGCAGCTAGATTGGTTGCTGCTTGTTTGTTTTTCATCAAATAACACGCCTTATTTTGAGTCTCAGTAGGAATCTGAAGTTGTCCCAAAAGTCTTTCCAGATCTTCTCATGCCTACTTACCGTTCCTTCACCGTGGATAATACTCACAGGCTCAGATCTCACTTTGAATTTTCACTCCGTCCTCATACCTGTGTTTGAGGTAGTGTGAGAGATCCTCCTCCTTCCCATAAGGCTGTGCTATCAGAGAGGCGGATCTTTCTGGGATCAGGATCTCGTGATACGCGGGATTGGGATATCGGTACAGGAGCGGGGTCTTGTGGGTCTTGCTGTGTCTTGCTGGGTCCCAGGTCTGAGTGCTCCTCTGCTATGACACACAGGTAAGATACACACGCTGTCCCATTATTTGGTATTTATATCTTTCCCAGCGCCACCACCTCCTCCCTTCTACTCGCCTCTGCCTCCATTTTTCCTCCCCCTTCTCATCACCATCATCACCACAGCTACTTGTGAAATATGTGCCTCTTAAACCCAATGACGTTTGAGCTCTTGAGGTCAGAGGCCAAGTCTTGTCACGGTGCTACCTCGAGTTGTCCACACAGCATGGAGGGAGGTAGTAGAGATGAAAAGGAAAGAAACTGGACTCAGGAGTCCAAAATGCATGTAAGATTTGTCACGATTTTAAAGCTGGTGACCTAAGAAAAGTCACACTGTCCAGAAGCTTTATTGTCCTCTGTAAAGCCTGCAGGATCACAGCACTCCCCTCTGGGAGGCTTTGTGAGGGACGCTTGAGGTAGTCTGGAATGTGCTCTTTGCGGGTCTACCACGTGGAACTCCAAATGTGCTGAGAATTATTGCAGCAGACATTTCATGTGGATCAATCTCATCGACTTCTCATTCCCCAGATTCAAACTATAACCTGACTTACAGTTTTCAAGATACTTGTTAAACTTAAAAAAATTAAAATAAAATTGCTAATGTTTTGTTTCATTATCTTTAGAAAAAAGAATCTGTCTGTAGCTATTTGTGGGCTGTTAATTGGTGATATTCACTCCTAAGCCTGGTAAATACTTTGATGAGTAACATACAAAAACACACAGATTTTGATAAATGGATCCCAGTTTTATATGCAGCATAGTATATATGCAACTTTATATGTAAATTAGCAGGTAAATTTACAATCTGTAAACAGGGGTTGGAGAGGAGGAGAGGCAGGATTCCCACCTACTTCCCAAATGAACAGTGCGGTGTTGAGCTTTCCTGGAACCTATGCCTGGGAAGTAAGTGATTGGGTCAGCCATTGTTTGGTTACTACTTCTCATCTTTATTAAAATGAGCCATCTGCAATGTAATAACTACTGTACTTTCTGATTAAATGCTACATCCTATTATACTATGTTATTGAAGTAACCCTCTGTGATTCGACACTCTTTTCCTATAATGAGTAAACTCTTCATTCAAATCTGTTAACTGCTCGCACCTGCCTTCCTTGTGCCCTGGACCATTCCAGTTAACAGGTGATTGTTGGAATATTTGACTTTGGCTTCAGTCCTAATATTCTTCCTTAAGATAGCCATTTCTTTGTGTGTGTGTGTAATGAAAGTCTTACAGATACAGGAGCACAATTACTGAAAACAAAGAATCTCCCTTCATGACTCTGCACATCCCAACATCAGTTTCAGTCAACCTTGGTTTATAAACAGAGAAGGAAAATTGATTAATACCCTCATGAGAAATGACATTGGGCACCAGAAGCCCTTGACTTCAGCATGCTTATAGTGAAATTTCATGTAGTTGGAAAATGAGCATTGCAAACCATCCATTTGTGGTGCTGCCTGCAACTCAGCATTTTAATTTGATCCAAATAATTTTTTTATAGTGAGGATTAAGTTAAAATGATCGCATCTAAACTATTTCATTAAAAATTATAGGCTGGAAAATTGAAAGGGAACAAATAACAATGCAATTGAGATAAAAATGGACTTGTTTTAAAAAACTTAAATGGCAAATTCTAATCTATAGTCCTTCCATGAGGTATATAATTGAGAGGGAAAATAACAAATTTAAGAATATGTTCAAGATAGATGATAGAAAATTTTATCATTGAAATTTGCCACTTTTTGGTTTTCTGTCTTCTAAGTGCCCTGTCTCTATTATCAAAATCATCAGAGAAACAGAATTTGGAGCTCTAAATATCTATCTATATCATTATCATCATCATCATCTAACATCTATCATCTATCTATGGAATTATATCACATAATTATGGATGTTGACAAGTCCTGAGATTGTAGTCACAAGCAGGGATCTAGAAGTGGCAATAGTGTAGTTCCAGTTCCAAAACCAACAGCTGAAACCCAGAAAGAGCCAATGTATCAGTCCTAGTCTGAAGACAGGGGAAACTAATGTTTCTACTCAAGGTAGCAAGGCAGTAGTTCCCATTACCTGCAAGAGGATCTGGCTCTCTGTTCTGTTCATCCCATCTGCTGACTGGATGAGTCTCACTGAACCTAATTTTATTGCATTTTCTACTCTGTCTTTTCCATTTCTTCTCATTTTTCCTAAAGCATTTGCAACATCTACTTATATTAACCATGTGTACAAAACTTACAGAAACAAAACATATCAAAAGGAAAATTCTCTGAAATTCATGTTTACTGAAAGCTAAGCAAAAGCCAAACGTAGAATTTTTCCTAAAGTGAGCATCATGTTTTCCAATTTGTAGATTCTATTTAACTTCTACAATTGAATATATAGTTGGAGGAAATGGTTTGTTTTAAAATACATCTAATTTTGATGTAAGTTTAAGTACAGAAGGGAAGTCAACTTACAAAACGGTTTTACATAATTAGGCAAGTGAGAGGAAAATAGAATTAACCACTGCTACAATTTTGGTGTTATTTTCTTCCAGCTTTTAATCCATGTGTTCATAATGTCATAATTATTCTAAATACTGCCTTTAAAATGAGCTTGTGCAATAAATATTTTTCATATTAGCATATCATATTCAAAACATTTTTAATTTTCTAGCTAATGATGAATTATAATTTACTTAACCAGTCCCAAATGGTACATATACAGGCTGTTTCCAATATTGTTTGTCATCATTTTTTTGCTTCATTTTCATTATTACCTACGGCCAGATTCTTTAAGTGCTATCAAAGCTTATGAAAATACTTACTGATATATTTACTGTCTTGAGTTCTTTAAGTGCTATCAAAGCTTATGAAAATACTTACTGATATATTTACTGTCTTGAGTTCCAAAGAATCAAACTGATTTAATTTTACTATATGAACAATAATTTGTGCCCTCCCTTTCCAGCATTCACAAAATGATATCCACTAAGTCACTTCTTCACTTTAAAATGTGGTCTTCTCTGAGGGAATACTTTGTCATTTTTCCTTTTTAACAGAAGACTTGAATACAGGAGACTGATTAAAGGTTAAGTGAATACTAGGAATTGCTGGAACCAGCAACAAAACCCTTTGCCTGAGGTTATTGGGGCAGTGGGGTCACCAGAACCCAGGATCACTGAAAGGGGCACCAAGGCACCACCTGATAAAGGTGGTAGCACTGTGACAGTACTTAGGCAGGTGGAGGAACTTCTTGTGCTAGGTACCGGAAGTGTTAGCAGTTGGTAATGGGGTTCTAGTTTTTTTTTTGCTAGAAAATGCCAACAGAATCTGGAACATGAAGCAAATATCTCCAGTCCTGTCTTCTAAATTCCTGCCATTACTACCTGTTGGTAGACACTAATAAGAAAATTGCTGGCAAGTAATCAGGGAAACAGTATATGCAGGGACCCTCAAAACGTAGCAGAACAAAGAACGACAGAAATGGAAGCCAGAGAAATGATCATTCCAGTCTCTTTATTTTATGGGCTTCTGAGTAGATAAAATACATCTCAGAAGATCATCGATTTGACTTTTAGGGTTTGTCTTTGAAAAAATAAACAGATCTTGTACCTTTTAATCTCATTTGGATGGTTTATGTTTGAGTGACTTTCTGTATTTCCACCAGGTGGAGTCAGAGGCCAGTTTATTAAAGGGTTAAACTTAAGTGACTTTTGTTGAGGGTTTCAGTTTCAGATTGGATGAAGAAAAGATAAATACTGAGGGGACAACTTCTTTCCTCTGGTGTTTCCTGCTAGAATATTTCCTTGTCATTATCATATTCGCTGTGGCTATTTTGTCAATGTGCTCCATTCTCTGCCTGTGACATTTCTGTTGCAAGAAACACAGACTCATTCCAGCTGGAAGAAGAAAAAAGAATTGTATTATAAACACACAAAAAGCAGTATCATAGACATTTTGGGAAGAGAAACAAAATACAGCGAGGGCTACCTCTACCTTTGCTTCTCTAAGGAAACACATTGTCACTCATATCTGCTTCCTCGTTTATTCATTATTCATGTATGAAATATGCACTGAATCTCCATAAGGGTGTGGAATCCCTGAGATACAAGGGCAGGTTGGGTATTAAATGGAAGAGAAGTGTAAGCAAATAAGCACACATAAAATTATAAATTGCTATAAACACTGAGTAAAATGTGCAGGCTTTAAGAGAGTATGCAATAAGGAGGTAAGGGGAAAAAATTTTAAGGTGACATTTAACTATAGTTCTAAAAAGATGCAGAGGATTAGATTGGAGGTGATCAGGAAATTTAGTTGTTTATGAAGGGTCAGAATGTGGAAGAATTTAATTATTTCCTTTGTACAAATGCACCCCAGGTTTATTGTTTAAATAGCTTATTATTTTAATATGGGTAAACATATTTGTGGTGAATAGGGGAAATCCAACTGGGATTAGTGAAAACTCTAGTAGTAGAAAATGGTGAAATATATATATTCCATTCAGGTTGATTCCTTGTTTTATGTTTTCTCTATGTGGTAACTCAAGGTAGAAATCAGAAATGTTTATTAACAATTGTTTCCAAACACTTATTTCTATTCCTAATCTAATAAAAGTCCCTTGCATTTTAATCTGGCCAATCTCCTTCTTGGGAGAGACTTATATTAACAAGCAGATCTGGCTTTCTTTCTCTTCACTGAAATGTGGCCAAAGCAAACTTGAGCCAGGCATATGAAAATGTCCTCCTTGCAAAAGGTATTTCTTTTAATAAAATGAATGGAGTCCCAATAAACCAGCTGACATGCAGCTGATATCCCTGTGCCTGCTGCTGGGGACTTGACCATCACAAGTCTGATCCATAGTTCTCATTCTCTCTGACCCCACCTAGGTAGCAGGTTAACTGTGAGTTAGCATTTTAGCCATCCTGAATCAGAATGGGGTGTGAGTGTGTTTTTGTTGTTTTTATTGAGGTAACAGTTTACAACACTAGACTTAGAGGTATAGGTTTACACCTCTTCAGATATATGTTACCATACTACACCCATGATTACAGGTATATGTTTACATCTCTTCAGATATATGTTACCATACCATACCCATCACCAACGGACCAGAGCCCCCTCTCCCGACCATAATCCATTCGACTCTCCCCTCCCTTTATTCTCCACTCTCCTACCCTCTCAATTCTATAGTCTATATAGAGTTCTATGGGGTTTGGCTTTTTTTTTTGTCTATTTGTTTTTCTATAATCCACATATGTGTGAAATCATTTAATATTTATTTTTTTCCTTCTGACTTATTTTATCTAGCATAATCCTCTTCAGTTTCCTCCATGTTGTGATAAATGGCAAGGTTTTGTCATTCTTCATAGCTGAATAGTATTTTAATGGGTACATATAACTCATCTCAATCTACCGAATCAGAATTTTGCTGTGGCTTCTCAGGGCTAGTTCCTGAGTTCATAGACAACAGCACACCATGCTTAAACCTGGTTTAAGCACTGTGATTTAATAACTTCAGTGGCAATTCTGATTCTTAAGCTGATGTTCCTGTGTTTATTCCAATTGGAATAGTGTACAAACCACAGGACAAAAAAATGTATATTTTAATTCTAAGATTCTGATTGTCTAATGGAGTAAAAGAATTAACACAAAGTAACCACTCTTCTGTCTTTGCTATATAATCTAGCAAAGGAGTTTAAAATATTGTCTGTTAGGAATTACTCCACTTATAATTTCCTAGTGTGACATAGAAATTGTAACTGTAAATCAATTTGCATGACTTGAATGATAGAATTGGCAGTGTGTGTGAAAAGTTTCTGATAACCTGGTATTTATTTACAGAGGAAGAGGTTTCCAAGTCTGATTTTTGTCTGATAAGTTACCCCAATAGAAATAACTATTATTCAAATTTAGCAAGTAACTTTTATCAGTTCAGAGATTTTTTTGGCGCCCACACAGTTTGACCTTGGATTGCCAAAAGATAAACCAAGACATGAAACTTATTCTATTCTTAATAATTAAATATGTTCTCTAGACTTAATGGGCAAGACCCAAAACTGAATCATCCGAAATAAACTAAATCATTTAGATCCAGAGTAGGTATGATAGAATATTCACAAAAGAATTATACTACATATAAACTTACCAATATTCATTCTCTTAGGTTGATAGTTTTATATTTAGTTTGTTGATATGTAAAGAAAATGAATGGGCTTATCAAGGCTTATTGCATTTATTAAGATGACAGGCCAGGGTTCAGGCCAGCTTTCCCAGTCACTGTTGTGTAGTTTGGAGTCAACTGCTTAAATGCTTTATACCTTAATCTTAGCCTATAAAATGAGCACCATCACAGTTGGTATTCATAATAAGGTAATTGTGAGGCTGGAACAATATTAATAACCTCAGTGCAATTCCCAGACCAGTTATCTAAAGCACTCGGCAAGTAATAAACTCTTATTTAAAAATGAGGACGCATCATTGACAACATGTAATTTTTATTCTCTCTGCCATGGACAATAATTTTCAACTGGGAATACCTTGTCTCCCACCCCTATGAGGTATTTGGCACTGTGTAGACATATTGTAAGCTAACATAAGTGAGGAAAGAGGTTGCTGTTGGTGTTCAGTGAACAGAATTTAGAGATGTGCTAAGTATCTCACAATTCACTGGTGAACCACTACAAAAAAGACTTATTCAGCTCAAACTGTCAGTAGTGCCATGCTTCAGAGACTGAAGGCTGCAAGATCTTCTGTTACTAGTGGGTATGTGTTGTAGAAGTGTGTCGTTTACTATTTTGTTCTTGAATTTACTTTCTGTCCCTCTTAATTCTTCCACCTACCATTTTCACTCTCCCAGACCATGGGCTTCTTAGGGGCAGGTTCTGGCTCCTCTCTATCACAACTGTGTAGTGCCAGTCCAATGCCTGGCCTAGATGAGGCATCCCATAAATGCCTATTGAAGGCTGTTTTTAAAATGCTTACCCCATACTAGGAGGTAAATCACTGTGGACTATGCATATATTTTCCACTAAAATGCATGACATTTGATCTGATAAGTTTAGGGTATCAAAGTTAGGGTACATGTTCTGTAGTTAAAAGATTGAAGTTTGAATTCCTCCCCAAATGTGTGACTTAGCCCATAACCTTGATGGATTGCAAAGATGTTGATAATAATACATTTATTGTAGGGATGCTGTGAAGATTTCACAACATAGTGTGAAGCATGTAACCAAGACTGTGACTCCTAGCAGCTAGGACATTAGGACATCAATATGACTTGGGGCACATTCCTATCTCCTACCTCCCACCACAGTCTTCCTCCATAAAGTGAAAGCATTCACTTTCCTGCATGATGCTACACAGATTAAATGCAACCACAGTGTACTTAACATAATCTAATAAATAGTAACCATTATTTTTTTTTAAGATTTATTTATTCATACAGAAGGGGTACAAGCCAGAAATGCAGAGGGTGAGAGGATTCACCAGAGACAGAGTGGGGAGCAGAACAGGCAGATGGACAAAGTACACTCCTGAGGGGAGTAGTGGATGGGTCAGAAGAGGTCTGCCATGCCATGTGGGTCAGCTCCCTGGCCAGGGATCAAACTCCTGCTGCAGTGGCTTCAGAGAGCTTCATAATGCAGTGCTTAAACCCATTGCACCACCAGGGAGAGCCCAAATTGTAACCATTATTATTGTAATATTTATCTTTCAGTGGCAAAAGCCTCAGAAAAGAAGTACTTCTCTTTTATCCTTTTCAGTTATGCCATCTCCCACCGCAAGCAACAGGAAGAAAACAAACAAAACAAGATCAGCAAGAGAGCCATTTAAATATATTTTTCATGTATCCAAAACAGTGAGTTGAATTTAAAGTTGTCTTCAAAAGTAGAGTTGATCACACTTATTCTTGTTGTACATTGGCCTGAAAAACACAAGGCCTTTTACTTATGTATTTGGGTCATTCTTCAAAGTATTGAAAAATTCCAGAATGATCTGTTTCTTTTCTGGGGCATGTGAGAAGAAAAATAAATAGTGATTATTGTCATTTTTTATGTACAGATGAAACTGACCAAACATGGAAAAGTGGTAAACATCAAGCATGCAGTGCAGGAGAGGGACCTAGGTGCACTGAACCTCTATTTCCTATTTGTGATACAGGGATATTCCAATGTGATGTGTGTGTGTATGAGATACTTAGGGATTTGGCATTGCAAAAGTGAGAGAGATTACCTGAATGGAACGATGGGTGCTTTTGGGGTTGGATTGATTTTTTGTGTATCCAGATCCAGGAAGAACGTGGAGTACTGTTTTTTTTTTGTTTGTTTGTTTTTGTTTTTGTTTGTTTGTTTGTTTTTTTTTTCCCAGCAAAATGCTGGAGTTCACCATGCCCACAGGGTCAGACACTATGACTTTTCAGATTCTACTAGAAGGTTTCCTTCAAATCACTCCTTATTAATCTGTCCCTCTGTGTGTATGTTTCCCTTCTTCCTTCGTCTTCCTTTTTTCCTTCTTCCCATCTTCCTCCTTTTTTTTTCTCTCTCTCTACTCTTTACCCTCCCTCCCTCTTTTAACCTGCTCTTACACTTTGCTCCTTTCTTTCTGCCTGCCTTACATACTTTCATTAACAAATATTGCTTGCTTTTACATGCAGTGTTCTAATGCTGGGAATGCAGTATTAAGTAAAGTTGGTAATAGTTCTTGTCTTTCTGGAACTAGTACAAAATAAACAATACACATTCAAGAGTGAATAAGTACAAAAAAGTGAACAATTCACAGAGTATATTAGAGGGTGATATAGCCCAAGGAAAAAGACAGAGCAGGCTAAGGGACATCTGGACCTGGAGTGATGTAATAACTTTTATTTGGGTCCTCAGAATAAATTTTGTTCAAATGTTGATACTTGAAGGTCGCATGGCAGGTCAGTGCTGAAGGTTAAGTAAGGTTTGAGGTTTAAGGAAGAGTAATACAAAGGATAAATGAGTAATACAAAGGATAAATAGCTAATACAAAGACCCTGAGGCAGATACTGTTTTTGAAGAAGATTAAGGAAGCAATTATGGCTGGAACAGAGTAAGTATGCAAGAAAAAGAGTTCTGACAACTTTGGTTTTTATTATGAATGAGATTAAAAACCTCCAGTGTGAGGGAAAAAAAGAAAGATGGTCAATTTACTTTTTAACAACACCATTCTGGTTGTTTAACTGAGAATAGACTGGGGTAGAGAGCAAAGGCAAGGCAAGAATTCTGGTTCGCAGGCGGTTGTAATTACCTCAGTCAATTGCCCCATAGTAACTTAGACCAAAAATGGTATCATATTGTAAGAAGAAGAATATCATTGTAAGAAGTGGTAGATTCTGATAAATAATTAGCTTAAACCAGACTTTCTGATAGGAATATGGAACTAAAAGAAAGGGAAGACATGGAGCAATTGGCAGGCATATCACATTTGGAGATGAGCATGAATAGGGAGTTTAGTTTTGGATATGTTGAGTTTTAATTATCTTTTAAAGCTGTTGCTTAGACCTGTAGAGAAATACATAAATCAGTCTAAAGTTTAGGAAAAGAAATGGGTGAGCTATCTGATTTAGTCAGTTTGCCTGCAGGGTAAGCTCTTGAGATTCAGCGCAAGCATCTCTCTGCTGTGGAGTCTTTCTGGGTGCCTCTTCCCAGGGAAAGTAGACTTCCTCTTTGGCCTGGTCTGCTTTTTCATGGAACTTGCTCTTCATAGAATTTGTTGTTCTCTATCATAATTGCAAATCATTTTACAATGTGTTATGGGCTGAGTTTTTTTCTTCCAAAATTTGTATGTGGAAGTCCTAACTCCCAGTATCTCAGGATGTGAGCGATGGGGAAATAGAGTTGTTGCAGATGCAGTTAAGTTGAGGGCCTTGGAGTGGGCACTAATTCAGTAAGATCGATGTCCTCATGGAAAGAGATATTTGGACACAGAGAGTGGCAAAGTAACAGTGGAGGCCAAGATTTGGTTTCTACAAATAAAAGAAAAACACAAAATGACAGCAAACTGTAAGAAGTTAGGGGAGGGTCAAGGTGGATATTCTTAACAGTCCTCAGAAGGAACAGTACTTCTGAAACCTTGACTTGGCCTTCCATTCTGTGGACGTGGGAGGCAATAAATTTGTATTCTTCCAGTTTGTGCACTTACTTTCTGCAGCCATACAAACTTGTATACCACCTGAGTCACTCCAGACCTTCAGTTCTCTAAGGATAAATAACATATCTTTTGAATATTTGAGGTTCTTCTGAATACTTTTTCTTGTACATCATAGGTGCTCATTAAAATCTTTAGACTAAATGCATAACATTTTTTGGCATTGAGTAGAGATTATGACCATCTACATTAATACTATTAATCCCACACAGATTGTTTCAGCTGAGATCCATGAAGAAAGACTTCATGAGGAAAGTCAAACCTATCTAGAGGGTGAAAAACTTGATAATTAAAAATCTTAGGCACTAGAGTATTTCTTGTCTTGATGCAGTGGGTAGCAAAAACTATTTAAAGGAGACAGGTTTGGGGCCTCTGTGATGCCCTTTTCTACCCTGTATCAGTTTCAGAGCGAAAAACGGAGGCTTATGACATTATTTTTTAAATTGTCACAGGAAATAACAGTCTCAGCTGAACCCTGGCTTTCACTTCAACTGAGTCCTGAAAGAGAGAGAAGATTCCAATAATAATTTTAAAAAGTTCAATTTCTAGACAGACTTACAGTCTGAAAACATTTTCTAGGTAAAGCTCGAATGAAACATTTTGTGAGTGAATCACAAGGCCCATCTTTCCCAACTCCTCCCCACCCCTTTAGATTTCTCAAATTCATCTCTAGGGACATTTAATCCAGATAATTTTTTGTTGTTGGGGACAAACTTATATGTTCAAGGATATTGTACAACATCCCTGGTCTTGACCCACTAGGTGCCAGCAGCACACCCACCCATTGTGGTGATCAAGAGGGTCTCCATTCATTGCCATTTGTCTCCTGGGTAAAGCAAACCTGTCCTCAGCAGAGAATCACTACGTCAGCAGTGTGAATGTGAGAGTAAAGGAGTCAAACAGGACATCTCTAGAGCAATGTAATATCACAGGCACTGTCCTGTGTTGAGGGAGTGGGCAGAAAGCAGGGGGAAGTCATATGTTTCTTGGTGCATTTTTCTTAAACTGTCTCTATTTTTCTTTTTCTTCCTTTATTCTCCCCTTCCTCCTTCCTTCTGTCCTTCTATTCTTCCTGGTTTCCGTCTTTCCTTCCTTTCTTCCTCCATTCCTTCTTCTTCACCCTCAGTTTTGATATTTTATGAGACCTTTCTTATGTCTCCTATGGTACCTATCCTTTGCAAGAAATAGGACATTTACAAACATAATCTATTTGGTGGATTCAAGAAACAGAAATCCTTGCTCAGTATTACACTACCTAAATGATGTCATCAAGTAGCCATTAGTGATGCTAAGGACTTATCAGAGTCTGACACGTGAAACATATCTTAGGGGCCCTGGGATGCCCAGGCAGGCAGGAAGTCATAAAGTCTCCTGGGAGATACATTTAAAGGGAACTTTGGGGTCTAAAATATTCTTGTCCCTAGAAACCAGTATGAAGATAAACAAAAGAGGTCAGATATTTATTACCGTGTCTTGTTAAGAGAAGATGTCCTGTTTTGCTCAGATTCACCTGCCCAGAATATGTTCTTAATAATAACTGCTTGAATGAGGATGGGGTGAGGCCAAAGTCAGGTTCCACTCTGGGATACAGAGTTGGGCTGATGCAGGGGATCCTACAGAACCCCGAATCATACCACCTGAAACTTTTGGAATTATTTAATGGGGGTCAGTGGGCATCAGTCTATGCCAGTAGTAGCCAGTCTTCTCTCTAGTTCTTTTAATGAAAAAACGGCCGTGGAAACACACTAAACAAAAAGAGAGGGAGATGTATGGTTGGAGCTGGAGGAGCAAGAGGGATGCTCCTCAGTGACCAAACACCCCTTGTCTTGCCTCAAAGACACTGCCACTATCACACCTCCTCCCCACTCCCTGCCCATAGGACAGTTTGCACAAACCAGAACCAAGACCCATAAAGCGAGCTGTCACTTAAGGCAAGTCTTTCTCCCATTCAGTTAATGAAGACTACTTCCTTTGAAGCTGACACAGCTGAAAAAGCAAGACTGGTGGGCTGAGCTGTTAACATAATGGGACCAACACTAAACAGATTTTTGGGCTGCACAAACAGTGAGCAATTGTATGGGCCCAGGGCTGCCTCCTGAAGGCTGTGGAGAAATAAGAGCCCAGCAGACAGTGTGGGGAAATGTTAGTACCCTCTGGCATTTCAGGACTCACCAAAATAAACTTATAAGCTAAACACCCTTGACACAGTGCCCCAGAGAGGAGAAGTCAAATGAGGAAGGGGATCAAGAGGCATTTTCTCAATATAGGAAGCCTCACAAGGAACAGACTGAGGAAGGACTAGGTAACCATGGTAACTGGTACTGAATAGCTCTCTTTACCCTAAACATTGACATTTAAGGGCCTTTTGCTCTACCAGCAGAGTAAGTCACTAGGGCAGCAGTCCACATTAACTTTCATGATCCAGTGAAGATAGACCTGGGAATGTTAGAAATGGTTTCCTCTCCATTAGTCCTACAAACATCCTAGATAAGGTTTGTTACCATATGTAAGACTTCTGACTTCTAAGAATGGGAATAATGCCTTTGTGTATGAAACCTGCAAGGCCTCAGGTCCTTTCCCTCAGAAAAGTGTTCCACAGGCCAAGTCTGGGTGAAGGAATGAATTTGATCAGCATTTTATTTAACAAAGTTCTCCAGACATTTATATTCAGGTATTTTGGCAGGTTTTCCTGTAGGATAAAACAGAGCATGGAGGAATTGATACAAATTTTGACTTTATTTTATTTATGAATATTCTTTGATGGGCCCACATCACCTAGAAAGGTGAGCAGCACAGAACTTAACATGCATTATTAGTACTTTCCATGATCCTGTTGAAGCTCCTCAAACGACGGGGTGATGCCTGTATTCACACATGAAGGGTAATGGTTTCAACTTCACTTGACCATTGCTCCTACAAGCAGAGCTTGTACGCCTTCTATTTGAACTATGGATTGACTGGCTCCAGAGACTTCAGGGTTTCAACCCTGCTTCCTCATCTGTAATTGAATGAAAGCACTCTTTAGATGAGGAATTCTTTTAAAGTCTCTTATTACCAGTTGGTTTGGTGCCACTGTTTTGTCCTGTAACTAGCAATGGTCACAGCAGCTGGGTGTGGTGTTGTGGGTCTTGAGTCCCCATTACTCAGAGGGCTGGGCAGGAAGATCCTTTTGAGCTCAGGAGTCCTGTTGGGTGCGGACGTTTAATCAAGGAGGGTGTCAACAGAAGAAATTCAGAAGTACAAATAGAGCAAACAAACCTTTGAATAAAGAAATGAGTGAGTGAGGTGGTACAATGAAAGCACGCAAAGGAGTATATTGCTTCATCGTTGGTAACCTTGCCATATTTTCATTCAGGGTTCTGATGAGAAGAGAGGCCCCAAGGGTCCTCTCCCTTTTTTTTTTTTTCTTTCCAGTTTCATTAAGGCATCCTTCAAAATAAAAACTGTAATATTGAAGGTGTACAAACATGATGGTTTGACATGTGAAATGTGCACTGCAGTCATGGTCACTGACATCCCTTACCTCAAGACTTACCTTTTTTATTTAGTGTGGTGTAGTTTGATCTGATGTGGTACTGAGATTATTTCTTTGAACCTTGAAGTCTCTGAGCAAATTTCAGCTATACAATATAGCATTATTAACTAGTCACCACGATGTTAGGGAAATCTCCAGAACATAATCATTTTATGCTAAAACCTGTAATCTGGACCAACATCTCCCTGTGTCCCCCCGGCCCCGTTTTGCTCTCTAATTCTGTAAGTCTTCTGTTTTCTCCTTTATTTCTTCCACACTCAACCAGTCCTGATGGAAGCAGAATTAATCATATCTATTTGGAATCCTTTAATAGATTTCAGAGAAGGTCTAGTGACCCCCTTTTAAAATCTGGGGAAGAGGGCTCCCTTTGAAGTTATTTAAATTTGGGTTTGCTGCCCTCATGACTCACTAGGTTTGTGTCCCTGAAGAAGTAATATAACTTTGTTGCACACTCAGTGTCTTTCTTTACTCCCTTTGATGTAGCCAGAATAATGAGAAATCATATAGAATATACACTTGCACGCACGTATACACTGCTTAATGCTATGTCGATTACACAGTAAACACAGCCAACTTTTATTATAGTTGAGAATACAAACACAAAACCTTGGGAAACATGGACCCAATGGACCCAATGGACTTGTCATGATTAATATAATTAATTTTGGATAAATAATTTTCAGAGTGGCAGCTTATCATCTTCCATTTTATTCTGGTAGGAAATTTCCTAACATCCTACATTTTCTTGCTCAAGGGTAAGGCCATTTGATAGCATCTTTCTTTTACTCATGGACTTTTTGTAGTGCCTTATTTTGATTAATGTCCATTTACAGATTCTTATAGATACTTCCCTCTTTCCTAATCTAGAAAATTTAGAGAAGCTTGTTACTTTGAATGTAGATGTTGTACATTGAGGTATTTTTTCACAGATCAAGGTATCACATTTGGCAGTGAGGTAGCAAAAGCACACAAATGTTCCTGCAGTTCAGATATCATACATCACAGGAAGCAGGCACCCTCAACCAGAAGAAATGAACACTGATGGACTCCAAACTGGGGTGACCACAGATTTCCTCTTTTAAAACTTTTGATAATCATTCTCTCTGTTTGTTGCTGCCTGTATATTATAAAGAGGGATTGGAGGGTTGGAAAATTATACAGAAAAAACATGGTGGCCTATAGGCTTTTAGGAAATATACTCCTTTGAGCTGACTTTGAAATATAATGTACTTCCCTGGAGTGGTAATAAGGGTTAAAAGCTTATATACAATTTCTTCAGATCCTGTAAGCCAGATAATATGAGCAAAGTATTGCTTCTGCACTGAGCCTGCTAAAAGGTAGTGTGCCTGTACATTTATCTCTTAAAGTAGCTACTTAAGAGGTCAAGTACTCCAGATGGTATACCTAAAAGATACAGGAGAGGTACAGTACCAATAGGAAGCTTTCATTGAGCATAATATACCTTCACTGCACAAACTGAGACTTGGGGGTTATCTGTTTTTATAGCACAATATGAATTATTCTGCAAAATTGAGTATATAAACAAATGCATATGCATCTAAACAGTGAATCCCAAGTGATGGGGGGAGAATGAGAAACACCTGGAGGTCCCCTAAATTGTGTGCTCTAAATGATCTCTGCCATTTGTCATATAGAGACAAAACACACACTTAGTCTGTAATACTTTCAATAGGAAAGAACTTTACTAGAATTAGTATATAATAGAGAGAAGAAAAGCAGAAAATATATAGTTTCCAAATGAGGCACCCAAAGTTACACATCCCTTCTTGGGTAAATGCCCAGCCAAACAGGGTTGTCCCAAAGCTGGGCCACTGAGGCCTGAAAACCTGCCACAGTCTAAGGCACCTTCTAGTGGGGACCCATAGGTAAGGGGCAGAAGGAGCAAGTGAATCTGGAAGGAAAAGAGCAAAATCAAAATCCAGGTTAAGAGAAAGGCTGCCATCATCGGCCTCCCCACAGAACTGTCACCCACATCTCTGCCTCTTCCAAGTGTCTCCTTCCATGTCCTCAAGTCCCTGGCATATGTCCAAGGCTGAGAGGCAAGCACAGCATGTTCACATATCTCTGTGCTCCATGTACCTCCTGCAGTCTCCTCCTAGCCCTGCCCTCACTATGATTGTGGGCAGAATGAAGGGCCCAAGAGATATGTTTTATTCCAACAAACTTTAGAATGAGAAAGCAAGCAATAAGAATGCTGGATCTAAAGTTTATTTATTTAGCTAAAATGTTCAAAGGTAGACCTTCTTCAGGAATGGTTGAATTCAGGAGTTCATTTGTTACCAAGTTTGTGGGTTTTTTTTTCATATGCTAATTTCACTTTTCTTTGTGAGTTGATTTTGTTATTACCAAGGCTCTTTTCATAGAAGCCATCATTTTATATCTAGATAAATGTGGAGGAATCACCGAGGTTTATTATCTGTTTCATTATAAAGGAGGTACTAAGCCATGTATAGAATTTGAAAAGAGTTAACAAAAAATGAATTATGAAAATCTTTATCAAAAGGGTTGAAGGAATTAGGATCCTAGGAGAAAGACTTTGAGCAGGTAAGAGGGACAGGGTGCTTCAAGGAATCTTTCTGATAGTCCACATATACCCTCTGCCATCTGCTTGCAATTGACCACCCTCTGACTTCTTAGAAGTCCAGACTATGTGGAAAAAAATTGACTAGCTTCCTTAGAAATAGAAAGAAGGGGAATTGATTCTCTCTCTTAAGCTGGCACTTCCAAAATTGGATGGCAAGTGAAACCACTAGTATTCCCTTGGACAATGTATCAGTTTGCCAGAGCTGCTGCAAGAAAACACCAGGGAATGGGTAGTGTAAATGCCCATTCTTCAGTATTTATTTGAACTGTGTTAAAACTGAGTTTTTTCTTGGGGCATATCTTCTTGGTTTTCAAATCACCTCCTCTGAGCCCTTACAAAATCTTTCCTCTGTGTATCTCTGTCCCATTCTTGTGACTTCATTTCAACTTAATTAACTCTTTAAAGGCCAGATAATTTCCAGTTACTTCCAGCCTGAAGATGCAAATACTTTATGTTTAGAAAAGACATAAATACCATTATATTGGAGAATGACCCAATCACCAAATCAGCAATCCTGGATTCTATTTGCATTGCTGTTGCTGACTAGCTGTGCAATCCCACTTAACTGCTTGGGGCCTCAATATCTTCATCTTTATGATGACAAGTATGAACTGAAATGTATCTACATCCCTTCTTATCACCTTGTGGCAGGTTTTGGTAGCATTTTCTCTTTCTAGAGGAAGGAGTTTGATTTAGCAGTCATTTTATTCTGACTTTCTCCTTAAATCTACAGCAAAAAATCTGTCACAACCAAAACAGCCTTCGGCAGTTAATTGAAATGTGGGTGACTTACAGAAATGTAATTTGGATGCTTCCTTTTTTACCTGCTGGCTTAATCTTGTCATAGCTGCCTATATTTCCTTCTAAAAATAACTTTAAAATGAGAGATTAGGTAGACTTATAAGTGAAAGTATAACCATTTTCAATCCTTAAATTGCACCATCTGCCTTATGGGAAAATTAAACCTAGTTTTTACCCTCCTGAACATGACTTATAATGATTGATGGGAGTCTCCCTGGTGGCACAAGGGGTTAAGATGCAGCACTATGAACCTACCCATGGCCACTGCAGCGTTAAGTTCGATCTCTGGCCAGGGAGGTGGCCCACATGGCACAACAGAACTCTCCTGTCTCACCTGCTATGCCCCTCAGCAGTGTATTTCACTTCCCTGTTCTGTTTTCCACTTTGTCTCTGGTGAATCCTCTCACCCTTCCCTTTCCCTCCACTCCCAGCATTTCTGGCCTTCATCCCTGTTCTTGTATGCATACATAAATAAACCTTTAACAATGATAGAAGGAAAAAAATGAATATGCAATAATGGAGAGAATATCCTGCAATGCTTTAATATCCTCTGCTCAGTCATTTTCTGCTTATTCTTGCAGCTTAAGATCACAGGATCCTTGACAATCTAATAACACTTTATGCCAATAAAGTCAAGACTGCCTTTTTGTTTGATGCTGTTTGTAAATACAGTTACCCTGAGGACAGGTTATAACTAAACATTTTCATCTACCCCAGGCCTTTCTGTCTGGAGAGGGTATATGGCAGCTCTCTCAGATTCAGTTTTATGCAAAAGTCTGAGATTTTCAGGGTTCAGAGTTTTTACTTTAGAGAATGCTCAGAGCTACAAACTCTGTTTGGAGAAAGTTCTCTAATAATGACTATTTGATTCCAAATATTTGATTAAAAATCTAGTGATTTTTGTATCACCATTCAAAACTTCCTTCGAAGCTTTCTCCCATCTTTTGACTATAAAGGGATTTGCAGTCAGATTCTCAAGTTCCAATCAGAGAACACTGTGGGATTTACAGATGACAATATCCCAACTGTTTTTCTCATTCTAAGTTGCTCCCACCCACCCTACATACACAAAACTCTCTTTGGCACACATACGAAGAGGTCAGACAAACAAAAAGAACAGACAAATCATCTGGTTGGGAGTGAAGTAGTGGGGTGCTCATTTGGTAACATTGAGTCCTGCGCCCCTTTCCACCATCCTCCCCCTGAAGAACTAACCCCTTGCTGCTGTGAAGGAGACGGTTCTGCCTTGCCTGCCCAGGTGCTAACTTGTCACTCTCCTTCCTCCTTCCTCGTACTCTCCCATCTTCCCCTCCTCCCCAACAGTGGACCTCTCTTTGCCACAATTATTTCTTGGGAGCCTCTACCTTTAAAAACACAGTGAGAAAAGAACAATTATTGATGAGAGGGTGCTGTCTAGGAGCCTGGAGTGACAATATCAGAAGATTTAAGCATGATCCGTAATGCCTTACCTGTGTGAACATGAACAAATCAGTGAATTTCTGAGAACTTAAGATTTCTTAATATATCCAGAAGGTAACAATACCTACCCAGCTTACCTCATCAGATATTACAAGAATCAAATGCAATCATGAACATGAAAGTACCATAAAAAATGCACTTGTCATCAATGTTAGCTGTCACAAATAATTGAGCAACCAAGATTGCACAAACTAACTTTCATGGATCATGGACTGCGGACTGAAAACCATGCTAAATTCTTACCTATAAGGATTAATTCTCACAACACTTTGAATCTCCATTTCACAGATGAGTTGGAAAAAGTGAAGCTTAAGAATATATTCTACACAAACTAGGAAGCTCTCCACATCAATTAGAAGCTGGTTTCTGCTAAAATTAACTGTCATATACAATCTATATAGTATTTCTTATAGTTGTCTGTGTTAGGAAGGATATATTGCTGATATGTTCAGTTTCTTCTTTCCAGCTGTAGCCTATAGCGATGACAATGAGTGACTCATCTCCATGGCCTTCCTACCACCGCCTCACCATTGCTGATTTAGAGAATGGGAAAGAGAAAAATGACAAAACCAGAATCACTGTAAGCCCAGCATGCTTGTTTTACATATTAAAATTAATTTTTGGAAATGACATCAAAGTTTGCAAAACACTAGGGTAGCAGAGTGCAAATTCATTCTGTATTTATATGAACCTCTAGTAAATGCTAAGCACTGTATTGATCAGAAATGTAAAATAAAAGCAAAGCATCAAATCGCAGACTGTCATTTTCAGTCTAGTATGTGAAACAAGTCTAGAGTGGAAACACAACATTGCAGCTGAGAAAACGAACTCTAGGTGAGAGATAAACAGTGTGTTTAAGACAGCAGAGGCAACTACAGCAATTGAATACCCACAGACAGCTCCCAATACTAAGAGTGATAGGGAGAAGAGTTTGGTATGGGCTTCCAAATTGAGATCATCAGTGACTTAAGCCACATAGAAGCATCACATGTGTTAACATGAGAATACAATTCAGTTCCTCCTTAGCCATGCCTACAATATCCCTAACTCCTACCCTGACTTATTCCTTAGTTTAACATAAAAAACATTTCCTAAATCTAAAAATCTCCCCTTAGACTTGATCTGCTTAAAAGCTGTTATTTCATTGTTGGAGAAGATGAAACCTAATCAAATTGTTTTATCTTTGGAAATCAGCTGAGAGTAGCTTAGATGTTTTGAAATATTATAAAAGCAGAATAGTCACTTCAGGTGGCCTGATGAGAGCTTGTGTTGTGGAGACCATTGTTTTGACCTTCGTGAGGCTGAGGACTATTCGGATGAATGTCTGAATGCTAGAGCCATTGAATGAGGAAGGTAGCTGTCCCCTCATGCATCCCTTTGTGAAAATAGACATGAAAGTGTCACAAAAGGACATTTTCAGCCGCTGTTTTCAGGAGCTACCTGCCACCAAGTCCACCCATTGTGGATCTCTGTCAACAGAAGTCAGTAAAAATACCCCAGATTTTTCTGAGGAATCTGGACTCAAATATTAAAAAGAGGAGAAGAGTAGAATAGACTTGAAATCTGAAAAATCTCAATGAGTTTTCATACACCATAGTGCAAAAGAAAAAAGTATGAGTTCTGATAATATTCTGTATTTTGTAATTCCCAGGCCTGATGCAGGTTACTGTGGCTTATTATAGGAATGAAGGGGATGATGTAATTATATTGCTTGGTTTGAATCTTTTTTTTTTTTTTAAAGATTTATCCATTTATTCATACAGAACTGGGGTACAGGCCAGAGATGAGGAGAGTGAGAGGATTCACCAGAGACAGTGGGCAGTAGAACAGGCAGATCGATGAAGTACACTGCTGAGGGGAGCCGCGGGTGGGTCAGGAGAGGTTTGCCACGCCATGTGGTCACCTCCAGGGCAGGCGGGAATCGAACTCGTGCGGAAGTGGTTTAAGCTTCCCAGTGCAGTGCTTTAATCCGCTGCGGCACCAGGGAGGGCCGCTTGGTTTGAATCTTAATGCTGCTACTTAATAGTTGGGTGATATTATCACTTTAAAAAAGAAAGATTTATTTATTCATACAAGAACGAGGGCCAAGGCCAGAGTTATGGTAGGGGTGGTGGTAGTGAAATCATTCACCAGAGATAGAGTGGGGAGCAAAACAGACAGATGTACTGAAATATATGCTGAGGGGATCATGGGCGAGACAGAAGAGGTCTGCTGTGCCATATGAGTCAGCTCCCTGACTGGGGATGGAACTCATGCTGTAGAGGCTGTTAACAGCTTCATGGTGCTTAGACTTAATCCCTGTGCCCACAGGGAAGGCCCTGTTATTTAGTTACATTTTTTAAGGCTATTTCCTTGCCTACATGATGAAGAAAGTAGCAAAGGTCTCATATGGCTGTTGAGAGGAGGAAACAAGATAACTTGACAAGTGTACTTAAAACTGTCTGGAGTGTGCTGAGTGTTCAGTAAGGGGTGTTCCATGGTATCCTGGGCATCTGTGTCTTTCACTCTGGGCAGGTCTGTTGAGCTGCTCCATGTTATAGTGTATGGCCTCAGCCTGATCCAGGATTTATGGGAGTGGGGAGAGATCCAGGACCATGGAGGAGGCAAGTCTGGTTGGCAAGGTGTGCACCAGTGGGTCAGGAGGTTCTGACAGACCACACACTTTCCATCTTGGGTTTTTTGGGGAGCACTCATGAGTAGAGATAGATGAATAAGACACATAGGTTTTAAAACATGCTGGCCATTTATGCTGTGTGAGAACATAAGGTATAGTCTTGGTTTCTTAGCTAAGATATGTGTTATGTATTATAGCTTTAACCATGTGTTAATATTATGATAATGAATTTGTACTAGAGTTTTGCAAGATGTTATGACTAGGGGAAATTGAGAAAAGGATACACGGGCATTCTGTTATTTCTTACAATTCCATACATATTTAAAATAATCTAAAACTTAGATGTTTAATTGAAAAAATCAATCTCAATAAATGAACTTAGCACTTATTGAAAGATTTCTGTGCTTAATTGAATTTTTATGGCTTGACTTAGAATTCAAGGTTTCCATGATTTTGTCCCAGCTGTTTACCCAGCATTAACTTTCAATCAAGCAGGCCCTTCTCTGTTCACCATATGAACCTGAGATTTTGTACATTCATTCCTCATTTCCTGGCCAGAACATACTTCCTATTTCATCTTCATTTGTTCAGGTCTAACTATATGTCAGGCTGGACCAAATGCTGCCTATTCCATTAGAAAAAAAAAAAAAGGCAGAGAAATTATCTCTTTCCCTTCAAACAATTGTTGATTTTATTATTAGGAGTCTTAAAGGGCTATGTATTCTAGCTTCTATTTTCATGATTGTGTGTGTACTCTCATCCTCCTCTATTGGATATCTGCATTGTGAGAGCAAGATCTTTCATTTTTACATGAAGCAAATAATCTCCATAAAGCTATTTGCTTTATTTACCCAGAACTGTTTGCACAGGGCAAGAGGGACTTAGTACTTACTTTTTTCTTTTGCAACTCACAGTAATTTGTACTTGATAAACTACTGAAGCAATATTTGTTTATGACTATATAGGTTTTAGATGTGGCCATTTGATAACTGTTAAATAAATACATATAATGGATTTTTGTTTTTGTAACTAAATCAAGGCACTTTGTTATACAAGTAATGGAATTTGGTATTTCAAGGGTCATTAAAAAATCTGTCAGAGGTTTTTCTTCTTCCAGATGAACGAATTCCAATAAATACAATATAAAGAGTCACAATAGGTGTTCCATAACTTTTCCATTTTTATATACAAAGGAATAACATAATTATCTAAAATGTAGTGATAATTCAATCAAGTATCAGTTAAATGTCTACAATGCCATTAGAGACACAGGTAGTAGCATAGAACTAGGAGCTAGGATACAGAGCATAGTAGAGCAACTCTCACTGATAACTTAGTCACCTTTCAAGTGTCCCTTGATTTCACCAAGTCTCTGTGAAATGAAGTTACTGGGCAAGAGAACAATGGATTCTTTTCTAGTTCTGACATTTCGTGGTTACATGAATGTGTGATAACTGCACATTGAACACGAATGTTAAGCCCTGTGCTTTGAAGTCTTCTAATCCTTCCCATTGAATTCATGTGGGCTGAGATTGTGAATCAATCACTGGTGACCAATGTCATTGTAGGTCCCTTTACTGTATTTGAAACCAGTCCCTTCTGTTTGCTGTTCACTTGGTCCTGCTGTCCCTGACTGTTAGTTTAAAGATTAATCATAATGACCGACAACCCAGGGGTGACAGGTAATTGAATTTGTTTAATTTGAACTAACCCCACTTTGGTATTAAAAGCATTTGAGTTTCTAGCTCAACTCCAAGCCAAGTATTTTGTTCACATTCTTCTCCACCCTGTTCTTTCTTTGATAAGGAATCAGACAGTGAACCATATCTGAAAGGAAATAATTCTCTTCGTGATGTAAGCAATTGGAAAATTACAATTATGTGATCCTGCCTGAGACCAGCCTAATGGCTGGGGCACAGGAAAACTAAGAAGAAAATCATGGACAAGAAAAAGATACTTTCTTTGGTATCTGAAGAAACTTTTTTATTTTGATGATATTGTTATTAATGCAAGACATTCTTCAGTAGATAAGCAAAATGTATCAGACACTTGCTATATTGTAGGAGCTCTGCTAAGCATTTTATGAACCTTGTTTCATTTAAGGACTAACCCAATTAGATAAGTACTATTGTTAATTCTTTTGTATATAAAAACTGGTAGTTAGAAAGGTTGGATATCTTATCCCAAATTCCAAGGTCAGAGAGTACAGAGTAGAAATTTGAAACCAGATTTCTGGGTCCCTTGGGGCCATGTGATTATGTAAAACATTGTGTTCAGAAATAGCAATAGACATCACTATCTCTTGTTGAATGATTGCTAAATGAGAAAAGTTTAATAATTAACTTAAGATAATACTACTAGTGAGTGGAGGAACCAGAATTTAGCATTGTTTTTAGTGCAAAGATCAGACTCTTTCTACCATAATTGAACTTTGAAAGTTTTTAGAAGTGTTTCTGTGCAGTTAGAATTTGTAATTCATGAAAATTAAAGTGCTTCCCTAGATGTCTTCAGAATAAGCAGAATCTCATTAAGGAAAGATGTTTAAATAAGTAAACTAGAATGTAAAATTCAGAGGTCGGTTTTGCAATAAAACATATAAAGAGTAGGCTTTAGTATTCCCAAAGGAACATATAGCTTTTATTCAAAATTATGGCAGGAATATTATTTTTCAGCCTATTTTAATATCTTTGTGGTTTATCATGAAAAATGAGAACTAATCATCATCTTCAAGTATGTATTCTTCAAATTTCATTCAGTATTTCTTTTCTCTGATCTTGTTAACTCAGAAACTATTAGCTTTGTGTATTCCCTAGGTTTCTTTCCAGGCCAAGACAATACTAACCAATCCAATTTTAGGCATGCTTACAAATTATGTTGCTATATTGGACATAGTTAGACAAAAGGAAGCCAGGATAAATAAATGTAATGCATGATCCTAGATTAAGTTTTTTAATCATGGAGGGATAAAATTCTATAAAGGACATTAATGAGACAATTAGAGAAAATTGTATTTGGATTGTCTTTAGATATCAATAATATGCCATTGTTAAATTTTCTGAATTAGATAACTGTGGTTTTGTGACAGATTTATCTTTTTTCCTAGAAAAAGTATTTTAGGGAAAAAGGACATGTAGCCCATAATTTATTCTTAGAATTTGCCTCAAGGGAAATAAGTATGTTTGTGGAGAATGGGATTGAAAAAATTAATGTGGGAAAATACTAAAAATTGTTGAATAAAGACGTGGGAATTTTTGTGCTGCTATATAGCAGATCCTCCAAAATTTGGGAAATATTTTAAAATAATTTCAATGAAGCTTAAATCAGCCTATATTTTCATGTTATGTATTTTTCTAGGCCATAGGTTCATTGAATAAGTGACTTGGCAAAAAACTAAATTAAAATTCTGAACTTCAGGTGTATAGCACCATGTCATCATTCTGTGATCATATTCAGTATATGACACTAAATAAAATGTGCAAAAGTCACTGTTATTGCTTTGGTATAGATATTTCATTAGGCAATACAGTTGACTTGTAGGAATTTGAGAATTGTCCTAAATGTTTATGGATGTATAGGAATGTGTCTGTCTTTCCCTGGGGTTAATCCACCCCTCAGAATGTAAGGGTCAGTGAAGGGATGTGGTCTAGAGCAAGCTCAGTCACCACTGAGAATTTTGTGGATTGTTTTCAAAGAGAGAGATGCCATCTTACTCTTCCACAAAATGTCAGGGCCATAATTGTAGTATTTCTCCTGCATTTGGTCTTGTCTTAGGAAATTAGTTTTCTGAAGATCATAGTCTCAGTTACTACAAGAGTACACTTAAACCCCTTCTAGCAATCACTGAATTTTGGTATCCAGGGAAGTAAGTCATCAGTTCCATTTATTTTTCTATATATTATTTCACCATCTAAATAGTAAAACTGAAATAAATATATAGAGAACATTAAAAAAAAATCCCAGTTCATATCAGCCAATGAAATTCTATCCAGGAACTTGTGCTTTGTGTGAAAAGCAACCTCATTATTTGATATACTATAAGAAGGGCTGGTTATTTTGGATACTATGAAAAACACTTTAGTTGGTGGTACATGTGCACTTCTAAAATTCAAGAGCAACTATATGGTTAAAAAAAAAATGCCCATTGTCCAAGAGAACTGATCTTTGGGGTTTATCACTCCATCTCAAATTATGTGAAGAAATAGTTAAAATGCTTTACTTTGAGTTAACTATTTTTATTTGACCTCTAGAATTGAAGAAACATATTTCTCCCCTATTTCTCTTTGGCTTTCTGAAAACAAATACAAAAGTTAACATTCCTGAATAATGACAAAAGACACAGAAGCTGGACTTTTCAGAATTCCTATCTGAGCCCTAACATTGCTTTGCCTAAGTCGTTATTTCCAACATTGAGCATGGCACTTAATTTATTGTTCCTAGGGACGAAAATACTTTCCACATGGTGATGTTAAAGAGAATACATGTGTTAGTGCAGAACCAAGTTCTTTATAATAAATTCCCCTAGTGTATTTTCCTATTGCACATGAGCAAGCTTCTAAGAATTCTTGCCAGTATGGCTATATAAGTTGGAGAAAAAGGTATACAAATAATGTCTAAAGACTCAGGGTGAGCCAAAATGAAACAGATATATTTTGTTTAATCCTATAATATCTTATTTATAGAATGAATATTTAATTTTCAAATATTTAAACTGGCTTCTGGCTTTTGTCCGTGTTCAGCCTTCTTTGTTATACATTTAAAGTTGTTCTGGTAGTTGCAATTACAATATTAACATGTTCATTAATTTTTTATGGCTGGTGTTAAACACATTTTTTAAAAATATAGACACTGTGTAGTTTTTGGAAAACACAGCCCTCTTCTGTATTTGTAAAATTTCTCTTCTCAATGTCCAAAGATTTTTCAGTTCTCCCTCAGATGTTTATTCCTCCCTTTTCTAAATAGTAACCAGCATTTTCAAGGCTTTAAGAATTATTGCCAGTATGGCTATACAAAGTGGGGAGAAAGTTACACAAATCATGTCTAGAGGCTTAGAATGAGCCTACAGAAAAGCTGATACAAACCATTTAGACTATATAATTTTGAGAAATTAGCACAATTAGAATTTAATTACACCAAATCTAGAAATGAATGATTTCATTTGTTTGTACATTGTTGCACATGATGGGAGTAGTTATTATAGTATCCTAATAATAGTGTCACTGAAATTTCGGTTGATATTAAATGATGATTAATTATTTTTATTAAATATCAATATGAAAAAATTATCTTAAGGATTAGTTGGCTTGAATTTTAGTTTGTTAAGATAAAAACATTTTAGAATATGTACAGCATTACACACACACACGAATCTATTAATTCTGCTTGGGCTGAAGTCTCTTCCTACATGGGAGCACATTTACAGAATGGGGCATCCGAAATTCTTCATATGAAGACATAAATATGTAAATATGGCTCATTAAAGGGCTCTCCCTTTTTGTCCCCAGATTATACCTCAGGACACGCAAAGTTACCTATTTGCTTAAGAAAAGCATCTTCCAACCTGGGTTTCTGAATGTTAATTGATATTAAAATGAGTATTAAGAGAAAGAACTTCTTTGATGAAATGAAATTACATTTTTGGGGAAAACTATTCATCAACTATAAACAATTTGGAGGACTTCTCAGATGTTAGGGCAATTTGAAACTCTGGGAGGGGAAAATATATAGACTCTTTCCAAATTCTTTTTCCAGTGTAAAGAGATCTGGGAGAATATGTGACAGAAACTCTCTCCTCTTTATTCATTGTATTTCTGGTCATCATTACTCAATCACATTTCATTCATTCATCCCCAATCCCTCAGATAAATGTTATCAATGCATGACCTTTTGGTACATTACTGCACTCTCAGGGTTCACAGATTCTCATGTCTGTTGTATAACCTTTTTAAAATTTTTTAGATAGTATTTTTGCTCTTCACAAAATTAAAACACCTTGAGGTAATAGGCCATCTCACTATTCATTTGTTTTCTCTAAAACCTAACATAGTGCCCCGAACCTTATAGAAACTCAAAAAATATTTGCTGAAGAACTAAAGCTGTCTGTCTCAAATGTTTGCTGTTGGTTGCAAAAATTCCTCTAGAAGATAAATATTTTTTTTCCCATTTGATTATAAGTGGATTCGACTTTTATTTTAAATGCATCATTATACTCAATTTTACATTGGATTTGAGAGAAAAGGAGAGCAAATCATTATAACCAAAACTACTTACAAAATTCAAATTGAACAAGAATCATGCAAGGATGTTTTTATTAAGCTTCATGCTTACATTACAGCTAAGTATTTCAGGCATTACCTCATTTGAGAATCAGACATGAAATTCTAGGAAACTTGCAACAGATTTCAACGACTTGACAACTACTAGACCAGAACATATCTACAGTTAACGGGTATGTTTAGTACTTCAAGGGGATTTTAGGGGAAGAAGCTAAATGACAACTGGCCCGGTTCTATAAAGTGATTATCTTGGACAAGTAGCTACAAAGAAAAAGCATACAACTGTTACAGAGCTAGAGAGATCGTGAATCCAAATTCATTTTTTTTAGATGTAAAGACTGGGGAGTGGGTCACATATCAGCAGACAAATGATTCTTTTAGAATAAGCTACATGTCAGATTTTCTATGTGTCGTATTAATGCTAATACAATTCATTTATGTTTTAATAATCAAGGAAAGAACAATTTTGTATCTAAATCCCACTATAATCTCTAGTGTAGGAGATGCTTAATCACTGAGGGCTCTTCTTTCCACTTGTGTGGTTTCTTTATGAGTTCTTCTGAGAAATTCTCATTGTGACTGTCTTGACCTCTGTGTATTCATGGAGACCATATTCTCCCCTAGAGAGAAAAGAGAAAAAATTCATAGAATTTAGCACAGCAGTACACATGTTCTGTAGTCTGTGCTTAGTGACAAGTCTATTCTTGCTTATCTGGCTTGGGGCAATGGAAAATATTTTCTGTGTACAGAGCATTTCAAATAGCAGCTAGTCAACCATAAGAGATTCTCTGTGGGGAAATTTGAGGCAATTTTTGTTTGCATTTTAAAATACACACTCAGTGATTTTTCACAGAAATTGTTCATTTTAACATTGTCCTACTTGACTACAAAAGAGTTTCACACACAGAGAGATTATTCAGTTCAACAAGAATTTTATTCTTTGAATTTTGGCTCAAATAAATATAGTGTAAGAGGAGAAATAGTACTATATTATCACTCAATAGTACAGAAAAACTGTAATTTCAAGCACAGAAAAGATACATTAAAGAGTTCATGTTAATGTATTTTCTGTGTGACTGAGTCTAAAGTTTTAACATCTAAACATGCTGTTCTAAAAATGACCATTAACAACCCTTAAAATACAACATCCCTACATGTACTTTTAACATTATCTTTAGATTCTTGGAGGAAAAAACAAAATTTAGTGTTAGAGATTTTTTTAGTTTCTTGTATCATTGTTTTCTTAAGACCAGAGAGTTTATTAGCCTGTGTTCAATTCTTCGAGCTTTTTATGACTATAGGTTTTTATTATTCATATCTATTGCTTATATAATTCTTAAACCCAACCCAAATAAGCAGTCATTAATCTGACTTATTTGGGTTCCTGGTATCTAACCAGTTTTATTTAAACCTCCCACCAGTTTTAGAAACTATGACTTACCTGTTCAAGAGATAACTAAAGGAATTAGGCTAGTTATTTTCCACATTATTTTGATGAGAAAATTAAATTACATGTACATGGGACTATTCTTAAAATCATAATTTTCATGCATATGTAGGTGTCCTGAGAAAAGGGATCTTGACCTTTTCTACTCCTCCCTTTTGTTGATACAGACAGGTAAGTAGAAGACATCTTTTTCTCCTGTGTAACCTAATCCTCTTATTCTGATTATTTTCTTAGGCTATTAAGCTTCTGAAATGCCTTCTAAAAGCTTCAATGAGCATGTTCTTCAAAGTAATTAAAGGGTTTATAGCCTCAGTGGTCAGAGATCCATTAATGTATGATATTTTAATAAGTATTGTATCTCACAAATTTCAATAAATTAACCTATGATTTTTGCCACTAGACTCGCCATTATATTTTGGGTCTCACAGATGCTTGAAACTTTCAAAAGAGTAGTAGGTGTGATTATTGTCATACTTAGGCTGAAATAAGTCCTGCTCTTTAGTATTCCTATGTCTATGTTGTATCTATAGTGTGACACAAGCACATTTGCTTATATTCTATCTTACTGGTTGTGACTTGCTATAATCTTCAGTGTACCGGCCCACCTGATGCTGATGGGGAGAGATCCAAGAACCTGCATTTTTAGCAATCTTCTAGGTGATTAGAAGCTTCTTCTCTAATCACCTAAGGTCTATGCTAGCAATGAGGAACAAGTTATATCTGTTTTCCACTCTCTCCTGAGCCTAGCACTGTTCAGTAGGTTCAAAGGAATTATTTGCTGCACTAACCTGAGATATATAATCAAGCAAAAAGCATTCATCCTAGAGCTCTCTATAAGCCCAGTAGTTTATATTTCAATTCTCCTTTTTTTTTTTTCCCAAAAGGAATAGAAGGAAAGAAATAGTTTGTGAGGAGCTAAGAGCCAGTAAAGTTTAAAGCGGTCTCTTAGTAAAGTCTCAAGTGACCTGTGCTAACCTAAGTGAAAATTAGTGCAACTACACAAGGAAGAATTTCTGCCATTTAATTCATGCTGCTACCAGCACTGGTATCTGAGAAGCAAATCTAGGATTGGGCACTCAGTTTTGTTACTGTAGGGGCTTTGTCTGCCATGATTTTCAACTTTTTGAAGACTTGTTTCCCATCTGATCATCTCTGTCTTTCTCTGTATATTTTAGTAAAAGTTATAATTGAGCTTTTAGGAGGCATCTGAGATTATCTCTTTAATAATAATTCTTAAACACCATACAGCAAATTACTAGATTATTAAGTTCACCAAATTCATTTCTAGATAGGCATGAACAGTAACTTCATTGGTGGAATTTTGGAAGTAAAAAATAGTCTATAATAAAAGGAAAAGGATGCTTTGGTGGTGTGTATGATAAAGTAACATCTCAGGAGGTGTGATCCTGTTTCCTGAGATCATATACAGTGTTGTATATTAATAATAAATCTATATTATAACAAAATATTAAAATTAATAAATCAAAATGGAAATTTTATCCCAAAATATAGCAAAACATTGTCTTTTGTATTTATAAAAAGGAAATTGTACACACATTCTGGATGTAGGATTGACTCCTGTTTTTCATTCTTCTCTAGTTCAATTTCCTTCTGTTTAACCAAATTTTATTCAATAAAATTAATATGTTTAGGCTACCTTAGTTTAGCTATTTTGTCCCTTTTATTTTATCTTCAGCATTCCTGGGAAATGTGTTAGAAAACGGGACCAGTGATAAAATTACTGCCCTCAGAATATTCTAACATTTGTTGTAACTTTTTGGACTTCACCATGCCAAGGAATTCTGCAAAGTAGATATTAAAGTAAAGGAAACAGAAATAGAAGAGGCCATTTGATGATTCCCTACTTTGTGATAGTTAGACTGCTAAGAAAAGAATATGAAGTATGTCATTGAATTCTCATAAACATATTAGAAGATGTAAATATCTCCATTGAGGATAGCAAGAAATAGACACCTAAACATTAGGGAATCTGAACCACACTGCATGAATGGCCAGCCGTAAATTCAAATGCAGTTTGGTTAGTCACCAATTCTGTTCTCTCTACTACACTAAGTACTTTTCAGGAGTTGTCAACTTCCCTAACAACAATCTAAAGATACTCATGAATTTTCGCTGCTCCAGGAATTAGCCAGTCTTCTTGAATTCAAAACTTCTTACCTGTTTAACTCTGAAATCATACTTTCCATTTCCAAAAATCCCCACTAGTCATTCAAATTCACAGGTCCTCAATGTGCTACTTGTTACTTTCTGTTTAAGAAAACCCTCTTCTTTTCTTACTGACATCCTATGCTGCTTTCCTGCTCTTCATTAAGTCCCAGTTGTACTGTGAGATCTTTTATTTATTGTTTTGTCAGTTTTCATTAACCTTTTATCCACTGAAACCCACTCTGGTAAAAATCACAAAATCTAAGCGTGGAAGGGCGTTCATAGACCTACTTCATTCTCACACTCCTGTCCCTGCCCACAACTGCTGAGCTCCAATGAACACAATGAAAGTCAGTTATCCTAAATGTTATATTCTGGTGGTATCAGATTTCCTGCCTTTCGGTACTAGGCTTTAAGAAAGAACATAAGCAAATTTTAATTCAAATAGGCCCTGGGAGCAATAAACTGTTTCAAGATAAGTATCTTAATAGAAAGGAATTCTTACAACTCTCGTCCATTTCCAGACATCTTGAATCCACCAAAGGGGCACTGGGCAGACACCACACTATAGCAATTCACCCTGAAAAGAAGTAAATTAAAAGACATCCTTACCAATCCCATTAATGTCAATATGGCATGCTCAGTATGAAAAAAAAAAAAAAAAAGGCAGCACTGCTAAAGGGCATGAGAAGGGTACGTGTCTGTATTCAGACTACGTAGAAATAGAATGGAACACCTTGGGAGTATATCACATCTCTAAGAAGTTTTAGTCTGACTTATAATAGATGGAACAGGCAAGGTGCCACAAGAAAGAGGTATGGTTCACTAGGAGTTTGTTTGATGGCTGCCCTTTACTGCCTATATTCAATAAGCTTTCAACAATAAAAAAAAAATTTCTTATTTTATGACTATTTTTAAAATTTTATTTGTGTATACTTTACATCATTGTAAAACTGATGTAATTTTACACCTTTGCTTTTTTCTCTCAGCTGTAGGCCCCTTAAAATTCTCACTATCAATTCACCTGGACACCATCACCATAGAGTTTTGTGCTCTTAGCTTAACAATTATTTTAAGATTTGTAAGCAGACAAGGATACACTTTCTTTTGCAGTTGTGATATGTGTCATATTCCTCAGCTCACCTTTTTTCATTAACTGGTTCAATAAATTGCTTAAACAGAAGCCTTGATAAGAGTTGAATATCATAATTTTTTGTTGTAATTTCACAAGATATGTAACAATACTAATATGGACAAATGTAATTAAAAAACATGAATCATTAGATTTAAACAAATACATACTAAACAATGAAGACAAAGGAGACCTTATAAGGCAGTTATATACAAAATAACCAATTTATTTAGCTTTGAATTTTTTTCTGGTGATCAGAGAATAATAAAATATAATTATCTACATGATTCTAACTATACACAAGAGAAAAAGAGTATTATTCAAACAAGAAGCAATGCATTTGTGTGTGTATGTGTTTATAGAAGAACTGGGGCATAGGCCAGAGCTGTGGGGGGTGTGAGAGGATTCACCAGAGACAAAATGGGGAGCAGAACATGCAGATTTACTGAAGTACACTGCTAAGGGAAGCAGCAAGCAAGAAAGGAGAGGTCTGCTGTGCCATGTAGGTCAGCTCCTTGGCCAGAGATCAAACTCAGGCCATGTAAGTCATAGGCCTGAGACTTAACCCCAAGATCATCAGGGAAGCCCAGAAGAAATGTACTTTTAAAAACTTGCCTTCTTCATGGTACTAAAATAGATCAACAATAGTGTGACTTCCAAATAAATTGTATTATGCTTTCAATTGCTCAGTCATTAATTTTATCCTGAGATAAAATACAGATATTTTCTTAGCTAAAGGACTTACTATCCCAATTCCCAGAGCTCTGTGTTCCCTTTGAACCACAGAGTTATCCAAATCTCTTCTATTGGAGACTTGAATATATTTAAGCTTTGAAAAGACAGCTTGCTCAGCTTCCCTTTAACTTCTCTTTAAACTGAAAAATAAGATCCTTACTTAAAATTTATGGGTAAAATCACAGCAGTTCTGGAATTCAATAGTTATTTTGAAAGCAGTGCAGCAACTGTCTGCAACAATGTCAGACACTTTTATGTTCAAGGATATAGAGTAGTAAGAATATGGTCGCCTCTGTTTTAATGACACAGCAATTCCTGGCCAGGGTTTCCCACACCACCGGGTGTAATAATTACATAACACGTTTCTTAAACAGAAATATAATATTCTGTTATTCCAAAATCAAAAACCTGAAATTTGTCTTTGTTAAAAGTACAGTAAATGCATTTGCTCCTTGACTCTACAACAAGATCAAACTATTTTAAATCTACAAATGGAGAAATGGGAAACATTCAGTTCTAGAAAACTGCAAATTCAAAATACTCAGCCTTGTCAAACTGATCACCTTCTATGAGTCTTGCTTGTTATAAAGGGAGGTGCTAGGTCCATAAACCCTAGTTCGGCTCCTTAAATGCTAGGTAATACCAGGAAAACTTTTTTAGCTTCTCTAAGCATATGTTTCCTCCTGAGGGAATGATGATGATAGTATTTAATACAGTTTCAAGGCAGAAGTAAAATTCTGAATATAATGGGCATCTTATGGTACTGGCACATAGCAAATCTTTAGTAAATAGTAGTGGGATTTTATCAATAACCTTATAGAGAAATTCTACACCAGTCACCAGTCATACTGTTTCAGAAAAGTTTGCTAAGTTTTAAGACTCTGAGAAAGAAAACTTCTCAATATAGGAGGAGTCAGGCTTTTGAGTGGTGATCCTGGGTTCACTCAAGAATCACAAAGTAGTTTTTAAATGTATTCTTTAAATAACAGACTCAGAGACAGATAGTTATGTGTCAGCCTAACTGAGAAATGTGATGTTAGGCAATTTCATCATTGTGCTAACATCACAGAGCATAACTATATGAAGCAAGCAGTTATAGCCAACTATCCACTAAGGCTTAGTAAATGCCCAGTGTATACACTAAGGCTGTAAAGACTCTTGGGGCCACTGTCATTTGTGCTGTCTGTTCATGGTTGGGTAAAAGGTCGTTAAGCAACTAATGACTGTAATTAGTGTTTGTGGCATACCCCTTTCTCACCTCAATCGGTCCACAGAGGACTCTATATACAGCCAGAGTTGAAAATCACAGGTATTGGGACTGAGATAGGTTTTAATCTCAGCTGTTTTTTATTGTGTGACCTCAATCATTTACTTAGCCTTACAAAACTTCAGTATTTTCACTGATAAATGTAACATAGCAAACAGTTGTGTGATAAAAGGAGAAATGAAAACAAAGATGTACCTATACTATGAAAACAAAGAATAGTACCTATCGAAGGCTATATTTTTATTGCATGATTACCTTTTAATCGTTTAAGTTGGTTAAGACTAACACATCCAGGGCTATCAAGTGGGACAAGGATTGTTTGGCTGTCTCTGAAGGATAAATACTTTGCTACATCCAGTGGATTTTTAATTGCAATAGGTCTGATATTTTTGAGCTGAAAAATAGCCTGAGTTGCTACCAAGACTTGGGGAGGGAATAAATGAGGTCTGATAAGACAAAGTTGCCCCCAGAGCAACCCAGAAATGGGACTGACCGGGGAAGCAGCAGTGTGAGTACAGCATTTACATTCTAAAATGACATATAAAAATCAACAGGAACATGGTCTCAAAACTCATTATGTTTTTCCAAATTTAGACCTTCCTATTACAGCAATCCCAGAAAAAGAAGCTGATACAGAAATTAAAAATTTGCATACATAAAGGTACTGAATAAGTACTGACTTACTATGTAGTTGACTTCATCAACACTCAACTTGTCTTTTTTTTTTTTTTTTTAAACCAGCATACCAAGGACTCAAATTATTTAGTAATATTTATATTGTCTTACCCAAATCTAATTTGGGCAGGCAATTTCAGAAGGTTGGATGGAATTAAAGAAAATTCCCTTCTGCAGTTCTACGATAGCTTTTTGTTTGTTGCTTTTCTTTTAAGGTAGCAACTCCTTTTTTCAACAGGCCATGTTATGCAAAAAAAAGAGGAAAGGTCTTTGACAAGGTTCAAAGCAACCTGTTAATATGATTAAAATACAAAAGGCACTATTATATATGTCTGACTTACCACACTGTCCCGGCCTGCAGAGCAGAAGAGACTGTTATTGCTTTGTCAAGGTCTTTGGTAAAGATTCCCGCTGATAAACCATATAGAGTATTGTTTGCTCTCTTGATCACGTCATCTAAACTTTTAAACTTCATAATTTGCTGCACTGGCCCAAAAATCTATACCACAGAAATGAATGAAATAAAGATTTTAGTTGATTGATATTTATATTTTTTCCTATAAATTAGCTAGAATAACAGTTTTGTCCCTTTTCTAAAGCTTATGTGTAAGAACCAAAATGGTAGCTGCTGGAATGATAAAGACAGGTAAGAGTCATGTCTTATATTCTCTTTGGAACAAGACTGGATGCAAGTAAATAAGGCAACTTTCACATTGGAGTTGTGATTGTGTATGAACTCATTAACTTCAGAGTTTCTTTTCCATTTAGAAACACTTTAAATTATCTTCCTTGTTCTCCATATTCCAAGTCACTATGTAAATAAGAAATCTGAGAAAGCAGTGCTTCCTCTACTGGATGAATGAGTAATTAATTACTGTCTGCTAGTAATTTATTTTTGAGACATTAGTGTATGTCACCAACCGAGATGTCACCTATATTAATAATTTATATATGTCAAGTTAGGTGAATTTTGGTCAGATGCTCCACATCAACCAAATCTTAAGTGACTCACATAAACCAAACAGAATCACTTAATACTGCAAGAATTTAAATAAGGGGAGGTAAAAAATCAGAACAGGTAGGTAGTTTTCAGGTTTCTATCACTTGTCTTAGTGTTGGAGTAGAACAGCTACCATTCATCAGAAGCTAAATATAAATTCTAAAATTGTAACTATAATCACGATACTGTAACCTATGTAGCCGCTACTAAGATCAATATGCTAATATTTTATATAACCTCAGTTGAACACAGTTCATGGTTCCAGGTCCCTATTCTGAAGTAGCACACAAGTGATAAGTATATTGGAAGACACATGATTTCCTTGATTGAAAAGAATGCTTCATTAGTCCTTTCTATCTTGTATTAATCAATACTTACTAGAACAGTAGTTCTAGTAAGACAACTATTTGTCAATAAATGCAAAAGTTATAATTCAGTTGGGGACTAAATCAGTGTGGAGAAACTAAGTATATTAAATCATCCCTATGCTTTGTAGTTTTTGTTATTTGTTCCCTATTTTCAAATCTGATTGTATACTTTTACCTTGGTTTAGTAGCTTTGGTGGTAAAGAAAAATCTCTGCCAGATTCTCTGTCATATCAGACATGAAATGCAAATTTATTGAATGAAAGGATTATGATTCAGTGTATTTGACTTGTTAGAGCCTTCTTGTTGTAGTGTTAAATTATGTAACATGTGTCATAGTTCATAGCTAATAAATCTATCTCTGTATTTGTAAAGCCTTAGTGCCTTCACACATCCTAAATGCAAACTAGCCTCTCTTACTTACACCTTTTGTCTCTGGGTAACATTGTTCTTAGTGTTAATGAACTTGTGTTTACCAAATACTTCTCTACAATATATTCTTCTAGAAAATTTGGGAAGAACAAGAGTCAAAAAATATATGGCCAAGAGCATATGGAGAAGGGGGAGGGAAGTGAAGTATGATGTGACTTTAAATATACGGAAGGTTCTTGTGTGGAAAAAGGCTAAAGGGCAGATATGGACCAGCAGATAGAACATTAGAGGAGGTTCCTAAGTAGCCAGAGGCAGACATTTTAATGATTAACATTGTCTAAACATGGAAATCTCTAAAGACTTAGTGTGATACCTAATGCTGATATTTGAAATGACACTGGCTGGCTATTGTTCAAGAGCAAACTGATGGGACATAATAAGTATTGTAAAGATGGTCTTAAATTATGCCTTCAGCTTTACAAATACTGTAATATCGCAAGTCATTTGAACCCTAGTTCTTGGTGTGTATTGACTGATTCTGACTTTAAATCCATATTTTAAGATCTTGTTTTAGATGGTGGAAATTGTCTTGAATAGTTTATTTTGATGGCATTATTTTAAAAGTAGTATATGGGATTTTCTTAACAACATAAACATGTGCAGAATACTGTAAGCAAAAGTGTTATGTGAGAGTGATTAGTGATAGGAGTATAAACAGAATAAAGTTAGCAAAACTGTGATGCCACTGAGTGTTTATCAGTAAGAGCATATGTAAGATAAATGTCAGCATATGTAAGATAAATTGTTTTGCTTCTCAATATGAACATATTGAGAGACCCTTGCACCATGCTCATCATGATAGTGAAAAGGGTGTCATCATGTAACGGCCACCTAAAATTAAATGCTGAAAGTTTTTGAGACACTATTTGAGTGTTTGGTCTGGGCAAGGAGACTCTTTGCTGATCTAAGTAGCTCTCTAAAGACCTTAAGACATTGGCTTCTGTTGAGACAAAGTCTAATCTCACTCCCAGGGCAGTGATGAGAACTTCCCACAGCCTCCTGAAGGAGCTTATCTTGCCTGCTAACACTGACTCCTTGTTTTGCTGGCATTGAACTCTAGCAATAAGACTTTGAGTTGCCATCAGCAGCAGGACCTCAGCTCCTGACTGACTGAGCTGGCCCTCAGAGCACAAATGTATATATCAAGTTACAGCTCTACTAAAGTTGGATTTTATTTCTTTTAGTCTTCCTCTACTTAGAACAATAGTGTATTTGCTCTATCATTGGTCTTGAGTATGTCACTTCCTTATTAGCTTGTTAAAAGACTTTGTCCTGTACCCTACTGATTTCTGTTGTCATGTTATATATGTCACAGAGAACTGTGCTAAATTAAATACTGGCAAAGACAATCAAAGTCTCCAGGCATACACATTGCTTGCTCTGTAAAACAAAAGAAAATATAATTCACTTTCGTCATCTGTAAATTTGATTTTTGGTCTCAATTATCTACAGTATTCCTTTTAATACTAACACTATCATTTTCAACATCCTACTTCCAATATCTCCCATGAGATTTTATTTATATTTAAAGATTTATTTTTTATTATGCATACAAGAACTGGGTATAGGCCAAAAATGTGAGGAGTGACAGGATTCACCAGAGACAGAGTAGGGAGTAGGACAGGTAGATCTACTGAAGTACACTGTTGAGGGGAGCAGCAGGCGTGTCAGGAGAGGTCTGTCACGCCATGTGGGTCACCTCTCTGGTCAGGGATCAAACTCAGACCATAGTGGCTGGTGATAGCTTGATAGTACTGTGACTTTAACCCCATGGCCTCATCTATGGGATTGTAAAGTGTTAGATTATGTCAGGTTTGAATGGAAAATGAAGCTAATAATAGCAACCGCTGCACAAGCAGAAGGGAAGCAATAAGATTTGTGCTATATGCTCAAGCTGCCTTTAACTAGACGTGTAACCTAGTTATTTTAAACTGAGTCTTAGATTAGTCATCTATCAATTCATGTGAACTTTTGGAATTGGCTTCCCCCCCCCCCATCACTGCAGATTCATCTGGTGTTTTTATGTATTACTCTTGACATGACAAAATTATAGAAATAAAAAACAGATTAGTGGCTAAGGGGAAGCCACAAATTAAGGATGGGGTATAGTAGGAGGGTTATGAATTTTGGCTACTAAAGGAAAACATAAGGGGTTCATGTGGTAATAGAATATTTTGTATCCTGTCTTAGTGATTGAACATATACTTGCTATGACTTTACTATAGTTTTGCAAGATGTTACTATTGAATGAAAGTAGGTAAGAGTACCTGGATCTTCATTTCTCAAAACAACAACTGAACAGAGAATTATCTGAGGATAAGACGTTTTACTAAGAAAATGGCATTTCACTTTATCCTTTGCCAATTATTTTCAAATATATCACTTCCAAAAGTGAAAAGGCAACAATAAAGATGGAATTTTCTTTGTCATTATTTTGCATTTGTGAAGGAAGCACCTAATTTTTCTAGGCATCTTTGTCTGCGTTTGGCAGAAATTCTTGGCTACACCTAAGAATTCCTTATTATCACAAATAACTGAAAACTTAATCAGATGCAGAAATGAAGAGTAACTTTTACTGAGAAAGATGTTTAAAAAGCCAAGAACTTGAAAGGGACACTTTGCATACAAACATGAAAACAAAATATGATAACAAAGGGAACAGGACAGAATGAAACCATTACCTCCTCTTTGGCAACACGCATCTCATCTGAAACATTGGAGAAAACTGTGGGCTGGATAAAGTACCCTTTATTTCCCCATGGGCCTCCTCCACATTCCAGTTTGGCCCCTTCTTTCTTTCCACTCTCAATGAGGTCAAGTATTTTTTCATATTGTTCCTTATCAATCTATTTCAAAAATACCACAAGAAAAGGGGTGGAAGTAGTTAGCAACCTGTAAATATAATACATTGCTCTGCTTGTTGATGAGGACTTCAAAATGCTAGGATGAATTGTTATCAAAGACTCAGTCAAAACAGCTGACAAGCTCAGAATTCTCTGAATATACTTAGCTCTCAAGACTTGGAGAAAGAGACTGAAGATATTTACATTTAGCATTTGTTTTACAGTTATGTAAGAAAAGCATATTTACCATTGCAAACACATGCAAACCTTTTCACATAACCATCATTTGTTTACATTGGAAGAAATGCCTGCTAATAATCAACACACTTACCTAGAGACTGGAAGCCTAACTGGAAAGAAAAAAAAAGGTGAAGGGATAAAAAGAGAAATTTGATATTGGGTTTAATTAGCTATGGCAGTTGGAAAGCAGATGCTTTTGGACTTGAAGACGACTCCTAGACCTTTAGTTAGTCTTTTCTTTCCTAACCCATCCCTTTGGGCCTGAGTCACACCTACCACAGCCCAATTTATTGTTCCAGTTCAAGTACCTCTGGGGTAGTCAGTAGATTTGGTTCCAATTTCTAGCCTGTCCCAATTGTTAACCACTCTTCTTAGCTAAATGTGCCCTATAGAAACAGATGATAAAAATTACATAAATGGATTATAATCCATTATACTTAAGTGAATTATAAGACAATATTTTTATAAAGAAAAAAAATGAGACCAGAACTCTGGTAGGGACACCAATATACAGACCTCTCTGGGGGTCACTATTGCATCAGTTTCTATTATTGCAGATTGAAAGACTGGATGAGTATTGGACTCAAAGCACTGGTGAAGGCTGCTTGGTCTCAAATGTGGCCAAAGGTTAAGTTTTATATTTTAAAGGAAGGAAAAACAGAAGAGATGCAGGAGTTACTGTGGGGGCCTCTGAACAATGTAACTGTGTTATCTCTTAAAACAGGTTCTTTATCTTCTTTGGCCCTTTAATCTCTCAATTACCTTGGCCCAGAAAAAGTTTCATAAAATGCTAACTGCAAACTACCCTGTGACCAAATCCAGTTAGAGTCAGTGTGATTTGAAACTAGAACCCATTTTCTAAAATTTGCCACAGTAGGTGGTACAGGGTTGCTACATTTCACCACAGTGCACCACAATTTAATTGAATATCCAAAAAGAGAACATTCCTCTTAAGCAGATTAAGCTAATTGTAGTGTTAGTTTAATAAGTGGCAACATTTAAATTAATGCATATTATTAAATACAATCAGACCAAGAAGTAATGTTAGGGAGTGCTGTCTGGTAAAGATACTCTAGTTTGTCAGTGAAGGCCCCATTTGTCACACAAAGCTCTTCTAGCCTATTCCAAGGTATTTACCTGATGATGCTTTCAAAAATCGTGATTATTTAGGTTTTTATTTTAAGATATATTCCGTAAGTCATAACTCCTCCTAGATTGTGAACAGATACTTAGTGACAGTTGGATTTCTCTTTATGCAATGAAAATGATTTATTTCTTTAAAAACATAGATGGTCACCAATTCCTAAAAATGTAGGCATTCATATTTGAATATCTGGCTATTGACAATGTGATCCTATAATCTACAGGAAAATATCCTTGTAGGGCCTCACTTAGATCAACTCCAACAGAATTGGAATCTTTAACTAGGTCAGGTGACTCATACCCACAGCAGAGCTTGAGAACATTGCATTATAGTGCAATGAGGAACAATGACAGCAATATTCAGTATACTTAGAGACCCATTTCTGATTTACTATATGCAGACTTTAACCTCATAAATGCAGATTAACCATATCTGAAGTAGATATTCCTTTCTATCCCAGGAACTTATCAAGAATGTTGTGATGTGGCCCTTTATTGTGTAACAGTAATAATTACTCCAAAGAAGATGTAAGTGATAGGTGGCATATGTGGAACTCCAAAGTGTATACAGAAATGTAAACAAGAATCAAGAGAAAGGCAGGTTGAGGAATGCCAGAAATTTACAGCATTAGTTTTTTTTTTTCTCTCGCATCTTTTAAATTCCAGCTTTAAAAACATTCCCTAAGAGCTGTTTCTAGATATGAAAACTGGATACTGGATGCTTTCATTACATGTGGGAGTTAGATTCGTTTACTGTTTTTAATCATCCAGCTGATACTGTATCACCACCTGGGAAGATGTGTAGATGGGAAATAATCATATTCAATACAACTAGGTCTCAGGAGGGTACTTAATCCTTGTTCCAAGAGAATGCTGTTCCTCCTAATGTATACTCACCTGAGGCCCTTGACTGACTCCTGGGGTCAGAGGATTCCCAAGTACATACTTCTTAGCACGCTCAACACTCCTTCGAACAAATTCATCATAAATTGATTCTTCCACAAAAAGCCTGGATGCCGCTATACAGCATTGACCTTGGTGGTAGAATAAGCCCAGGTGTGCAAATTCAACAGCAATATCCACTGCAAAGAGATTGTTTTTCAAGCTTATATATTGCTATATATAATTCTCAGAAGCAGTATGATGGTATAGGAAAACCATAATTTGTGTAATCAGACTTTAATATATTTGATCTCTCATTAGGTGACAAATTAAACCTTTTAATCTTTTATTTGCTACAGAAATGCTAGCACACATAACAGACTATGAAGAAATACTGGTTATTATACTAACTTTAATATGAATATTACCAAGAATGTTGACTGCGTCATAAGATCAAGTCTTACGGAAAAAAATATATAATTACAAGTATAAATGGATATGTGTACATAAATATGTATTTGCATTTATACATGTAATTATATGATTGACAATGAAAACATGAAGTATCTATTGCATTAAATAATTTCAAAACATCTTAAACACCCTGATTGATAGGAAAAATGGCATTTCCGGGGTAAAATCTAGTATTTTGAATTTCTTACCTATTTATAATTCTGCTCTGGGAAAGATATTTTCAAAACCTAAAGCATATTAAGTTATACCTATAAGCTCTTCCTACTCATTTGTTTGAAGTGTTGGAATGTATTTTAAAAGGAAAAAAAAAAACATTTTACTAGCAGATCCCTTTATAACCATCAAAAAAAAAAGTTTTCTTTGAATTTTAATTTTCTAAATGCTGATGATTTAATATTATACCAACTGGATGTTGTTATATTTTTTCTGTGAAACAATCACATCTACTTAAGTTGTGGCAGCAGTTTATAGAAAGATTTGATAAAACGGGAATTTTGCTATGCTCATAGATTAAGAAATATAGCAATATATTTTAAAAGACTGGTTCAGAACACAATAACAACATAACCAATTCCATGAGCCATTTGTGTTTACTGCTTTATAGCAATAATGCATTTGTTAAAGACTAGGATAAATTTTTGTCCTTCTAATTCTGTTACCGAACTTCCATTTAGAATATCACTTTGATATTCTATTTGGCAATATAATGAACCTAGTATGTTATGTAGTGCAGTCACATGATTATAGATTTAATATATGCAAATTCAGCTGCACTTTTTAGAAAAATAATGATAAATTACTTAAATAACAAATTTCATTTTCATCTGGCTAATTTTATGAGTATCTATCTGATCCAAAGTGGAAGGAGACGACAAACTGCTCTGTCTGTAGTTGGTCCCAGTCCATCATACCTGAGGTTATCATACCATGTTTAACATGTTTAAATTAAACAGATGTGCATGCATACCTGTATACATGTATGTGCATGTGTGTGCATGTGCGTGCACACACATATATATACATGTATCCGCACACAGTGCATAAATACACATTCCAAACCATGAATAAATAGTGTCATTAGATTTAGCTAGTTGTTCCAACTTTAGGACAACTTAAGAGAATTTTATGAGTAATTTTGGGTTCCTGTTAATTACTTACACTAGAAGCAAACCACTTTTATAAATTAAACCAGACACCAAAGAGGGTAAAGGGTAAATGCTCACAGAGAGGCTTATACTCACAGTCTGCATCAGCAAACACAATGCAAGGGCTCTTCCCCCCCAACTCCAGGGTCACCCTCTTCAGATTGCTTTTCCCAGCAGCTTCTTTGATCATTTTGCCAACCTGAAGTGGAGCATTACAAAAGAGGAGGCTTAATCCACACTTATGGAAACAGGTTTATTTAGCATTTTAAATTTATATGATGTTTGTGTCATAGTTAAGTTTCTTTTGGGAGGAACATTAAATGATATTTCTTAAGATCTGACACCTTCAAAGAGCAAAGGCTCCTCCATCCAAGCATGAACATACAGTGCATCAGATAAAGTTCAGGAGAACAGATAGAGACGTGGTTGTTGATCTGATGTTCATGGTTACAAAGGAGCTTTTTTTAAATGTTAATTGGAATTTCATCTCACTGATTATGGATGTGTACAGGATTCACACTTCTCGACTTGACTTTTCTTTCAGCTACTGAAACCCAGAAAATTCTGTCCAGATAAAATGGCATATTCACCATCCACTGAATCTCATTCTACAGTTTCATTGTATGCCTAACCTAACCTGGGCTGCTTCTAATCCTATCCTTCTTTGGGGTCCAGCTCATATCTTTTTTTTTCAATGAAATAATATTATTTTACAACATTGTATAGCTTTCAGGTGCCAGATATATCGACTACCTTATATAAGTTCACCAGAATTTTAGTTTCCATTCATCAGCATACACACAGTTGAAACCGTTCATCAGATCTACCCATCCCATTTTCCTCTTCTGATAATCACTATTTTGTTCTTATAGTCTAAAAATTGTTTCATTTATTCCATTCATTTGTTCTTCATGTAGCATATGAGTGAAATCATATGGTACTTCATTAAGCATAATACCCTCTAGATCCATCCATGTTGCTGTAAATTACAGGATTAAATGTTTCCATGTTTCTTATACGCACACACACACACACACACACACATATGGATAAATAAAATCAACTATAGAAAATAAACTTGATGGGAAGTGATTCATAAGGATGTATATATATTTATCTGTCCATCCACCCATCTACTTGAGTGTTACTGGTCTTTGAAACCTTTTCTGATTACACTAGGCAGAAATGATCTTTTCTTCCCCTGACCTCCTACAGTAACTCCATGAGAACTTTTTCACATTTTCCCTCAGTTTGCATTATTTGTATACATATCAATTTCCCAAACAAATGTCATCTCCTTGGTACGAGACAATGGCTATTCACTGTAGGGCTCTACTAGCAATTTATATCACAGTGGATGCTCTTAACTATTTGCTTGCTGACTGACAGATCCCTCCCACCTCACAATTCTTCTCTCCCCTCTTTCTCTTTCCTGTCACATTTTTTGAACAATGGAGTTAGAAGGAAGAAATTGGATCTGGACTCTGCTGCCACTTCAGTTAGCTGGAATCCTACTGTGCTGGTTTCTTCTTTAATGCTAGTTGCCTCTCTTCTGAGAAAGATGTTTTTTTTTTTTTCTTTATTTTTTTTTTCTTTGTGATTCTTCCCATCAAGTTTATTTTCTGTGGTTTTTATTTCTCCATCTCTGAGACCTGGCCTGTTTAAAAACTAATTCTTCTTTACAACTTTTATTGAGGTTAATGCACTAAAATGGTTTTTGCCTTTCTTTTAGAAAGATGATTCATTTTATCTTACTGCTTTTATTCTTTACATTTCTTTTCCTACTGACTCATCAAATTCTAATAAGTAGTGTCTATCTCAACTGACAAAAGTTAAGTAGATAGCTGCTAAGTGGATGTTTAAATTTTATGAACTATTACTTTGAATGACAGAGGAGAACATTAATTAGTCTGTTAAGGTTTTCCTCTTATTTAAAGACTACATCAAATCCTTAAATGTCAGATATATGGTTTGCAATAGGGAAACCCTGTCTGAGCTGAACTTTTTTTTTCTCCACATTTTTCTTCCAGATAGTATTGCGTAGTACCACTTACAAGAAATTTGATTTAAAATGATTATTAGTTTTCTGTTTCCTAGAAAGTATTCTTTGTCTTTCCCTATTTGGATTCCTCAAATTCTTTCTGCACCCTTTGCTTTTTGTTCTTTTTAAAAATTACTTATTTATTTGGAAAGGTTGATGGAAATACTTTAAAGTAAAGGTAGTAATATCAGAGACATTTTTCTAAGTTCTAGATGTCAACAGAATAGGATGAAGAATGGTTAGAAGTATGGATGAGAATGAAATATACTCTTGCTTAGTACAATCTCAAATGCCAAGTAAAAAATTTGAGTATTCTCAAAAGTCTAGCTAAAGTCAAAATTAGGAAACATCCATTTTCACCCCATGATTTTGTTCTATTACTTGGAAAAAAGCAAGAACTCATTGTTTTTCCCCAAAGAGGTCTACAGTGAAGAAATAAGAACTTCTTAAGACCACTGTAAACAGTATGTTCCATGATACTGTAGCATTGCCATGTGGGATGGAAGTAGAGAATATCATTAAAATATCCTACATTTACTACATCTTTCCACAATATGGGCTGGATTTATTTTAAAGGACTATTGCAACATTAAAGTTCTTACCATGCCAGAAGCATTTTTAGAAAGCAAGTCATTATTACAAAGACCACAAAAGAGATAATCCACTGTTTGCCTCTTTCAAGGCATTTGACAACTTCCTATCTGCCAAGAAACAAAATTGAAACTAGAAGACTAGTCAGAAAGGCTGATTTTTCTGTGTGTAATTCCTTAAAATTAGCTTACTCAAACATATTTCTTTTACATTTATTCAGCAGTGGTTACTATGCTGGTTTCAGGAGAAAACAGTGAATAAGATAGTGTTGGGGGTCAGGCATCTAGGGAGACATCTGATAAAGCAATGCCATCATAATTACATATCATGGATAATAGGAACACAGATGCAGAGTTTCTAAATTCAGAGGTACTTAGTGACTGCCGAGAAAGCGAGAGTGGTAACGTAGTCATTTTATAGTGGGTGTGATCATTCATGAGCAAAAGCCTGGAGGAATGGAAAGAAATAGCCAGGAATGGTGGAGCAGAGATAAAGGATGACTAGTATATACAGAGTAGAAGGAAAGAAAAAAATCAAAAAAAGAACAGAATACATACAATAACCATGAGACAGGTAGGTTGGAACCTGGACCCAAGTATTTCCTAACTTTCTAATCTCAAAGTTTAGGGGGTTTGGTGGGCAGAGTGTCCCTAAATACTACAGGGGCACAAAGTTGAGCCAAGACAAACAGGCAGTGATGCCAGACGCAGAATCTAGGACCAAATAGCCCTCCCTGGTCCAGAAGTAGACAAGCCAGAACTGAAAGATGAAGTGGTCACTGGTGCTAAAGATGTGAATGGAGTTCCTTTTGGGAAAGATCTGGAATGTTAAGCTAAGGAGTTAGTGTTGAGCTGTGTTTACTTCCTCTGCTTTGATTTCAGCCTGTGATGTCATCACTTTTTAAATTTTACTGTGTGACTTGAGCAGCCCTAAAAGTTTTATCTACAGAATCCTGAATCTGAGATTGACCTTTTCCTATCTCAGTTAGGGGGTTGCAAAGTGCAAATATGTTCTGTATCTTTATGAAAACAAACAGAAGTATTTATCTTGCTTATAAATATCAAGAAAAATAAAAATCAATTTCCCATCATTTTATATCTCTATATAAATGTTTCCTTATATTGGAGTGGCTAATTAGCAATATAAAATAATCATATTAGGCTTCCTCACGAGCTGCAATGTTCTTTTCATTTCTCAGTCTCTTAGGAGTTAAAAACAGTGACTATTCTTCCAAACCCAGACTCAGTCCTAGCACTCAGTGAGACATCATTATTTTTTCCTGTGAACCCCCTCACAGCACTTCAAACACATTTTAGTATCTTATCACTTCCTGTCTTGTCTTCTATCAGCAGCTTTTAGATTCATTAATTCTCAGTCCTTATCTTCAGCTTTTATACTATAAACTTGTATAATTAAGAGGCATGCAAATATATACATTTCCTAATAATGTCACATAATCTAATAGAATGGCTCAGTGTTTTTTGTTTTGTTTAATTCAGTGTGATTTCACTACTTACTTTTAGGCATAGTAGAAAATTATTTCAACAGATAGGAGTCCGTTCTCCCAAACTCAACCTTCCAGCCTTCTACCTACTCCCTCCCGCTCTCCCTTCTCTTACACTACCCACGGTTGGGGTGCTGTTCTTTAACCTTCCAGAGATCCATGCTGGAGCCAGAGAGACAGAGAAGTTAGACTGAACTAGCAGTGACATGCAGGGAAGCTGAGTGTCTGGCTTTCTTTCAGACTGTTACAAGAAAAAGCCCCAAATAAGGTGCTAAGGGTGAGACGCTGCTATTTAATTTTCATAATCTATAAGACAAAATGACAGTCATCCATACAAATAACTGTAGCCTAATTTATATTTTCTATCATAAACCTACTAATCATGTGACACGATCTAATGGGCCATACTTCTTGTTGGGGTAAATAACGAACATACTAAAACCAGTTTATACCAGTGCTTCTGCATGTGTAGTAGGTATTTCATTTCATCACAGCTACATCTGCTTATGTTCTCTAAACATTTTGGAAAGCTAGACCAGGAACAAATCATTAAAAAGAACTTTTGTTTTAAGGAAATGTCAGCTTAAAAACGTTACATAAAACAGGCTTCTGATAGAGGTGCAGACATTCTATCACACTGGCCCATGTAAATGCTGTTACCTCTGTAGACCCTGTGAAGGCCACTTTGTCTATGTCCATGTGCGAAGATATGGCTGCCCCTGCAGTTGGCCCATAGCCAGGGACGATGTTCACCACTCCAGGAGGAAACCCTGCCTTAGAGACACAAAGTTAAAAAAAAGTTTTATGACAGAATTACCTGAACATTGAATTTTATGAGAAAAAGAGGTGAGTGGGGATCAGATCCTCTTTCTCTAAACTTTGGAGCTTCTCTACCAAGAAAGAGTCATTTAAGCAGTACTATTATTGTGTACTTCGTTTCATTGCTTAGCCCACTCAAAAGTACCTCAAGGGTTGCATTATTCAGGCCCAGTTTTCCTCAGGATAAGTGCATATTGGCCTTGTCTGGGTCATTATTCCATGGGTGGTTTTCACAGATATCCTAATAGGAGCTCAAAATGAAAACATGTACAAATAGTAAAATTCTTCACATCAAAAAGAGGAAATGCAGTTATTATCCCATCAGCAAAAACAAGACATTCAAGGGATTTCACATTTTTAATTTCTAGGTGTTGTTTGCTCAGTGCATATGAACTGGGTAACAAATTCCTGTTGGCATTAGTTAATCATTAAATGTTAGGTAAGCAAAGGTCATCCCATTCATGATTAGGATTAAGAGATTGATTTTATTCCTACTTAAAGACTTATGTAGGAGACAGTTTTAGAAATTGAGATTATCATTTACATTTTTCATGGTTTTTTTGCATCTTACTGTCTCATTTTGACAACTCTTTTTACCAATTTTTAATTCAAGTAAAGGATATTTTTTAAGATATGATTTAGGTTTCCTAAATTTTAAGTTCCTAATGACAATTTTTTTTTTTCAAGTTTTGGTAAGATATGAATGGTTAGGAGACTAAATTGTTTCCAAGGGAAAAAAATTAACTCCATTTGGGTAACTGACAAATGTAAATGTCACGTGTTCTTTTGTCAGTGCTTGGTTAAGAAGATAGGTGCAGAAGAAATCACAATCAAAATGAAAATATAAATATATCCCCTCAAGAGTAGATTGTTCAGAAGAAAATGTGGCTGCATACTAGAATCAGGCATATTGGCACAGAGTCCTCCAACCTTCCAATCAACCATTTCAGCAGATTTGCAAAAACTCCAGGCCACTGGGAACAGTTATAAGCCAAATCACATTTCAACATTTGGAAGAAAGTTGTATCATTTTCCACATGAATTCACCCTCACATGAGTCAGGTAAAAGAAACGAAAATGTGATCTTAAGGTAACTGTTTCTCATGAAGTCTGTGGCTGGCCATGTCTACATCTGGGCACATGTGGGTTGACTGCCAGGAATCCCAGCTGGCAGCTCTGCTAAACGCACCCCCCAGCACTGACAAGGGCCACATCAGATAAAATCGCTTACAGTAGCACGGAATGAGGTCTTCCTCCGGTTAAGGAGGATGCCTGTGTTCTTTGTGTATCTTTTGATTTAGAAAACTTACCTCTTTAATTAGAGATGCCACGTGAAGAGCAGTGAGAGGAGTTTGCTCTGCTGGTTTGACAACCACTGTATTTCCACAGCTGAGGGCAGGCCCTATCTTCCAAATGAGCATAACCAAGGGAAAATTCCACTAGAAAGCAACATATAACAGTAGGCTCTTTGTATTGCGGAAAGCCATATTTGCTAATCTAACTTCTACATTATACACTCTCTATAAATGTTAAGTAATAATTGTAGTAGCTTTGTTTAATTATCTGGTATATTCTCATTAAGTTCATTGTCACAAGCAAGTGATAAATGCCAAAAAGCTCCGAAGAAACTAGATAGGGGAAGAGAATATGCAAGAGTTACATAATTTTCCCCTAAGTATTACTATTATGAATTCTTTTTCTACCAGGAAAGAATAATCCCTGCATGGGCTAGAAGTCAAACCTTACAACTAAACATATTACACATCATCTCTAAGTGTTTTGAAAATGTGTCTGTGCCCTCCCCATATAGCCTATATTGCAACTCTTTCCCCCATATCACTTAGCAGCATTTATCTCTAAGAAAAAATATCTTGTCAAAACAAACAAGTCCAAGAAGAGGCTGAGAGCTTGTTTCAAAATTCAGCTCAGCACTGACTAGTCATATGCACTCAGATCACTTAATTGATCTTTGTTTATGACTTCATCAGTATTTGATGACAGCCCTTGGTACTTCACTATGTATTGAGAAAGCAGCCAAATCGTAACCACAGTGACTGAATGATTCACCATAGTTGTGCAAGAAAATACTTACAATCATTGGGAATCAAGATTGTGTCATTTTTCTAGATTTTATTGGGATTTTTGAACTAATGAGCAATCCTTAAAAATGTTGATATGTATTCATTCTAATTGGGGTTAGTCACTGCCACTTCCTCATTTAAGAACTTCAGACACTTGACCATCTTTTTTTTCTTTGGCCTTTTTGAATATGTTAAAGTGACATCAATTAGATTATCTCCTATGTAAATGGAAGGGTTTAAAAGGAAATATTCATGATGCTGCTTAAACCATTCCTTTCTCTGAGAAGGATTTGGAATATTAAAGCCTGTTTCCTAAAGATAAGTTATATTGCTTTCACTGTTCCAAGTGTCTCTGGCATAGTTTCTTTAATTTTAATTAAATGGATTTTATCTGATTGATACACGTCTCCATGATGAGAAGTTCCAATGAAGAGATAAAACCAGTTGGAGCTAGCAGGTCAGGTTATGTTTCACTAAGTGGTGTCCTCTCCAAATATATGGCAATGGTGATCTCTTTGTTACATACAAATAAACCATGGGCTTTTAGACAAGCATATAATTTATAACTTTAAAGAAAGAAATCAGAGTAAATGACTTAGAGCTGGTAATTCTGTGCTATTGAAGCACAATTCAGAAATACACCAAGATAAAGAGTTTTATATATAACCTAATTCAGAGTCAAAAGAATGTAGTCACAGAGTAACCCAAGTTCAATAGGTCTTACATTTGTTCCATTTTAAGTAAATAGCTAACAGCCAGTCACGCCAGAGAAAGCCTCATTACCAAATTAAATAGAATGACAACTTTTTAAAGTGAAAGTTATTTTGAAGATCAACTTACAGGAATGATTTGGCCACACACACCAATAGGCTCATGTCTTGTATACGTAAAAAAGTCTCCATCTAGAAAATAAAACATACACAATCATTTATAGATACTTGTATTTGATATTCACAGAATGGTAGTTTGGGGTTGATATGAGAGGAAGGTGTGTGTGTGTGTGTATTTAAAGAATATGTCTCTAGCTCTTTATAAGGTGAAAACTAAGCTTTCAAATAGCTATTTGAAATAAGGAAACTATAAAACTTAGTTTGAGGGAAACATAAAAATTGGGAAAGATTTGAAAGATATTCCATCTCTCACTACATAATGAGCTGTTTCCTGTATCCTCCTTCTTCTTAAAGTTTTATGGAAAAGGAATGAAAAAGCAGGTGTGAGGTTTTTGGCTAAGGGAAGACCATTTAAAGTGCTTCGAACAGCCAAGTTCTATCAGTAATAGTAGACTTTAAAAAGTAATGCAACTTTAAATATAGTAAATTTTAAAAGGTTTAAAAATATCTACCTCTGAGCAATAACTTCTACTATCTTATTCTAAAATATTATTTTTTGGTTTCTTTAGCAATCAATAAAAAAAAATCTCTTAATGCATGAAAAAATGCCGGAGTAAAATATATATATATATATATATTAATCTGACTTTGATTGGCTCCAAATTTAAAGTAATCACCCTGAAGTTATACTGTGATTGTGTTCTGTTTTATTCTGTTCTAGCACCCACAGAAGCCTCTCTAGCACTCTAAGTAGCTTCCTTCTCAAGAAAGACCTATTTGTACTTTCTTTCTTTCTTTTTTAAAGATTTATTTATTTGTTCATACAGAACTGGGGTACAGGTCAGAGGCTCAGGGGCGGCGAGAGGCTTCACCAGAGACAGAGTGGGGAACAGAACAGGCAGATCGACGAAGTACACTGCTGAGGGGAGCAGCGGGTGGGTCAGGAGAGGTCTGCTGTGCCATGTGGTCACCTCCTGGGCAGGTGGGGATCGAACTCATGCAGAAGTGGCTTTAGTTTCTCAGTGCTGTGCTTTAACCCTCTGCGCCATCAGGGAGGGCCACCTATTTGTACTTTTAATGGTTTCTCCCACTTTGTCAAGCTTTAAGAGTTTCTAAACTAGCCACTTTTCTTGATATCAACATGAGCTCACTTTCTACTTTTAACTTTCTGTCAATCGTTTCTAAGCTACTGGATGTTCCAATTTGATTGGAAATGCACATAAGGCCAGTGCTGGAAGATGTTGTACACTTCTACAGTCAATACATTTATATAAATTAAATTCTCCTCATGTTTTGCAAATGGATGCCTTGTCCTATTCCTAACACATATTCTTCACATACTACTAAATACATATATACATACATATACATTCACTAAAGCTAGAAATACAATGCCATCTTGTTTTAAAGCTACTTGAAAGAAATCGGTATGAATTACTTTGTTTAATTAATCTGTTGTAACAATACTGAGTTAGGCCAGACACAGATGATAATAACCAACTCATACAGAATGGTAGTTTGGGGTTGATATGAGAGGAAGGTGTAGAAATATATGTGTGTGTGTGTGTGTATAAAGAATATGTCTCTAGCTCCTTACAAGGTGAAAACTAAGCTTTAAATAATTACATTATAGAAAGGTTATAAATGTCACCATTGAAATAAAATCCAAATAAATAATTTCAAAAGTCAATCTTCAAAGGGCAGGCCCCTTCAAAAGCTAATTGTCTTTATTCATAAATGTGGGCAGAACAATGTTCTTTCTTTAATGTCTTCTAAAATATCTATGGTGTTATGCATGGATATGCTGAAACAACTTAAAAGTCATCTGATGAATCTCAGCAGAACTTCGAAGTTCACAACTGCATTGTCTCAAAGTCTAGGGGGAAATAATTTTCCTTATTTGGCTGACACATTTAAAAAGAAGAGTTTGAAATCATTCATCTCAGAACCCTCTCTCCCCACCACACTCCTAGGGGTGCCCCAAGCTGCTTACCAATGGGAATGGTGCGGCCCTGGATCTTGTCAGCCCAGCCTGCACAGTAGCGCAATGTTTTTATGCAGCCGCCTAAGTCCATCAGATACGCACTGGAAAACAGTTTCCCACCATTCATGGACTCCATTGTCTGAAATAAAGATCAAACCTCAAATCTAAAACTGCCATCAAAATTTTAGATTTAGAAATATTTCTAAATCATGTACTAGAGTTGGGGAAATAGAGGAAATATCAGAAGACACGTTGTCTAACCTCTTTTTAAGAATGAGACAAAAGCATAGTCACAATTATTTGCCTGAACAAGTACCTTTAAGACCTGATCTTAAAGTCAGATACAGGTAGAAAGGGTTAGTGAGATTTTTTTTTTAAGATTGATTTATTTATTCATATAGAACTGGCGTTTAGGCCAAAGGTGCAGGGGCAGTGAGAGGATTCCCCAGAAACAAGAGTGGGGAGCAGAACAAGCCGACTGATGGAAGTACACTGCTGAGAGGAGCAGCGGGTGGGGTCTGCCTCGCAGTGTAGGGAGGGCCTGAGATTTTCGTTTTTAAGCCATAGTATTCCTGTCTTATTTTAAATACCCACTTGGCTTTCGAGGAATTGGCCATAATTTGTTAGCACACAAGAGTCACCTAGTCATCTTAGTCACCTGAGAGTTCTAACAAACCTTCCCTTATGGTATAACTACCACTGTGGGTAACAATTCAGTGTGAGTGACGACTAGCAATAACTCAGTAATTTCTTTTAATTTTTTGCATGCCACTTGGATATAACCAATCAATTTTCTTAAACTTAAATGACTATTGGATCCATGGATCCATAATTTTCTTCAGCAGAATCTTGAACTGTGAAACTACCAGTTTTGTCACTATTTTCATAGTTACTGTTTTTGAATGGTCAGACTGTAAAGTTCAAAATCTTCTGACTCAGTGCCCTAACCATTAGCGAATGGCCTATGTCTTTTTTTCCTGCTTAAACAGAAAAAAACAAAAACAAAAAAACAAACAAAAAAACCATTTTGGAACCTAATGTTCTGCTGGGAGGTACCTGGCAGAACACACAGTTGATCAAGTCCTAAAGCTGTCTATTACCTGTTCTATGACTTTCTGTTTCTGCACAAGGCTATATTCCATCTTAAAATGTAACCAAACATGATTTTTGCATGCCTGCTCTTTACTCCCCCCTGCAAATTTTATGCTAACTGAGGCATTAAAAACTAAATAACCCACAAATCAGGCAAAAAAAAGAGAAACCAAATTATAGAAAATTCTGCTTTCTTCCTATGAGACTTATGTAGTTTTATTATAACTTCTAATTCCTTATTTTTTCAATCTTTAGCTATTCCAAATTAAGTGATAAAATTAATCTTTAAAATTATTAAGGTTGATTTTTAAAAATATATAAGCCTTTTTTTTTTTTTACTGCCAGTTTAAAATTCTAGATATGATTCAAATTTACTGTGATATCTGTTTTGGGTATTTGTGTTAAATTGGTTTGACCATAAGACCCAACTGAGATGAAACTGTTAAAATGTTCCTTTAAAGCTGTATAGATAAAAATAAAATAAAATAAAACACATGAATGATTGCTTTTTTCTTTATTCTTTACTGTTCCACCTAGACCTAGAAGAATATAGTTCCATCAAGATTATTGTGAATGTATACATTTCAGGAAGGGAAAATGTAGCTATTTAATGTCTTAGTGAATTAAGATAAGCAAAAGTTAGATTTATTTTAGAGGAACATTCTGGGCACTTTTAATATACTCTGAGATAGTCCATTAAAAGGCATCAGTGGTCAAGTAAGTTTGAAAATGTCATTCTACTATACTAGGTTATTCATACTATGTATGAGCTGTCAAAGCCTCTGAAAATTCTGAAATAAAAGAAATGCATTATTTAAGTTTGACCTGTTTTGGTGTTTGCCAGAAGTCTAGATTGTAGAATTTATTCTGCAGTAGAAATTGGCATCATTCAAGACTTGAGTGTAAATTATTATCTGTGAATTAGTTTAGTGGTAACTTTTCTCTCCAAGAACTGGTTTTCATTTTGTATGTAGAAGGCATACAATGCAGTGATCCCTAAAGTCAAAACAACTTGCCATTCCAAACAATGAATGCTTTCTGGAGATCTTGATACATGCTCCCTCCGGTTACTACTTACTGCCAGCAGCAGACGATCTCGTTCAATTAAATCGGCCAACTTGTATATTAGCCGTCCCCTCTCTGAAGCATCCATAGTACGCCATGGAGAACCAGCCTGAAAAGCCTGCCTTGCAGCCTTCACTGCCTTGTTAACATCCTCCTGCAAATCAAAGGCAATTCAATTCAGCAGTGTATGCCTATTAGCAAATCCAATGGCTGAATCTATAAAATAGACAAACCCTTCTTAAACAGACACTGTGTTTTCATTAGCCCAAACTTTAGCATCTTGTACCAGCTCAACTCCCATTATACTGGAATATATCTGCTGTCTAATCTCAGGAATGATGACTTCTACACACAGCACATGGTTACAGAATATAAAAGATTATATTTTGATAATCAGGTGTCAAGTAGTATACTTTATACATAGTAACTTTAACTTAATTCTCAATACATTTGTTTTATTAGACAAATCTGTTCCCCGTTTGTCAAATAGAGAGTAATAGCAGAGATAGAGATTTGCCCAAGGTCAGTAGCTGAAAGTTGTCAAATTGAAATGGTTAGAGCCCATCTCTCTCTTTAGTCTTTGTGCTTCACCATACAATATGTTGCTTTGGTGGTTACCCACGAATTCCAGGGAAAATGTGAAATCCAAAAACAGTATCTTCTTTGATATCTGTGACTCTAGCCATTGCACTCTCATGAAGAACTTACTGAAGGGTGAATAAGAAGCCTAGTTTGCTATTGAACAGCAAATGTTACAAATGTGCTTATTCATTTTGTGCAGAAGGGAAAAGACCCAGAGGTAGTGGAGTAGTATAGGTAACAGTCTCTATGTGACAACCTCTCATTTATTTCTTGACTGGGTGATGAGGTCTTCTGTATCCCTAGCTAGGTACTGCTTAAAACACACATTAATTCAAGTAAAAATTGAATAATCAGTTTCACGCTTAGTCTAGTCTCCTTGCTTTATTCATGTTGCCTTCTTTCATGTTCTATTTTTTTGTACTGGTCTTATACCTCCAGATTTACCCTAACTCACTTTCCCCTAATTCACATCTGTCTGGTCACTCTATTCCATACAGATCTGAGCAGACTTCTTCTGTACCTCTGCAAAATATACCTACTACAACAGTAAATATCTCTTTCACTACTACTTTATATGTCTGGTTTGCCCCATGAAATCACTTGCAAGTACCTCAAAGCATACTGTTCTAGGACTCTAGATTGGCCGCCTGAAGTATCTACAGAAGTTCCACAAATAATGGCTACATCTTAGGTCAATAGGTTGCAATGTTTTGCAGGAAATATCATTTCTTTTCAGACGCTGAGGGTGCAACTGCCCTAACTTTTTAAAAGTTGCCCACAGTAAAGCCAAATATGGTTGATCATTGGGAACCTGGCCTCTCAAGAGGATATGGAAAGCCTAGCTTGAAACCAGAAAGAAATGTTGCTATCTGGGAAATTACTGCAAAAAGCTGTTACAAAGACAGATATCTTGTGGTTAAGTCTTTTGTATCATGTTCTGAATTTTCTCACATCTTACATTTTATCTTGGATGTGCAGAAAGAGTGATTGTACTTAATATGTTGCCCAGGGTTGAATTTTGCTTCCTCACCTATTAGCTATGTAAGCTTTGAGACAGCTATTCACCCACCTGAAGATTTGCTAAATTGTGTTGCTGTGTAAGTATTCTTATCATCAGGAGGCTAATGATAAAATAGTGAGGGAATAAGTTCTGTTGAAAATTCCATTGGAATGGGAGAAATATATCACTGAATAATTACACGGAAATATTATTATAAGCTGTGAAAAACATTCTGAATAACATATTGTGATGAAACTTCTCTAAGCTTCAGTTTTCTTATCTTTAAAAAAGGAATGTTATTTTATAGAGTTTTACTAAATATTAATAGTGTTCATAAAAGTCACACAAATCAAGTGTCCATAAAATGGTAGCAATTGCTGTTGTAGTTATAACAGTAAACATGACCTTAAATAACTCTTAGCAATTCCAATATATTTTAATCTTTCCTTTCAGGTTTTACTGTCCTATATTATTTTAGGTCATTATTGCATGTTGTTGTTAATGTTGTCTTGCCAGGTATAACCTCTTGTCCCATACAGTCTTGCTTACTGTACCAGATAAAATCTTTTTCAAAATAACTTTTTAAAGATTTATTTATTTATGCATACAGAACTGGGGTACAGGCCAGAGGTACAGGGGCAGTGGGAGGATTCACTAGAGACAAAGTAGGGAGCAGAACAGGCTGACTGACCAAGTACACTGCTGAGGGGAGCAGTGGGCGGGTCAGGAGAGGTCTGCCGCCCCATGTGGGTCACCTCCCAGGGCAGGGATCGAACTCATGCTGAAGTGGCTTTAGCTTCTTAGTGTCATGCTTTAACCCACTGCACCACCAGAGAGGGCCCTCAAAATAATTTTATCTTATCACTTTACCTATACATAGTTCACCATAGTTCTAAAGTCAAACTCCTTTTTCTCAGTTGTAGGGCCCAACATTTTGGGTTCCAATTTACCTAACATAATTTGTGTTCAAAAAGTATTATTTCTTTAGTTGGCTCAATTCCTTCTCACCTTTATGCCTATAAACCTTGCCCATAAAGATCTGTCAGCAAATCACTTTTCTTTCATATTCCTACATATTAAGACCCAGCTCAAATATTACAAACTTCATAAATTCAACATATTAGTAAACAAATTCAACATATTAGTAGCTACCAGTTAAGAGCCTACTGAGCCACAGGTCCACAGAGAAATCCTTTACAGCCCCACAGTTAGTACTACAGTTAAAAATGGTGACTTTCTTTTATAGAATATGAGATACAACAGATAGTAAAATCAAAATTTGATCCCACATCAGACTCCAAGTCCAATTTTATAACTCTGCCAGACTATAATGATTTTCTTTGTAATTAATATTTAGTATTATCTGTATTGTAAGCTGTGGTATATCTTACTGATCTGAGCCTACATTAGACAGTGAATAAATATTTCATAATTTTTACCTATATTATAAACTCATGTTTATTGATTTTACAAAGGGTGCTTGTTATATAATAATTTGCTTACATTGACAGTTGTATGATAAAGCACATTTTAATTGATGCTGTAATAACAAAGTTTTACATTTACATAAGAGTTTTTTTTAGTTCCAGGAACAATATTTCCAAGGACATAATTTTTTAATTAACCAGAAACACTTTGGTGCATTAACTCAAATTTGCCACTCAATAGCAATTCATTCCTTTTTTAAAATAAAGAATCACAAGCTGAATGTATTAGGACAATCTGAAGGATGATGATTATCAAATAGCAGTTCAGGAAGGACTCTTCCATCACTCCCAGATTCTGCATTTCCATATTAAATTCAATCAAATTTGGAAAAATAGTTATCAGACCAGTTTTACTTTTACACCTGTCATAGGCATTCATTTTCTTTGCTGTACATTCACTTTCATCCCCACCAATTATTTTTTAGGTCAGGTGTTAGTATTAAAAGCAGTTTTCAGGACTAGTCAATACAGTCTGAAAGAGCCACTGAGGTGAAAAGAAAACATTTCCCACCCACATCTGCACTTTGCTTTGTAGCCTCCACTTGTTCTTCCTCATCATCCTATCTTTGTAATGCCATTGAAAAGCAGGATATAGCCCATTGTTAGTCCATTTTATTCATAAATGAAATCCTTAAAACCTCTTGGCTCATTATTAAAAGAGTCCATTCCAGAATATTAGGTTTACAGTGACTGTATAGCTAACTTCATGTGAACCTTTTACTAAGCAAAGTTGTTCGAAGTTACTATCCATTTGAAAATTTTGAGAATAGCAATAATTATTTAAAAGCAAGTGTTAATGGTTTATCCTCACAAAGAAGATAAGCATTTTGAATGGTATGCAGAGAGTTGCTTTCCCAAAACACTATGCCATAAACAGTTGAACTTGAATGATCAGGAATCAGACAATTGATTAACACTGCCACCTGGTTTGAAATTTTGCTGATTGCTAGTGAACATCCTTTTTTGCACAGATATATCTGTTCTCTATGAGAAGGAGTATTTTTCAATAAGCACAAATAGTGCACAATAAATATTTTCTAAAATTTCAGGTATGATTATCTGCTTTCCCTTATTCTACTTCTAGAAGAAGGTAAATATGACTCACTTGCCAAGAAAAGTCCTCAGACTGCCTGCCAAGTTTTCAACTGTAACTCCTGGCACAGATTCGTTTTACTAATATAATTCATGCCAGAAGCCAGTGGCAATGGGGAGAAGGCCAAGGCCCAGAGCTAATGTAACCAGAATGCTTTTTCTTTTGTTCTTTGCAAACTGCAAAAGCCCTGTAGTCTTCCTCCTGGGTGACATTTGTATGTCTGGAGAGAAAGACTAGGCAGCAGTCAGGGGGTTAGCTATGTCCTCACGTTGCCCTTTATTGCTATTCTCACCTCCCGGTGGTTGCCAGAGTCACTCAGGCAACTAGGACACTTGAGGTATTGTAGTATGTAGATCTCTACAAGTCTGATAAAAACCGCTGAGTTGACAGATCCATTTTTTCTCCTGTGTCTGGGAGTGGCTCTTAGTACACAGGCTTTCTGGGTCTCTGTTAGTGCATTGCCAGTGATGATCAGCATGCCTTGCCCTGGCTTGGCTTTGTACCATTTCATTCAGGTGCAAATACCAGATAATTTTACTCATATGTGGAATATAAAGAAACAAAACAAAGGAACAGACAAGACTGAACCAAAAAAAAAAATCCTAGAAAAATAACTTTAGAATCAAGCTAACAGGTGGGGGTGGTAAGTGATGAACAGGGGAGGGGGTCTAGTTCTCTGTAGGGGAAGATTATGGTAGTGGGGGTATGATAACATAGATATGAAGAGGTGAGAACCTATTCCTGGAAATCATATACAGTGTTGTAAGCCAATCTTACCTCAAAAAAAGGTTTTTTTTGCAAAAAATATATCAACAAAATATTAATTTAACTATATTTTACATGAGATGTTTAAGACTCCATAACATCTGTACAACTCATTTCATATTAGACTGAGAAACACTTTTCTTAAGCTATGTGCTCAGATATAAATTCTTACTTTCCTCACTCCCTAAGCTATTTAATCTATCCCAATCTTATTGAAACAATAATTATAAGCTAAGCAGTAGCCCTGCTAGTCAAAGGATTAAGAAGAATGGCATTTGAAAACTGATTTAATCATTTGTCAGCTATGTCATCACCTTGTGTAAATTATTCAACCTTTCTATTTTGATATTTCATCATTTGTAAAGGTGACTAAAAATATCAGGTTCCTTACAGAATTGTTTTGAGTATTACATTCACACATTTAAAAATGTGTATATATTTTCACTAGATAAATTTTGCTATTGGTGAAACTAACTAGAGAACAAACCACTTTTAAATGTGGGATTCAATTTGAATATTTAATATTAATTTTCAATATTCATTCAGTGATTTTTAATGAATTTGGCAATATGTTGTTCTAAAATTCTTATATTTTCATTTCATTTTATAATTAAAAAGATAACAATTTTAAGCCTATGGCCAATAACTTCATATGAAACTTGAACAATAAATTTAGGCACTATTTAAGTTGAAAAACAAGCAAAAGAAAATAGTAGGAAAAAAATCACTATATTTTTCAGATGCATGGACAGTTCCTTAGTGTTTGACTGCTAAGCATTCTTTTTGTACCCAGAAAATATTCCCAGATGGTCCCAGAAATCACATTTATGGCACATCTATTTGCACTTGACATGGTGTTTAGTTTCTCAGAACAGTGAGAAACAAAGAAACCTGGAATAAAATGAAATTTATGCTAGGAAACTTACTTTATCTCCTTCTTCTACTTCACAGAGTTTCTCCTCAGTTGCAGGATTAAAGACTGGAAATTTCTTGCCACTCACTGAATTATGCCATTCGTTGTTTATGAAGATCTACAGAGATGGAAAGAAAGTAGATAAAAAGGTAAGTAAATGTGCAACAAATGTTGGGAATTCTCTATAAACTTGAACCAAACCATTATAGAATATTTGAGGAAGATCAGTTCACAGCCTCACCTCACCACTCACCCAAGTCCCTCTCCCACAGAATTTTTGTTTAAAACATTTTATATGCACATATACCTACACACACTACAATAAAATAACTTTGAAGCTCCACCAAGTGTAAATATTTAAACAGCAGAAAATACGGACTAGAGATGACAGTATAGGAAAAGACACTTTAATAACCATAAATTTGAGCGAGATCAGAGGTTTTGGTGGCCTCAGTCTTTATGAGTCATTGACTCTCTTCCATTTCAATTTCTGAATGGGCTCGTTTTGGGCTGATGGTGACTTGTTATTATAAATGGCTTCTTTCTGATCATTTATTTTACAGTTGTGAAGATTTTTTAAGGAAGGAATTTAAAAGAAAAATGCTTAGAAAAATGGTTAGTAACATTTTAAACTTTCTAATGACTTAAAAGTCTCATTCTCTATTTTAAAAAATAATCTAATAATTGATTTACACAGATGAAATTAAATACTGGGTTCCTTAGTGTTATCTAAGGAGACAGAAACATAAAAAAATCAGAGGGGTTAAGAAATGTGGAAATTTTTCTGTATACACAATAAGCTCATAGAAATATTTGGAGGTCAGTAAGTCATTTAAAAAGTCTGCATTTCATAGGTTCAAAGTAAGGGTTAGAAAAGAATCCCACCAATAAATAGAACCCCAAAAAAGGCAGTGACGCCTATAGTTACGAATATATAATTAATGAAATGCAGTTGCATCAAAATAGGTGACTTTAACACTCCACTTTCACCAATGGAGCGATCAGGCAAGACAGAAAGAAAACAAGGAGACAATAACCTTGAACAAAGAACTAGACCCTCAGGGCTTAATAGACAGATATAAGTCACAATACACCCCAAAGTCTGAATATACACTTTTCTCAATGTACATGGGACCTTCTCCTGGATAGACCACATATTGGTCATGAAACAAGTGTCATTCATGAAGCTTGAAAGCATATCATATACCTTCTTGAATTACAATGGTGTCAAGCTAGAGACCACCCACAAAAGAAAAGGCAGGGAAACATCTAGTAGGTGAAGACTGAACAGCATACTAATGAATGACAGGTTAATGAGGAAAAAAAAAATCAAAGAAAACTAAAATACCTCAAGAAAAATGAAAATGAGAAACAACTCATCATTTACAACAACATGGATGGTTCTGGAGGGTAGGATGTTAAACATCATTAGTCAGAAAGAGAAAGATAGCTGCTGGATGGTTTTACTTATGTGAGGACCATAGAGAAACAATACAAATGCCAGACAAAACCAACCCCATAACAAACTCTATAAATCTGCTGTAAAATGAAAGATAGCAAAGGTGGAGGGCCCTTGAAAGACAATGATGGAGGATTGTGGATGCCTTGTGGTGGCATACTTCCAAACCACACAGAAATCAGTGTCACAAACATCAGCTCTTGCAGCTCCGAATGTCTTTTTATTATGGAACTGAATAGAACTTTGACATTTTGTTCTCTTTGTATTAGAGTAAAAATATTTGACAAAATTAAGTAGTACTCCTTTGTGATGAATGGTTATATTTTACTTCTGACAAAAGCTAAATATTCTTCTCTCTCCTCTTATCCCTTTGTTTATTCTCCTTTTTCTAATTCAGTATTAAAATATAAAAATAAACATTAGTGCATTACCAGATATCAAGTATTACAAATTCCTGTTGTTCATTCTTAGGATGAGTTTATTTAATTTTAAATCACAAGTAGTCATACATGCAGCTTTAAATGAAGGGTGACTTATGTACTGGATTTATGATTAATGTCTTAATTCAGACATCCCCCTTACTTGATATTAAAAGTTATTAATAGTGTAAACCTGACTGGGAATATATTGAAACAGAGACCCAAAAGTTTAAATCAGCTACTATAATAAAAACAGGTTGCTTAGCTATTAAAAATTCCCCAGTGACAGTATCAAAATTATACATGGTGAGTTTAACTATTCTTATTGTGTAATTTGAAATAAAAGATCTTTTATATTAACCATAAGTTTACACTTATTCTATTGCACAATGTCTTTAATAGAGCTTTATATTGTGCCAAATTAATAAGATATATGTTGCCATGCATTCCTAAATGCTTATGTATAATTAATTCCATATTTTTTCTCTATATTTTTTAATTTATAAGGTTATACAGACAACCTGTTCTCAAAAATATTTCATTTGTCTTCTAGACCTCTATGATAAAATGTTTTACTTTTTATAAAGTTGTTTGAAGCTGCCCGCTTTCCCTCTTAGACTACAGTCTCTTGATGATCGATTCAAGGACTTGGTTCATCTGGTTTTCTGGCTTATTCTCAATGCCAACACAATTCCTCTCTTCAAGGAATTTTAACTTAGAAAAAATTCTTGAATAAAAACTTCGATTTCATTGAAGAACCTATAATACAGCAGCTCTACAAAGATAAGAGATACAGAGACATACACTTTTATATATTCTGCTCTTGGGGACATTCTGATACTTGCCATTTGCTAAACATCCAGAGGAAGGAATATATTCCTGTTCACATTGATATATTTGGAAGGGTTCAAAATTGCAGTACTAGTCTGGAATTGACAGGAAAAAAGATGTAAAAGTAAATAAATACGGGGTGGTATGCAAAAAGGCATAGTTGGAAGTGTGAGAAAGACAGAGGGACCGTAAAAATCATTACTTTCTTCAAGTTATAAGTAGAACACAGATGAAGACCATAATATTTCTATTATCTATCAAGAAAAACAAGTTGGTACCTTAGTTCAATTTGAAGAAAAATAAAGTCAGTTTAAAATATTTACTTGCCCAATAGCATTTAAAGTGAATGAATCAGCATTGTAGCTATCAGAAAAACATTTTACAGAATCCAGTAATTACTCAGTTTTTTTTTTTTATGTGCTTCCAGTCATTACCTCTTAGCAATTGTTTCACCAAAAGATGGCTGGGAGACACCTTAATCAACATGTGTCTCTCTGATTTATCTCAAACTAAAATCCTAAGCTTGCTCCTACACATTCATTCTCTCTCACACAAACATACATATACACAGACATTTTCCCTCTCCTGCCCAGATACACACTGTCACTAGTTGTCCTTTGTTTCTCTTTGTTCTATACTATCATAAAAAAAAAAAACCTCTCCCTGCCTTCCACCTCTGCCTAGTGAAGTGTAATGTTCACCCCATTATCCTAATCTTCCTAAACCAGTTCAGAATGTGTTTTCTCTTCAGAACATTTTGGTGCACTAAGTACCAATATGCATTGGCCCTGATAAGTTCATCTAACATGTTTTTACTACTTAGCTTAATTTCCTCAATTTACCCTTTAGTTTCAGTCTACTGTCATCAACACTGTGCCTTCTTTTTTCCACCTTTGTTCACACAGTTCTTCAGTTTGGAGCTTTACTATTTTCTTTGAATTTCAAGCTCTAACTTCAGATGTTATCCCGTCATGAAAGCTTCACTAGTTAATTGGATTCAGCTTCTGTGGTTTTTTTTTTTTTTTTTTTCCTAAATATCATCTTAGCATCCTGCTTTCAACTAACTTCTTGTTTTCTCCTTTGTATTAAAATTAGCTATCTCCATTTCAGTTCCTCAAATTCCAAACAGAAGAGTAAAGACATCAACTCAACCACTTGCCTAGATTCTTTAGTTGGTCTTGCTAAACTTGAAACAGAATCATAGAAGTTTAATTCTGCTTTTTCTTCCCCTTTTTCCTCTCTATTAAGAGAACACAACTTCACCTTATCAGAGATAAACCCAGAATTCACCTTTCCATGTATAATTCCCCTGAAAATCTGAAAAAAAGATATAGCATGTATTATATTTTGTTAAGTGTGTGGTAAACCCACCTGAGTCATACTACCTTTAGGTCTGTGATAATTTGTGGTTTCACATTCTCAATAATATCATCTCAGTATATTAGAGCTTATTTTACTCCCTTATATGGCCTCTTTTGGTGAAAGAATTGTTACAATATGTACATACCATCTAGTTTATTATCAGACTCTTGCATCTAAGCTGTACACAAAACTTCCCTTTTAGATAAAAGCCAATGAAGGTTCTGTAAATTGGCCTTAACCTAAGGTAATAGCACAAGTTTATCTGTCAGCCTTCAGGCAACTGACGTGATCAGTGGTAGATGATTACAAATTATCAGTAACTGCTCACATTATTTGGTTTTAACCTTTAATGCTGAACACTATGAACCCAACTTTTGTTAGAACTCAGACTGACACTCAGTAATCCAAAATGGCCTCTTTTGGTTTATCAGAAAAGTATTGTCAAATAAGAATAGAGGAGACTCTGATGGCACTGAGGAAAAATGTGAGGTGAATGAGCCCAGGCCCCTTTCTCAGGAGTGACTATTGCAGAAAGCAGTGTGTTTATATTGAGATCAGCTAGAAAAGAACGAAGGTGGTAGAATAATTTGACTGAAGCAGCACAGTGATTAAATGGTAGGGGGTAGGTAGGTGGGCTGGAAGGGCGCATCATTGACAGAACTAGATCATTGAGAAAAGAGGAAGAGAAGTAAAAAGAGAGAGTGCTCTTTGGATATTTGTAATAGCACAGCGATCAGCCCTGGACAAGGAGTCTCATTAGGAATTTATTATTAGATAATAAATTCCAACAATCAGAATAAAACCAGTTGGTGATAGATCTTGATGCCCACCGGAGACATCTCAGTGCTATCCTATATATAATAAGAGATTGATAGCGCAAATGGATGTTTTTAAGGTCATTGATTTTTAATGTTTCCCAAGTGGTTTTAAGTAAAGCAACCAGAGTCCAGGGGATTAGTTTGGAGACCATTTTAACATTTCAGGCCTGAGATCATAAGGCTTTAGAGTGACAGAGCAGCATGGGTAGCAAGTTATGATGACACGTTCTCTCTCAGACACCTTTCAGCATAAAACCAGAGTTCAGTATAAATAATGAGATGTTCCACTTTGCTCTCAAGACCAGGCCTTGTACCACCTCCTTTCCCCCTTAGCTAGGGAGGCTGTTGGTGGGAATTACCATAATGATTTTTTTTTCTGTTGGCTTTACATTAGCTATTAACCTTCCAGCTGACGATGTAAGCAAATATTTCTGAATAATCACCCTTCCTGTAGTCGTATAAACAGTTATATGTAGATGTTTATTATAATCATTATGAAACTTGTTCTAGGTGTGTTGAAATAACCTATCTTAGTGGTGGCTTCATTTTTTTTTTTAATTTGCTCTTTGCCTTTAGTAAGTTTAGGGGGAAAAGAGCATGATATCAAAGCTACAAAATTTTTGAGTCCTCTTTAATAACCACTACATTAAGTATATTCTAATTACAAATTTTTGATTCAGGATACTTTTAAATAATATATATGTATGTATGTATATTATTTATATATATATATACATATATATATAAATAGACTTCAATTTCACAATTGATTGGAAATTACAGATGGCTGTGCACTCTCAGACTTCATAAACTTCTATATGGGGAAACAATCAATGGGAATGTTGAGGCAACTAAAATTGATTTTTGCTCTTTAAATTTTAGCCACATCAAATTGTAAAAGAGTCTTTATATGACTTGATTTAAAAAGTGGTCACTTCCTGAACACATTTTAATATCCAAGAATAAGTTATAACTTTAAAAAAAAAAAAGCCTTGCTGTAAGAGTTACTATATCGTGATGGGTTCAGTAGAAAGCTACAATGGTAAACACTAACCACATTCTTCAAAAAGTTCTAACTTGGATCAAGCTAAATTTGACTATTAGACAAAGTAAAATCTACTAGGCTTATCTGCTGATTTAAAAGTTTGGAAGATGCCCTTCCAAAGATACTCAGGTCAGGGCGCACTAAACTCAGGCCCTCTGCAGGGCTTCAATCAGCCTGTGGCTCTAGGTCCTGTAAAGGATGCCAGTGCTTTTCAGAGTGGGGGTGGGGAGGCAGAAATTTTAGCAGTGTCACATTTAAAATATACAAAGGTGTCTTTTCAGACACACAAATAATGGGGAAGGGTGATAAGACTCCCCATTTTATGTCACTGGTATGGATCTCCAAACTGATAGCGTGGATCAAGCATGTGGAGTGACAGGTGTTGCCAGAGATGTAGACGAAGTGATGGGGTTTGGAAATGTGTAAACCTTTTCTGAGCATTAAGAACCTAAAACAGCACCAAAGATCAGAGAGTGGGAGACTGAAGAAGATGAAAGAAGGTGGGAAGTGAATAATGAGAAAGACAGGACAGAAGTCAGGTGAGATAGCTAAACCACTGAAAGAATAGACTCTGGACCACTGGCAACTAATTTTTACCCCAACTCAGAGGTTTGTTGAGACTCAAAGAAAAAAAAAATTAAATGGGATAACAGATAGGAAGGAAATATTTAACTATAGTCAAAGGGATGAAAACAAAAAGAATTATGAAAAATAAAATGTTCCTTTCATTTCTGTTTTGGTATAGACAAGCTTGATTAACATAAGCGTATTGTTTTTTTCTTGGTGATTGAAAAACACCTTCAAGCCTTTTCAACTCAAATAGTGAAAAAGAAAAATTACTAAAGCATTTCTGTTGAGTTACATCTTTACTGTGTCCCAGGGACACAGTAATACATCCTGCAGGTGGTATATAGCCTGTATTGAGAGGCGAGATGTCAGAGCACTTAAAAGTTTTATATATATTTAATATTTAGCAAAATCAAAACCTAATAATGCAATACTAGCTTGTATATGTTTTTATCTTTCTAAAGAAAGTGTCAAATATTGAGCATAATTTAGTTCTTTTGTTATTTATAGTTCTTGACCTGAAAAGAAAGTATTGGGAAGCAATGGAAATAAACAATCGAATTTAGGATTGGGAGGTAGTTGTTTATCTATGCAGGCAAAGTTTTAAGATCTGTGTAGTTACAATTTCTATGAACAATTCCAAAAGACAGACACCAGGTAGAGATATTATAATATCAGAAAAACAAATAATAGTGTCACTTTATATCCAATACCTCTGATTGCAGAACTTTCCATACATGCAGATTACACACAAACACACAAAAAATATATAGATATTACAAAATCCAAGTTTATAAAATACTTTTATGTTCTGTTTATTCAAAGTTTTTTTTTTTTTTAAGATTTATTTATTTATGCATATAGAACTGGGGTAAAGGCCAGAGGTGCAGGGGCAGTGAGAGGATTCCCCAGAGACAGAGTGGGGAACAGAACAGGCTGACTGACCACATATACTGCTGAGAGGAGTGGGCAGGTCAGGAGAGGTCTGTCACACCATGTGGGTCACCTCCCAGGCAGGGATCGAACTCATGCTGAAGTGGCTTTAGCTTCTGAGTGCTGTGCTTTAACCCACTGTGCCACCAGGGAGGGCCCAAAGTGTCTTTTAATTAAATCTTTATGAAGCAATTATTTCTGTGTTCTTAGAACACAGTTCAATTTATGTTATCACTTCCATCAGGTCGCTGAGTAGGTATCTGATCACAATTATAAGAGCATCATGACATTCCAAACCAACAGCACCACCAATGCCAGATAAATGCTGCTCTGAGACAAATGCACCAGTATTTATTAATGGCTGTATTCCCACTTGATTTTCTTCTGATTTATATTATCTCATTCCAGAGATTACTCATGGCATTTCATAGGCATTGCCTGAACTTTGGGCTGTTCTTCAAATAAGATGTTTCTTATAGTCTCTAAAAATTGTACTCGCCCATTCTTTTCAATCTGGCAAGTAGCTAACAACAAATGTATTAGGTGGAGGCCAAGCTAAAGGAATCACATGAGCACTCAGAATTATGACAATTCTTATGGAATTGGGATAGTACTCTCTCTTAGCATATGTGTTATTTACTGAGGATTTTTGTTGATTAGGGTTTGTGATTCCAGAACAAAATGATTTGCTAAGATATTAGATCTCAGAGATAAGCTAAAATGTCATACAAAAGAGTATGACATGCACATACAGAATGGTTTTCTCTCAGGACTAAACACAGTGGTTGATTCTGTCATTGGTTTGTGGCTAAAATCTCTGGTTCCTGCTGGACACACTCTTTAGGGGAAGGTACATGGCTCTGACTGGCTGCTTGTAAGTTGCTAAGAGACCCCGAAAGTCAGGTCCCTGAGTGATCAGATGGTTTTCCCTGCAAGCAATGTTATGAGGCTGACCCCAAACTTCAATAGCATTGTTGCTCTCAGTCACAGCCCTTGCTTTCAGTAGCATCAGCAAAACTTGGTAGTTTGTCAGGAATGTATTATCTTATTCATCATCTCAGAAATACAGAACAGAATCTGCATTTCAATAAGATTCTCATGCTCTTCACTCACATATTTAAATTTGAGAAGTACTGCTCTAGAAAGCTTTCTCTCTGTTAGTTGCCCAGTTTAGGGATCCAGTTCCCAAGACATCCCTTTTTTTGAATCATCCAAATTTCCATTCTCTAATCAAAATAATGAATGGTATAAATGAAGTTGGGTGAAAGCACTTGTTAGAGACAATCCAGTGAGGTCTGAGAATTACTGTTTTCAGTATTACTGTTCTCAAATTCCTCCCTTGTGGTTAAGTATGAGAATGAGTAAGGTCAATAGATGAAAGCACTGTGACAAGAAATGTGCATATTCATGCCACCTACATTGAGAACTGAACAACTTTATTATTATGAGAGTCATCTTGGTAAGGAGAGGGTTAAAGAAAACCTGGTCTAAGTAGTGACTAAGTGCTTCACTTAGTTTTCACAGTCACTTTTGAAGGCAGTCATTATTATTCACAATTTACAGACAGGGGAACTGAAATTCAAGGAGATTAGGTGCTTGGCCAGGGTCATATCATTAAGTAGAAGGGCTGGAAATCGAAGCTGGGTTTATCTTGGTAAGCCACTGCACCTTACAGCCATCCAGCTATTTGTTCAACTGCTTCCAAGCCAAAAGCAAACAAAATATTGCTTCAGTCAGAAGGGAGTGTTAAGCACTTCCCTAAAGAAAACAGGACCACAAGACAATAAGTTTTGTCTTGAACATATGTCCTGCCTTGAGCTGAGTACTCCACAGTGGTTTTACTCAAATCCAGCAGGTAATGTGGCTACTTCCTCTATCTCCAGTTTCATCTCATCCATTTCTGCCTTCCTCACTTTACTTCAGCCATGTTAACTTTTGGATAGCTCCTTGCACATACTGAGTTTTATCCTTTGGATCTTTGATCCTTTACTAACCTATACAGCCACTTTATGCTGTACATTTCTCAGGGTTACCTTAAATACCTCTTCCTTAAAGAGACTGTCCCTAATGATCTCTAAAGTAAGCTCTTCCTCTGATATTCTCCCAGCTTTCAGTTTTTTCTTTCTAGCATTTATTATAATTTGCTATTAAAGTATTCTCTTACTTGCTTGTTTTCTCCCCACACACCTGTCAGATACATAAGCTCAATGAAGTAGCAATCATTAAAAAAATAATATTAAACACAGGTGAAAACCACTTCAAATTGTGCCTAATATTCAGTGACTCATAACTTCTCTATCAAACTCTTCTCTTAATCAAAGAGAGGCAAAAACATATGATTTCACTCAAATGTGGTAGAAAAACCAAACAGATGGATGAACTAAATAAGATAACAATTAAGCTTCTAGATGATCAAAGTACAGGTTACCAAAGTGGAAGGAAAGAGGGTAGATAAATAGGGTGAGGTATAGAATTGATCTTCTTTGGTAAAATGAGTAGTATATATGCATGTTGATTTCTAATGATGCACACCTGAATTTACAGATGGGTTAAATAACAATACCAGAAGTCTAGGGTAAACAAACTGCTCCTCCAACCAAAGTTTATTCCATAGGAGTTGTTTACAGAGAAATTGCAAGCCTGTGTCAAAGTCTTCTGCCTCAAACATAGCCTTTCTCAGCTTACCCCACCTTTTCTTTCTTTTCAAAGATTTATTTATTTATGCATACAAGACCTGGGATACAGACCAGAAGTGTGAGGGGTGAGAGGATTCATTAGAGACAGAGTGGGGAGCAGAAGTACACTGCTGAGGGGAGCAGCAGGCTAGACAGAAGTCTGCCGTGCCATGTGGATCACCTCCCCAGCTAGGCATTGAACTCCTGCTGCAGTGGCTGCATATAGCTTCACAGTGCTGTGCTTTAACCTGTTGCACCACCAGGGAGGGCCCTCAACCCACCTTTTCAATACAAGCAGGAAGTCTGTTGTCTTTAACTTTGACTGACTATTTCTTTCTTTCTTTTTTCCCCCCTAAGTTGGCAGGAAGCTTTCACCTAATGGTCTGGGAACAGATGAGCAGCAGCTGAAAAGGCTCATGGTCATGTCCCCTCCAGTAGTCAGGAATGGGCAAATGAAAGTTAGAACAAGACAGGTTTCCAGCAGGTCCACTTGCTGATGCAGTGCTATTGCTCTTAGACAAATCATTTGGTGGTGTGAGGGCTCAAACTCTCAGCATTTGCTGCTTAACTTTATCAATCATTAAATGTATAATGTTCTCCAGGCTCTTCATATACAGAACAGGAATTTCAGCCTACTCATAGGGTTATTGTGAGGCTTAAGTGAAACCATTGTAAAGAACATAACATGGTTGACAGAGAAGATGCAATTAATTTTAGCTATAACTGTTTCCTCTGTATATGTGCCTGTGTGTGTGTGTGTGTGTGTGTTGTGTGTATGATGTCATTAACTGATGATTTTTTTTGCGTGTGAACAAACTATTGTTAAATGGGGTAAATTCAAGAGTTAAATATTTTGGGATTTAAGTCCCAACTGAGAAAGCTTGCCCTCTTGAATTTCCTATTTGTCTTTTTTTTTTAAATATAAAAAAAATGTTGTGAAGGAAGACTGGAAAGCCAAGTTACAAGGTCCTCTAGGAGAAAATTCTTAATCCCTGAAATCCTGGATAAAACATTGGAGCTTTGCTACAATGTGATCCTTGCCTAAGAGGTATGGCTGTGCAAAAGAGTGACAGAAATTGTGGGAGACAAGGAGATGAGAGGAGACAAGGAGATGATGTAGAAATCAGGAGGGAAAAGATGAGTAAAAGAAGGTTCTGGAAGAGTGGAGAAATCCAGAAAAATAAATAGGACTAGGATTGTTAATGTTAATCAATCAGTTTTCATGTGCCAGACACTATTTTAAGTGCTTTATCAGTAGTAAACACATCTGATGGTTTTATCATTTTTGGAAATTGGTACTTTCATTATCACCATTTTACACATAAGGAAACAGAAGCAGAAAAATAGTAACTTTCAAAGAACTCTCCACTTAAAGGCTTAATAAAATGGATGGGTTGGCAGATGTGAGCCTCATTTAAAATTGGAAAAGGAAAAAAGGAGGCTAGAGACAGGATACAGTTGATGAAGATTTATAATGTTATTATTGAGATGTTAAATTCTAAAAACTTTATTATTTTACAAGGTATTTCATAACCTCTGATCCTCATTTTACCCATTCCAACAAAAAATAATCAGAAAGTAAGTCGTAAAGATATGCATCAATGATTTCTTTTGTCTAACTGAAAAGCAGTCTCAAGCCTGAGTACATAGTTCTACCAGAGTTGTGGTTTTTGTTACTCAGCCTAGCTTGGCTCTTCCCTCCACCTTGCCTTAATGACCAATATACTTATAAGGATATAAAGAACATTGAAAATATCAGAGAAAAGTAATACAGGAGGTTAAGGGGCTAGCTTTAAAAGGTAATTCCTCAGACGTTATTAAATCCTTGCTTACTTGGTTTGCAACCACGAAACTTAGTTAATCACCATCATTTGCCTAACTTCTCTTGCAAGTGCAAATCCAATACAATTCTTCAGTGAGGGAAAGTAAAAAGAAAAAAAATGCAAAGCCATTTGAAAAAGCTCACCCATTTAGATTTAATTACATACATAACTGATGTCCTCCCAAGTGTGAAAATGTTGTAACTAATAAGTCAGACAATAAAGTGCTATTTGAGCAGAACAGATTTATAGAGAAGATATGTGAGCAATCAAAATGCACCAGTTCTCATTTAGTATATTTTACCCAGGGAAGTTCTTAACACAAGAGCAAATGCCTACTCTCTGAATCTTGCCTCCTTTTGAATACTTAGGTCAGTCATTTTCCCTAAAGGGATGTTCTTGGGCAACACTTTGAAGTGAACAGGCGATTTCAACCTTAAAAACTTCTGTTAAAGGATCACTAGATCTGTGTTTGTATGTTAGATTTTAAGCACCTTCTCGTTTGTCTAGTACTGTTTCTTTTGTGCTTAGTTAATAACTGCTAAATGAAGTTTAATTCAGCAACAAAAGGGTTTCACACTGGAACTTCCTTAAGTTACATATAAAAGAAAGTTGCAAATTTCTCAAAGTAAAATAGTTTTTAAAATATAACATTTGTACTATCAAAAATCGTCCTAAGCAGTGCCATAGAGGAAAAAAAAAAGCTGTAATAATAGTAATGGAATCATTCAGTCATTGCCAACTTCAGTCTTTATAAATTTCAAATGTGACTACTTTGGATTGAAATTTCTTGTGAATGACAAATTTGGGATAAGAAAGTTGGAAAATGGATCCTTATCTCTTGGACATACCTTTACAAAGTGTAAACTGTGAGGATATTGCCTAACCACCTTTTTTATATTCTCATGTGTAATAAAATTGCGTGGAAAATGTTTTCCCTATTAATAAAACCTTGTGAAAATAACAGTTTAATACAACTTTAGCCAATCATATTAAAGGCACACTCTGATGTCTGCAAGTTTCCTAAGGAAAAGAGCCAGTCAGCTGGAAAACTTCCTCATTTGTTATGCTTATGAAAATGAAAATGTAACAGATCTCAGGATTTCAAAAATCATCCATGGTTACAAGTAATGAAGTGAAAAAGTAAGAGAAGGACTTCAACTCTATCATCAACTTAAATGCTGTGGGCTTTTAGCGCGCAATTCAGAAAGCATAAAGCCTCTCCCTGACTTGTAATAGTAATTAGTCCTTTCTTACACATAATGCTAACGTAAGTGATTTTAGTTAGACTGCATTTTGTTTATTTGTTTGTTGTGTTTGTTTTGGAAGTTCTCAGCTCTAACAGGACAGCAGGCACATAACACTGTGAAATGAGCAAAGTTCAGAGATATTCTTGAATGACTCAAACAGGACCCATTTCCACATTCTCCTCAGTTGTGTGTTTTTAAGTCTGGATCTGGCTCCTACTATTGTTCCTCTAAATATTTATCAGTTAACAATTATGCATCTGCTCCAGTGGAAACCAATTTGGCTGAAAAAATAAATAAGACTGCTTTATTTCTTCAAATATGCTAAGTAGTGCAAGTCCACTTGCAGTTTGTGAAACAGGCTCTTTCATCCAATTACCAGACGTAGGTCTTTTGATTTCCACACTTCACTTTGTGTTGAAGTAACACATAAAAAACAAAAAAAATTGTGTTACTTCAACATGTTCTGTTTATCTTTTTTATTTTTTAATTTTTCAATCATTTGTTTGCTTGGATCTTTCTAATAAGTTTCTCTCACAAGTGTGTGTCTCTTATCACACATCCTGGGTTATGCCGAAGTTAATAGAACTGCTCACTAAAGTCCACAGAATCTTAGCACAAGAACCTTTCACACAAAAGAGAATTCTTTCACTTAGAAATATTTTAAGAAACACATTTGTGAAAAATTGCCTGTTATGATTTAAAATTCATTATTTGATCCAGATAGTAAACCCAGACTTGCATTTTGCAAGCTTCTTATTTTTATATTTGCTAAGGGCTCTTTACACAAGTTTACTTAAATTGACCTTTCATACTTTAAATGAATGTAGTTTTTATAAACGTGAGCCAAAGAAGCAGCAAACATAAATTGTACTGACCTTAGTATACTGAAACTTCAAATTGGAGAGTGGGGCAGGTAAGTCTGGCATGCCTGGGGTCGACATTTCTGGTTCAGCTTCTGGAACACAGGTGACACGCTCAGCGATTTGGTTCTGATAGAGCACTTGGCTTTATTTGTTCCTTTTTATCTGCAGGGGCTCAGGTTTATTTGCATACTGAGATATGATTGGATGAACAAACTCCGAGCAAAGAGAAAACGACACTACATATTTGTAACACCTAGGGCAGGAAGCCCTTGACTTTAAACTTAAATCCTTAAGAAACCAGTGCTTCAGCACTGAAGCTGCATCTGGAGACAGGGCACTATTTGCAGACGAATTAATTTACAAAGCCGCAACCTGTGATAAGGCTACGCATCGCAGCTGCTCTGGTCACTGAGGCCAGTTATTATTTTTTTGGCTTTTCAAGCTGCCGTGAAACTTTTGTGTTCTCCGACAGACTTGGAATCAGAGAGACTAGGAGGATTGAAAAAGTCTAAAAGGGCACTTGTTCTCAATAGAAACTGGGGAGGAAGGACTCTGGGTAGGTGTCTTCAGGCAAGCAGTTCACGACTCAGAAAAGCAGGATGCAGTTTGGGAAAGAAGGGCCCCCCCTGTCTGGACTCTCCTCTAAGTTAGCTTTAATTAAAACAAACAAACAAACATAGCAATCAAGTGTTGGGCAAGTTGATCAACTGTGATTTCAGAAACTCTAAATTCTATTCATTTTATATATGGGAATAGAAAAGTCTTCTGAATGTTTAGGGAACCAAAGAGTGCAGTGTCACACAGTCTCCACAATAGCAATCTGGCAATATCGTCTGTTAAAACTCATTTAAAATGAAAGTCACTTCTGGTTTTGGAATTTGGCAGTGTTTGCCAGTCTTTGACACTGACAATTTTACAAAGAGTCACTTTGAACAGGCCTCCCCACTAATTCAAGTTCTTAAAGTTAATTGTGGTTTCAAGGTAGAAACACTCACAAAGGACAATTTTTAATGGCACGAATCCCATTTTAACTACAATATCTTATTGTAGCAAAAGTTACTTTAGGATCAAGTGAGAAACTTTGGATGCTCTTAACTCTGATTACTAAAAATTAAGAACATTTTTTTTTCCAGTGAAAAATCCAATTTCCCCCATAATGGAATTTAGGTAGGGGAATAATTCCAAAACAGGTGCAGGACTCTTGCTTTCTCTTTCCAAAATCACTTGGGTGATTGTTTTCTAAGCACAGAGAGAAAGTATCTTGCTTAGGACCACAGACCTACTAAGACCAGAATTACATTTCAAGTCAGTTTAACTCCAAAATGCCAGCTCCTATTCATATTCTCCATTCCTTCCCCTCCATTAGAGAATTCCATGACTGGTTTGAGAATCTAACATTTTAATCATCTCAACAGGGATCAGCAAACTTTTTCTGTAAAGGGACAGACACTATTTTCTGCTTTCTGTGCCACAGTTTCCACTGCATCTTCTTGACTCTGCATGTAAGAAGCTATACACAAGAATAAATATAGGTAGTTTCCAATGCAATCTTATTTTATAGAAACCAGAGGTAGACCAGACCTAGCACATGGAATTGCACTGTAGAACCTAAGGCAACTGTTTCCAAGCTCCTTTCCTCCGTGTGCCTCATATTTGAAACCAAGATAGAAAAACTGGTTTTATTTCAATGTCTTTAGTTCTTTCTCTCTCCCTTACTCCCCCCATCCCCCCGTTTTGGAATATCTTATTGTTTTCTCTTTTAAAAATGTGTTTTGAGTTAAAAGTAAAATTACACAACAGCTGTTACATAACTTGCAGAGTGGTGCCCTGGCCATGCCCAGACAGCTGTATTGCTGCTTTCTTCTGCTCCACAGTTGTTTGTGGATTCAAACACTGGTTTATTTGATGTCAGGGCTCAAGGCTTCATAACATACTTGGAATGTCAGTTCACTGCTTATACTTGATCAAATTTTATTGAATAATTACATAAGAACAGGTTCCTTTATACCAGCCAGTCTAGAAAGGAGTAGCTTTGGAGACAGATTACCACACCTACCTACCAAATTTCAACAAATATTTACCAAGTATCTTTTATGGATAAAAGCACTGGGATTAGAGTATCAGGAATGCAACAACTTAATCTTACTTAGAATTTTAATGCAATAATACTTATTAATCATCTATTTTTAAAAACAGTGCTTTTTGCTTCTTTTAAAAGAAAACTTTCCCAGTATCAAAGATATTGTCATCTTTTCCTTCTAAAAGTTTAAAATTATATTTTTCCTTTCGGAGCTCATTTGTATGACCTTTGTATCTAGTATGAAGTAAAGTTGGTGTGCTGCAGCTGGCTCACACTCTCTCAAGAGACCTAATTTTTAATTTTGTAGTCTTTATATTGGGAACATAAACTTGACTATAGGTGGAATAGCTCTATCATGGGAATTGTCAAATGCTACAAACCAGGGTTTTGGGGTAGTTTTTGAGAGGTATGGTTTGCCATCATACCATTGAGATCATAGTCCTGGTTAATGTATGTACAGGTAAATGTTTTTTTAACTTTTACCTGTTGGGTCATCTTGCTTTTCTTCAATAATTTGACCTTGATCACAGAGTGAATAGAAATATAAAATATGTTTCTTTCTGGGTTTTTTTGTTTTGTTCCTTTGGGTATTTTAAAAATAGAATGTTAATATTATTATTTCTCAATTTGTAACAATTGAAATGAGACTCTATCTTATATTGAGATAACATTGGTTTATATCATTTCTGTTTTAGATTGGAATTCCCTTTCCAAGTGATATTACTACAATACACATATATCATGATGAAGAGGGATTTATTCCAGGGATTTATTCCAGGCTGGGTCAATACACAACTCAGTCAATGTAATTCACCATATAAACTAACACAAAGACAAAATCATATGATTATATCAATAGATGCAGAGAAGGCATTTGACAAGATTCAGCATTCATTTAAAATTAAAATTAGTAAAGTGGGGATAGAAAAAACATACTGTAACATGACAAAGTCTACATTTACCAGACAGCCAGCATTAATTTAATGGTGATATAAAAGGGGTCCAAATGGAAAAGAAGTAAAACTTTAACTATTTGTAGATGGCATGATAATATACATAGAAATCTTTAATAATAGACTGAAAATATTAAATGGGAAGCTAAAAAGTTGGCATGCAAATGTCTGTTATTGTATGAGTAAGATGAGTTGTAAAAGAAGAAAATAATCTCATTTTCAATAGCATAAAAAGTACTTGAATACCTAGAAATAAAGACAACAAAGGATGCAAAAGACATAGTCAGTGAAATCTGTAAGATGTTGTGCAAAGAAGTATAAGAATATAAAAATTCAGTGTAAAATCCCTATCAAAATTTCAATGATATTCTTTTAAAAGAAATTGAACACACATTATTGAAACTTATATGGAGCCATAAAAGACTCTTAATAGTCAAAGAAATCTTGACAATGAGAAAGAATGGTGATAACACATGCCCAGGCTTCAAACTATATTACAAACCTGTACTCATCAAAACAGTATTGTGCTAGTACAAAAAACAAGCACACAGACTATCAGAATGGAATGGAGAGTACGGAAATCAGCCTATATATCTATGGAGAGTTAATGTACAACAAAAGAGACAAAAAAAAAGGTCAATGTAAGAAGGATCATATCTTGATAAATGGTGTTGGTAAAAACTGACAGTGATGTACAAAATAATGAAAATAGATCACTATACCACACCTTAGACAACAGTCATCTCAAATGGATAAAAACCCTTGTATTTAAGACCAAAATCATAAAATATATAGAAGAAAATATAGACAAAACTCTTCATGATATAGTCTTCAGTGATGTCTTTGTGGATTCATCTCCAACAAAAAAAGAATATAATTGGGATTCATCAAATTAAGAAGCTTCAGTATAGTGAAAGTACCATCACTTGAGAAGACTTTTGATTCCTGTTTCATAGTCCTGGCTTATCATGATATGTTTACACTTTCTCTATTTTCCTGATTCAGTCTTAGACAACAGTTCTTTTTACTTCTGTTTCATTATTTTCCCTTTAATTTTTATTACACCTATCCTTCTACTGGTTTTTGGTTTCATTTATTCTTGTTTTTCTAGTTCCTTTAGGTATTATGTTAGATCATTTAAGCTCCTTTTTCTTGATGTGGGCTCTAATACTATATATGTCCTTCTCAGTACTGTTTTTGCTGTGTGCAATAAGTACTGATCAATACCTTGTCTCAAGGTATTTTTAAAGTGTTTGGTTATCTTTTGCCCAATAGTCATTAAGTAGTGTCTTGTTCAATCTCCACACATTAGGGATATTTCTAGCTTTTCATTGATATTTTTAACTGGCTGGGAGTTTTTTTAAACTAAGGAATGAAGGGTGGTCTTTACAAAATGCCTTTTCCGAATTTATTGAGGTAATCATATGTGAATGAAATAGATTTTCAAAAGCTAGCCTTAACTTCTATTCTAGAGAAAAAGCCCACTGAGTCATGAAGTATTAACCATATTTTTTATATAACTATATATCTACATAGATATATAGATATACATACACATATTATATATTTATATGTTATACATTATACATTTTTGATTAGGTTATTAAAAAATTTGCATCTATGCTTAAAGATGTATTGGTCAGCACATTTTCACTTGCATTATCTTTGTCCATTTTGTCTCAAGGATAATACTAGTTATATACAAGTACAAAGTTGTACTTTCTCTTCAATTTCCTGTAGGAATCTTCATAGATTTGGTTGTTTTAAATTAGAAAGCAAATCTATCCATTTTTATTATGTCTTTGCTAGAAACAAATCTAAATATTTTACCTTTAAATATTTTGATTTGATCATTTATACAGACACAGCTTAGAATCAAATAGTTATTAATTAGGTATTTTAAATGCAGGGACATAATTGCTTTATTCATTCAGATATCTTTATTTGGATATCCTGTTATGTTTTCCTTTCCACTGCTCATTATTCCTACATCTGTGAACCTTTTCTTTTAAATTACAGATAGTGCTGTAAACCAGTATTACCTCAAAAATATAAATAAATTTAAATAAAGAAAATTTTATTAAATAATAATTCTATATGGCAGCTTATTTGTTGGTCATTTGTAAGCCCTCTCCTCTCTCTCTTTTTTTTTTCAGAGTATTCCCATTTTTATTATGACATGATTAAATTTATATTTTCTTTAGGTCTTGGGGGTTTGATACCTAAAGGCAAGTTTCATGAACTTCTTTAGTTCCAGAGATTTCTGGTCTTTCTTTTTATTAAACCTACATTGGGCCTTTTCACATCTGTGTCTTGAATATCTGTCTCACAATTCTTACATGCTGATCCGTTTTTGCTGTATACTAGATCATTTCTTCAGTCTCTTCACAATTCTCTATTTAGCCATTTTTTGTCTGCTACCCAGGTCATCCATTGCATTTTTGTTTTTAATGATTTTTTTTTCTAGAGCTTTGATATTTTTTAAAGTATGAGGTTTGGGTAGTGTCTTGTATTGACTTAAATAAGATGAGTAATCTAAACATCATTTAATTAAAAAATTCAGCAGAAAAATAAAAGAATTGAAATTTCTCCTGGACTAAAATTAAAACTTTAAAATTATTTGGGCAAAATACATAAAAGTTCATTCAGAGACAGTTATATTTCCCAATACACAGTAACCATTCCAAAGTCCAAATGTCTCAAAAGACTCATTTGTATAAATAGCAATTGCAAATATGAGTTAAGAAGTTGAGTGGGATTACAGAGTTTTAGGTATATATCCATATTGAAAAGGAGAATCATATTGAGATGTTTTGTGAATGTTGTCAACTCATCACTTCATCAGAACTAAGTTTAAGGCTATGATATGAAATTATATCTGCTTTTCTAGTAACTCAGGGGAAGAAGGAATATTTTCTGCTTTTTGATATTCCTCTCATTTGTATTTTGAGAGACTGCCGTTGTATCTAATTGCTTTTTACATCCATAGTCTAGACTAAGAAACTATGACCATGCTTTTGCTTGTCATCCAGTGATTCAAGATTCAAAGGGTCTATTTTTCTTTTACATTCTTTAGTGAATATAAGCCATTCAATATGAAAAGGATCAGTTCAAGCTCCTCTTCATGCAAATTTGATTGTGCTCCTTACTTAGCTGTTAAACCTACTGTCTATCAAGACGGCGAATTCTCCAGGGCAGGAACATTTTGTTTACCTCTCAGTTTTTAGTTTCCCCTTTGCTTTTGGACTCTGTAGATTTCTTTTACTTTCATATTGGGCCAAGTAAAATTTGATAGCTATGTATTATGTTTAGCTTGCATTTTTAGTTGTATTTTAGGAGAGTGTTCTTGTGATTTTAAGCCTGTTATAATGAGTGAAATGGAAATTATTTTTCCAAGAAGAGCACAGTCATTGTTTTTAAAAACTTAGTTAATTCATAAGTCTGTTAGAGATTTATGGTTTGTGCATGTCTGGACTGTGGTGGTTTTTAAAAATTTTATTAGAATTGTTTTTAAAGATCTATATTTATTTATGCATACAAGTCTGGGGCATAGGCCAGAGTTGCAGGGCAGAGGGGAAAAATTCACCAGAAACAGTGGGAAGCAAAACAGGCAGATCTACTGAAATAGATCGGCTGCAGGCA